>NW_023503020.1:0-306377 GCF_014461135.1 Mycena indigotica | reverse complement strand
TTTTACAAAGAGATGTACATATGGGCATGGTCTAATACCTCAGCTGCAGGAGGCGGAACCTCAATCATGATATGATGATTGGCGGGCAGCGTGAGCGCACTGCGCCAGCAGCCTGTCGGTCGGGCACCGCGAAGGTTCGCGTTCAGGCGCGATCACTGTGTCCGCGTCGGACTGCCGGGATGACCTTCCCATCACACTGAGCCTTTAAGTGTGGACCGAAGACGCGGAGGCAGTGACGCAACAAGGCCAATACCTGCGACTTCCAGATCAGTGTAGGATACTGACCTATTTCATTCAATTAAGGCGGTCACGTCAATATCGGATTTTTGGCGAAATATTTGGCGGGTCACGGTCACAGCCAAATCTTTTGGTCCCAAACTGTCCTAACCGGGAAGATTTCGAAATTTTCGAGCCTGCGGCACGCCGAACCTCAATCGGGTAATAGGTCACGCGAAATTCGGCCTGTGGCCAGTGGACATTTTGGCCAAGCGGTCACGGGTCACAGGCCCGCTGAATTGATCGAAATGGGTCAGTATTCCCTCCCCCCTCCCCCCCCCCCCACCCACCCAGCAAGTAAATAATCACCACGACTCAACATTGAACTCCCCACGTGACGGTGCTAGCCAAGCCAAAGCTTTTTGAACCTGATGTCACGCATCTCACCAGACCAGTCTTGAGGCTTGGAGTTGGTGCAGTCCAACCTAAGCTCAAGTTAACTTTAGCCCCATTGAAACTGGGCTGACCATAGTCATATGCCTGTCAGGGAAACCCACTGGCCTCCTTCAGACCATCCGAGGCGCATCCGGGGCACATCCGACTGGCGCCCCTCGGACGCTCCGACCTACCCCAACCCTCGTCCTCGGCCTCCTTCGCCCCGACAATCACTGATCCGTCAAGACCCTCCCAACGATCACCTTGGGACAGAGCCTGCAACGCCGCTCAGCTCAGGCTTTCTGCGCTCTCGTCGGCAGTTACGGACGACCAGTATATAGTTGGCGCCCTAGCAGGCAGACCCTTAGAGTTTCTTCTCTTTGGATCCTCCTGCTAGGTCGGTCCCTCCAGTGTATTTCCTGTAGCTTTTATTCACGTCTTGGATCCTCCTGCTAGGCTTTTAGTCGTCTCCAGGGTTGCCCTTACAATGCCATCCAGACAGCTGGTAGACCGACTGTGCTATGCTGCTGGTTCGCCGCCTGTTAGTGTTACTCAGACAATTGCTGAGTAAGCAGTGTTCTGAAACAGTGTAACGCTGTGACATTAACAATAACAAATGCCGCCGACACCTGGTGTGGGTTGCAATATGCAGCAATGCCAGTGCCAGACCGAACTTAGGCAGCCGTGGCTTGAGTCGGACCGACTCCGAATCTTGCAAGCGTCACGTGTGCAAAAGGCCGACGCAGTAATGGCCGATGCAATAATGGCTGATGCAGTAATGGCTGATCCGGTAATGGCTGATCCGATAATGGCCGATGCAGTGATGGCCGGCGCAGCAGTAAGGGCCGACACGCTCTGGACCACCGCCAGGAGAACCCCAAACCGCGGTCAGAGTCCAAGGGGCTGGTGACATCTTACAAGCGCCAGGGCCGCTTATAAGCCATCTGACGGCCGACCGTGACACCGTGTGGCCTGCAGGCATTCCCGACATGCTGCACAATGCAGCAGTCATACTAAGTACTTTATCATCCCGCTCTGCGTGTCGGCTGGCCAGGCCAGTTAGCGTTACACCAGCCAGCGATTCGCTGATGCCGGCGACCATCGTTTGCGGCGCGCAGTCACTGTGGGACCCGGCCCGGACTAGCACCAGGCCCTCGGCAAAACTGTTGGATGTCGGTCCGGACTGAGTCGGTCGCCTGGCTCTGCAATACCCGCCTCGTTCTTCCAGGCTGGCTACAAATAACATAAAAAGGTACAGGATTCAGGCCTTGGTTCAGCCCGCACAGTGCCTCCAAGCACTATACCTGGCTACAGAACAGACAGCCATCTAAGTCGCGACTTACCACCCACCAATCAATCAATCAAACCCATACACGTGACCATGCCACACCCACCAAGACCAGAGGTCTCGGCTGCTGATATCACGCATCTAGTGATGACCAAGTCCGGTTCGGTCTGGTTCTTGGCCCTTTTTCGGCCGAAGCCGACGCCGGAACGCCGGAAGCCGGGTCGGTTCAAACGGGATTTCGCTGAACACCGGTTCGGACCAGCCCGAACTGGCATTTTTGGACTGAAAACGGCTGAACCTGGCGAACCGAGGCCAGGTTTGGTTTGAAACGGCCTTGGCCAAACCTGAACGCCGAACGCGGCGTTCAGTCCGTCCGGTCCGGGTTCAAACCAAACCTGGCCCTCGGTTCAGATGTTCTGGTTAGTATCAGTTGACAGTTGGAATGTTGTATAAGCTTGTATTGGAGTTTTCACTGTGATGAACTGGAAAACAGCAGATGTTGGGTGAGGAGTTGAAATTTGAGAGGAGCAATATGGCTCTACTCTCTAGCACTTGCACTTGCACTAACCTAACCTGACGTTTATCTTAACCTGACAATATGTGAAGTGTGACAAAACCCGACTGATGTGACAATGGTAGTAGGCACCCCCAGGGGGGCTAATCTATTAATCTAGGGTTTTACAGGCCTCCTTATATACTACTCTCAAATTAATTACATAATACGTGATGATGTGACCTGATCCACTGATCCGGTTCTAGAACGTTCTAGTTTAGGCTTCTGGAAGGTTCTAATATAGGTCCTGGGTCAGACTTGCCAAATATGGACATGTTACCTTGGTTCGTTCAGAGTCTAGACTAGTCCCTGGCCTAGCAGGCCTAGATCTTGTGGCCGGGTGCATATAGATTTGATTCAAAGGTTTGCAACATTTATTCTGAGATTCTTCATATGTTCCATAGCTATTGTGCATGAAAATGAATTTATGGGGTCCATATGTTATTTTTCATATGGTGGTCATATTGACGGCTCATTATCTCCCCTTTTCATGAATCTTGACCGTCCTCGGTCAGTTCAAGCAACAATATCTGACTACATTTTTTGTCACTTCCAGCTACATTTTTCACTGGGTTTTGTTTTTATGCCATGCAAAATATGAAGATCAAGTCCCAGTTTCAACTAGGTGGAGCTTCACCCTTAATGTCCTTGTTCCTGTTTGAATCTATCATTATCAGTGCACTGTAGTACCAATTTTGATCGCCATCACTAATTTTTGATGGCTCTATGATATCTACATCATTCCTGTCCCAATTAGGATAGTAATTGATACAGGCCTTCCTCACTATATACCGGATCATCGGCCTGAAGAAAAGGAGTTAAACTTCTATATATAGTAATATCTTAGTTATATTAATCAATTTGATGTATCAATACTGATTTTTGATGACTTTGTAAGCACTATCTAGCCTAGTTCTGCTAGCAGTTGCTAGACTAGTAGGATCTAGCCTTCTAGGCAATGGGGGTGCTAGCAGCCACTAGAAGCACTGCCTAGATCTTACAGCTACAGGTGTCCAAATTTCCTTCGAAACTGTCTGTAATTCAATAGTATGCAACTGTCTACATACCCACTCAATATATGTCTAACGCAACAGCAAGAAAAAAGTGCCGTTGTTAAAGCGTTCCGAGACCATAGAATTTAGGGCAGAATTCCCCACTGCAAGTACTCCAGCATAAATCCTGCCCGGCCACTGACACGTTGCCCTCCTCGAGTTTTCCGCTGAACGCCGGGCATCGGACCGCCTTCAAGACAGATACTATATTGTTTGTTAAAACAGAAACACTCTACATGAAGGAACTCAGTACTGTAAACGCTACATTCACAAAATCCGCGGCGCTAAAAGCACCACAAACACATCCATATACGCCCCCCTCCACGACCACATCCCCTCTCCCAGCAGATTCCCAGCTTCGCGACCAAGCCCACGCCGGAGTCCACAAAAACGCGTCCAGCGAAGGCTTTAAACCCGACTAGCACGGGCCAAAAGAAATAGACACTATGTGAGTATATCGTAGCAGCACGAGCACCGGTCGATAGCGCCGCAGGACGCGCCATTGAAGAGTATTATTGTGTCGTCGGATGAGGTGACGAGTCACGCGTGACGGCACGTGCTGTGCTGAGGGCGGGACGGGACAGACGCGACAATTGCAGTCGGTGCGCTGGACTGGGGATACAGGATTGCCTTCCGTGAAGAGCTTTGGAACATTGAAACAGCGAGGTTCTGGTTTTTTTCGTTCGCAGGAAGTATATCTTGAGGCGCGGCGACCAAGGAGAATTTCCGAATTGCTGAAGCACGCAGGTAAGGCAAACCCCTCCTTGTCAATTTTCTTCCATCGTTTGCAAGCAGGAACAAGACGGACAGCCTTTCGTATGGTCGTGGGGAGCAGCGAGTGAGAAGTTGTAGTAAAAGAGAGCGGCTGGCGAGTGGGTACATGATTCTCGTTCCGTTGGGCTGTGGCGGAAGCTACGAAAGCAGTTAAGAGAAACCAAGGAGCTGAATAGTAATAACGCACCTTGTCGTTCTCTCGCACAGTCAACTTACGTCCGTCCTCCTCTTCTACAATGCACGCGCAGCTATCCAGTTGTGTTGGTGAAAGAATGGAGGTTGCGCGAGCTGTGTGCGAAGAAGATATGAAGGATAAAACAACTGGGTGGATTCGCAAAGGATTAGCGACACGACTCATGCGGGTATGGTCGTTCACGCACACTGCCCGATACATCCTTAGCGCCAGCGTGGATCACACCCATCAGAGTGTTGGCCTCGAATCCTCCAGTTAGCGAGAGAGTTTGCCGTTTGTCTGTCGAGGAAGAAGTCAGTAAATGCGCCGTAAAACTTCGATGGTCGTTACACCGGAGGCAAGACCCAAGGCAGTAGGGCGCCTAGTGCCTGTCATCGTGTTGCCCTCGTTTTTCCCGGGGTTCCAGCCCAAAAAACATCGGCAATGGACAGGGACCCCGAAACCATGCCTACAGTGCGCCTACTGCCTGTCAGGCACTAGGCGCCCTACTGCCTGGGTGTTTGCCTCCGGTGTTACACACCTTTAGCAAGACCCTCGTCATGCCGCACCAGCACAACGCCGTGCCACTGCGCTGCCCGCAGTATGTATTCGTATGCGACAGCAGTTCGAGTCCAAAACGGTCTGAAAAGAAGACGGGCTATTCAATGTGAAAAACACAAGAAAAATGGCGATATACTGACTTGTTGTCGCTGGTGTCAGGCACCACGAGGCATCCTCCAGCGTTGAGATGTAACGAAAGAAGCCGTCGAACGGCAGCGAGGGGCTATGTGGAGTCGGTAGTCGTCATGGCTTTCGTGTCGTGGGCCCGTTGTGGGTGCTACGAGGAGATTTAGCAAACGCTGGCTAACAGACCAGACAGCGCTAAGCGCACCTTCTGGCTCTCGAATCCCTGCTTTGACTCTTACTCCCTCCGTGTGTGTCTCTGTGGGGTTACAAGAAGGGCGGGGGCCTCGTTTCAGGTGTATGTGTCCGGAGGGAGAATCCCACTCGAAGTCGGGCACAACTGCGTGTCGCCGCGAACGACGATCCGGATTGCTCGCCGGGGACGTGTCAGAGCGGAGGAGAAGGGTCGTCGTGCGGGTCGTGGTGGTGGAGGGAGAAGAAGGAGATCCGAGATCACATGCTCGGGCCGGCGCCGATCTATCTTCTCTCTTCTCCACCACGACCATGTACTTACTTTCTTCCTCGCTGTCCGACACCGTCGAAGGCCATCCGCGGCTCGTTCGCTTGCTAAAGGGGAGGTGCCTGGCCTTGAGTAGTGCAACTTCTCTTGTGCTGACCTGTTTTGCTAGCTCTTGCCCAGACGGCGGCAAATCCTGCCACTGTTATTCCTACTCCCACCATGCGACGGCCGACTACGTCGCTCTCACAGCGCCTGACGTCTTTCAGGCCCGCGGTATTCGAAGCCAGCCGTGTCCTTGGGAAGCGGAAGGCACAACGGGCTTGGTGGCCTTTCTGTGGGGCCAAATCGAGGGGGAGTAGCCCGGAGCCGACCCGATGGAGAATATGGGAGAAGCGATGGGGAGGAGCCGTCCCGTATGGCGCTGGTAATCAAGGTGCGTAAAGCTACTGGCGCTTCCGAGTCTGCTTGATGCTCATCTCTGACGTTCTTAGTCGCGATCTCTCTGTCGACAAGACTCCCTTTTCGTCAGCACAGGACATTTTTGAGGAGGCCGCTGCCTGCTCGATGATGCCTGAAATCTCATCCTCCAACGACACGAGCGCACCAAAGATTGAATAGCCCATTCACGTCTGCAGCAATAGATTGCATTTTATTGGTGTCTATGGTGCGTATCTCCAGTTGCCGCCCGACTTCACTGGTTCTAACGAAACTTATTAGTCCCATTCGCTCTTCATTCCTTGACACTTGCCCATGTCAGCATGTGGATCGACTTTGGCTCGACCGGTGTTGCTGGACGAATGACCTCATTGAGCTTCAAGTCATTATAAGGTGCGATACAGGCCAGATACAGGCTTGCTTCTTCTTCTTCTTCTTGTTTTGCTATCTGAATCTTCTGAAGCTTCTTCTAGCTCCGAGACGGCCACGACTTCAAGTTCACCGTTCCAGGCCCAAACCAATCATCGTTTCTCCACCAGCCTGGATGTTCACCGCCTGCACCATCTGGGGCTGGCCTGGAGTCAGAGAGTAGTAGTCGTTGCACCTGGTTGAGTGAATAGTGGTTCCCCGGGCCTGTATGTACTGTCACAGTTTCTAGCTTCACGTTTGCCTCTGAGCTCTGGGCCCCTTCCGTGCAGCAGCCTGACAGCGCTTTCTGTCTGCGCATGCCAGCCGAACTTTGGGGCCTCATTTTCGAGCTCGACTTCGACAGCGCACAACATCATCCGGTCGAGATGTGGAGCTCGAACCGTCTCCTTCTCCTCAATATCCAGACGCGAAATGAGATATTACGAAGGAGCATGCGGATGCACTACCGCCTCCGACTCGTTTGTCGGGCATGGAAGACCCTCGTCGACTCCAACAGCGCCCTCTGGACAACCATATTCCTCTATATGAAGCCGCGGCAGACGCCGCAAACGGCCCAACCAGCTATCTTCAAGCATCTCCGACGCTCCAAGCAGCAGCCCCTCCGAATTACCCTCTGGGCTGAACAGCCTGAGGACGCTACTAGTAACCGGTTCACCGAACTGTTCGAAGCACTGTTCCAGCATACGGCGCGCTTTTTTCATCTGGACCTCGTCAACGTTGAAGACACTGCTATCCTAGGCAACATCCACGCTGATGGCCTCGGCTCTTTGAAATCGTTTTCCCGGTGCTCTATGAAACCATTCGTCGACGGGCCACAGTTCCTTGCAGCGCTGAAGACGGCGCCATTGCAGAATACTTATGTGCATCATCAACCCATCCAAGTCGATGTTAGATGAATTGGAGAACAGCATCACTTGGGGTGGTGTCCGCTTCTTCGCAAGCAATACACACAAAACCCTTTCCCGCTGCTTGTCTTTTCCGACCGCTCGCACCATTGAACATGTTGCATTGTTCGACTCGGACTGCCTCACCCACGACCCTCTGAGTTCCAACCTGGACGTTATCAGCCCGCGCGGCATCAAGTCCCTGGCAATCGACGGCCGATACAAGCATTGGGATGTTTTATTCAAGATCGTGGTACCACCTCCTTCACTTCAGCATCTCACGATCTACAACGCTTGTGCACTCATGAAACCAGGCATTGTCAATGCGTACCTTGCAGACAACTACGCAAATGTGACTCAGCCGACTCTCCCTGTACTTCGTCTCAGAGGTCTCTGCCAGTGATGCCGACCTTGTATGCCTACTCAATAATATAATCTGCAAACATTCCGCGAGTTCGACATTCAGCAGCGATTGATGGACCTAAAGCATCCGAGACGCGATGTAATCGGTCAGCTGACGGACTTAACAGAGCGAAAAGACGGCAGACCCAACATCATCCAGGCGCTGGTGCGGCTTCGAACCATTGCATATGAAATTGTGCCCAATCCGGAGAAATGGCGGAATCTCCGGGCACGCTGTTGGAAAACATAGTGAAATTCAGCAACTGGTGGAACAGCATTGGGGCGAGGCGGCGGGACGTTTATCGTGCACAATCAGTCGTTGGCTTCAGCGTTTGCGTTGCATGTAAGGTTTTTGCTCAGTCAGAAGACGTGGATGGAGGCAGGTCACTTTGTTTTCCGAGTAGGTGCAGAACGGCGAGAAGTTTGGAATGTGGGGAAGTCAACTTGAAGGAAGGGCTTCAATTCCACTTGAAGAGGAAAGTACTAGTACTAGTATCTCTTGTGGGATAGTCAGGAAATGTAAAAAAGCTCGATAGACACGCCTAGTATGGAACAATCGTCTTCTTCTCGATACGATGTAGTTTCGATAAGAGAAGTAAGGCAGCAGTGAATATATTAACAGACGGCCGTTCACGCCGTATTAAACCTGAGAACCAAATCAAACAAATTTCAGCTGGTATGCATATATCGAAGTCTACAGATAAATCTCCCACTAGCCTAGGCACAAGCGCCGAACGTCAGTTCTTTCTACCGGAGGCGCACGCTCGCCCAGTTGAATCTAAAATCATTTCCATCAGCCAACTCTCGCAAGAACCAGAACATAAAACACATACCCAGCCGGCGCGGTCACGCAGCCCGAGTTCTTCTTGCTGCTCGCCTGCGCGCCGTTCGCACAGTTGTCGTGCTTGCCGCCCGACTCGAAGAAGTTGATGCCCTTTGCGCCGTTGAAGAAGATACTGCGCGCGGTGCGGCCCTTGGCGAGGAGCACGCACTGGCCCGCTTTCGCCGCGGGTTGTGTTGCGATGACGGCACCGGTTCAGCCGGCGCCGGCGACTAGGAGGGAGGTGAAGAGGGCAGTGAATTGCATCTAAGTATAGTCGCGTCAATGCATTAACCATTCGTAAAGAGAATCACGACTAACCGTGAAGTCGAGCTGAGACGATGTCGTTTCTGCCTGCAGCTATTTATGCAGCAGCAATGTGAGCGAATGAGAATATTTATGGGGAGCGACCGACTGCTGCTGCAGAACTGTCACAGTTTTGCCGAGGGAAACGAAGCCCGCCCAAGATATCGGCGGTCGTTGAATCATGTCAGTGGCAAGCCCTGTCCTCCGCCGCGGCATCACACACCCAGCGATATCACGATTCGCTGACCGTCACGGTGTCGGCTAGTGAATATAATATGAGGACAATACACGGGAAACAATCACCAAGATACCCTACGGGCTGTCACGAAGCCTTTGCTCTATGAGTCTAGCACATGCCAACGATTCCAGAGTCTAGCACATGCCAACAATTCCAGAGGTCGCGGGAGTGGTATTCCGATTGACTTCCTTCACGGACTACCAAAGTAGTGCAGTATCGATAGCGAAACATGGTAACAAGAGCTACTCGTAAAAGTGAGGTCGTGCTCGATGGAATAATTCATCGCGGGATTGCAATGTCGATGAAGGATGGGGTCTGCAAAGCCAGGTCATGCGGGCGCAAGCGTGACCCGCGCCAGAAGGATCTGAAAAGCCTGGGGGCAATTGTCGGCGGGCATGCGAGCGCCGAGCGGCAGCGGTAGGTAGATGAACGCGACTGAAGAACTGGGTCTGAAGGTACCGGGAAACAGATAGAGTGTCGCCAGGGCATTTCGTTGTCGTTTGCGCCATAGTGCAAGCCGTGGTATTGAACGAGAATGTCGGAAGCATTGCCGGGGTGCAAATATCGAGGCAGCGGTAGCGCAAACCGCTTGACGAGCGGGAGTGCATGGTATGTAGTGTCAAAACGCGCAGGGCCTCTGGCTATCCAAAGACCAAGTAAGTACGAAACAGAAGGAATAGCGGTAAGCTTTACTCACCTCCGAGTCTATCTTATGGCTCGCCGACGACAGCAAACTCAGACCTCCGTCCCCGTCCCAAGCCACTGCCGACCTGGTGAGCCATTATAAAGCTTCAGGAGAGAGCGTAGACATACCCTCATGCGCTCAGACTGAAAATCTTTGCGACGAAACGCATCTGGGCCAGTCAAGCGGGGGCAAAACATTGAAAGCACTTGAGAACGCACGCTGCTCTCCCAGTATCCACTTCCCCAGCGGCATTTCGAGCCGCCCAAACGAGTTGGCGTCTCCGCTTGCCAGTGGTAGCACGAATGTCTGCTGTCGTAAATCTCGTTGTCGAAGACGGGGATGTCGCAGCGGTGTGGAAGGGTGAATGCGGGTGGCGATTGTGCCCGCGGGAAGTGAAACAAGCTGGGAGCATATGGGTGAGCAGAGACATTCAATGGGCAGCGCTCAGAATACACACTTCGACACCCAAGATTTCGCCTCTGCACTCTTGCCGTCACCCATGTCTCTTTCTTTCGGTACTCTAGAGTTGGCTTGCAGGCCTGCTTGACAATGCATAAATGGTGAAAGGACGGCTCGTGGGCATTCTGAGCCGCGGCATTGGCTGGGGGTGGTGGAGATGAAGAGAGAGTGATGACGTGTGACACGCGACAATCTTCGCTGACAACAACCTCCACCAGCCCGCAGAAACGACTTGACTCCCTTCCTGTTGTTGTTTTCATCTTGGCCAGCTCTGTACTTGGGTGTCTCGAGTCCTCCATAAGTAATGTTCCAACCTTTGCTTATCTATTCACCGCTCGACCGTCAAGATTGCTTCAGCTTTTTTGTCATGTCTGGCCGCGATCCTGTCCAGGCGCTCTCATTCTTCTGTGCCCCTCGCCGACCCGACCCTCCTCTTGACGGCCCTTCTATTTCTCAACTCAGAGACGAGGCAGAGCGGGTCAAAAGACGATTCATCAACTGAAAACCCAGCTACAAATCCTTGAAGACTGCTCCAAGACGACCTATCCACCGTTGTCTACCCAATCAACACTCTCCCTGCCGAGATACTCTGCCACATCTTCGCGGCAGCAGTGTTCTCCTCTCCCTCCCTCGATGTTAACCGCACGCTACTGCAAATTACCGCTGTCTGTCAACGCTGGCGGCGGATTGCTATCGCGCATCCACACCTCTGGACGCAATAAAGTCCATGCTTAAACAGATGTGTAAACCAGTGGTTTAGGGAATAACATTAGGAAAAACTTAAAACAGCTAACATTGTAAGAATCAGTCAATTAGGTAACATTTTAAGCAGACGCTAAATTTCTATATTTACAGTGTGAATGCTCCCCGTCTCCGAGAGCTTTCCATCAGCATTCCCAGTCTGGTCTTGACACTTTCATTCCCTGCTGCTTGTCATCGAGCTTGCGCCGTATGGTAGAGGAAAATCCGCGATTTGCAGCACCTGCAGAGAACATTTGGCGTTGAGGTTCTGATGCCGAATGGCCATCCGATGCGGGAATCATGGGAGTGCAAGAAGCTGAAAGACTGGGGTGTTGACCGATAATTTGTTTGACTTGTTGTACAACATTGGATATATAATAACACTTCAACTCTTGGTCCATAGACAGACAATGCGGCACTAAAAGGAAATAGACTGGCAAAAAAACTTGAGTATCGTTATTCCTCCAACAAACCGGCGACGCCAGACTTGAAGGCAAGCGACAGCAGCACGCACGTCCTCCAGCGGACACTCCCTGTCATCTAATCCTCATGGTGGAGCACCTGCTCGAACGCGAATGCCACTCTGCGGCGCGACGACCCCGCCTACATGCCCACTGTCGCTGCACAGAACACGCGCTGGACGAAGACCTTCCACTGCGGATAGGACGGCCAAAAGAATTGGGTAGAGAAAGGGAGGTGTGGGGCACATGACAATATAGCAGTGGGAGCCACAGCTGCTGTATCAGGAGAGATACATCGAAGTCTTTCGAAAGGCCATGGGTCCACGTGACTTGCCATTTTGGGACACACTTTAGATTGGGTCGTGCGGATAGCGCAGGCGTCGACAGGGAGGTGGCTATGCAAGACGGGAAGGTGATGAAGCAACGGCAGTAGCCATATCAAGTTCGGACAGCATTGTAGGGATGAGGTATGTGTCGAAACAGCGTCAACGTTGGAGAACGATCTTGACAATGGCCATAACCGTCGAAATACGCCAAGGGAAGCATTGAATGTCAGGGTGGTGGTGGCTTGCAGAAGAAGATACGGTTTGTAGGCCTCTACACAATGATTTCGCGACGCTGCACGATTGTCTGCTGGATGTGCTTGGGTCATCTCAGGCCAAAAAGGCGTTAAAAAGACAGCCGCGCGTATGTCTGGCTTTGAGGAAGCATTGATTGAAGTCGGGTTATGGGGTTTCGCATTCGTTGTCGATGAGCAAGAATCCATGGGCCTTGCAGTGGTCATCTTTCGTGAAGAGGTGATGGATGTATTGACGGGTATGTATGTGGATATGCATTCGTAATATGTCTATCTGCCCCTTAGTGGTTAGCTTCGATATTCTCAGAGCACATAATCACCCATACCAGAGTTCTCCATCGCAAGGCTATTCAAATTGGCTGTCCATTTTCGTCACTGTCGATGGTGAAGATGCTTGGTCCCGGGAGAAGGAGCGCGACAGGGCCAAAGTGGGGGTGAAACGAAGACAGAGGAGGGACAAGAGTGCCGAAGATGTGCTCGAGCCCCGACATCTGGGAGAAACGGTGGAGAATGAGTCTATTGAGCGGAAGGGGACCAGTCTTTGGCAAACGAAGGGCGTTCTCTGGCTCTGAAAGCCCTTGAAAATGGCGTTGGAAGCGATTGTGGATGTGGATACAGCGTCAGCGACAAATAAACGCGGTATGTGTGGATTAGTGAGGACTTCATCGTTGCTCCGAAGTCGCTGCACAGTATGATTTGAGAGTGAAAATTGAGTCCTAAGGTTGCTATGATACACTTGAAAAGCGAGAAAAAAAACAGGTCAACGCACCAATAAGTACCCGCAATGCACCATGACCCATGTGTCGCCCCTCGTCTAGCTTCCCTCTCCCTCTACATCCTCCCCTGCTGCAGCAGCACTTCTTTCGTCTCCATCCACCCCGTGCTTTGAGCTGAAGAAGGCGTTGGGATAGGTGGGCTGGCTTGACGACATGACCGCGCAAAGAGAAGAGGAGAATTTAGAAAGTGTGATGTCACGCCTTCTGGCTTCAAGCTTGCTCTTCCTTTCGGTTCGCGAAGAAACAACACACATGCTAGCGTTCCTAGTGCGGCTTCCCTCCACTTCTCTTCAAGCCAGCGCTAATACTCAACTTGCTCTCAAGCCCTTAGGCAACAACTCAAACGTGGCTCAGCTTCAAATCCGGGCCATAGACGACGACAACTTCCTGTTCTTGTTATGGAATCTGATATTGAATACAAGAGTACCCCTCGTTTAAGTGTTCTCCTTAATCCAACGCCTGGCGACTGCGATGTTGTCATCACGACAGTAAACGCAGAGGTGTCCTCACTCTGAATCATCGACTCATACTAGGCAACCATTGAACGCCGCTGCTCGTGTGTCATCTACAAAACAACGCGTCAGCACATATACATACACTCCCGCAGTTACAAGCTTGAAGCAACATACTGTTCAGAATCGGGTTTACCAAGCGGGTATCCACCCCACTCTGGGCCAAAAACGACTCCAGAAACAAGAACGTCATTCGTCGTGTTGCCGGTGGGGAAGGACTGAACTCCGCCAAAAAGGACGACGGACGTCGACATGGAACTGGTTGATAGGTCCATTATCCATGATTGAAATGTATGACCCCATGGTGCTTGCTGGTGCGGTGGTGCCAGAGAGCGCTGTTATGTCGACTGCTTTCAAGTTAAGTCGCAGCCTACTCAGTCTAATTTTGGTCGCCATCATAACAATTAAAGCCAGGCCCAGAATTCGGAAGGGGCCCAAGCCTTCTGGCCACGCAAGAGCAGATGTGTCCCTGGAAAATGATCAGTCCCAGCGGTTTGCTTCTTCTCTTAGCTATTGTGGAGGGCCAGTATAAGTAAAAACAACCATCTTCGCCAGCAAAACGCCGACCATGGGTTCCTACGCCTCCACCCTCAACGACACCAACAACATCCTCTACATCAAATACGCAGCCAACAGCGTCGGGCTCGGGATCGCAGCCGTCGTCAGCGGCCTGCTCGGCGTCGTGGCCCTCGTTGTACTACTAGTAACGGGTGGTCTGATTGCCGTCGCACTCGTGCCTGCGGCTGCGTCGCTCACGTTGGGCACCACGGGAATCACGCTGACGCTAAGCGGTGTTGCGCAAGTCTTCCTCCCCCTTTGTGTGTGGTCCGCTGATCACTTAGGCGCAATGGACCTAGCGACCAGGGATGCAGGCTACCGGGCCGTCGCGCCCGGGAACTCGTACAAGTCAAGCAAGCTCAGCTTGAGCCTCGTGCACCAGGCGGATGTTAAAATGGTCCAGAAGGTCAACGACAACACAATCACTATGTGGTCGGGGAGCTTCACGGTGTTCAGTGGCGCCACGGCGAAGTAAGCACTGACACGAATAGTGGAATCAGCTTACTCACGGTTGCGCCAGCTCGGTGAAGACATACAAGATGTCGCAGCAGCTCGGGAAGCTGGAGATGAAGCAGTTCATGTTCACGGACGCGAGCGACCAGACGCCACTGGCAGGTTTGCCCTCGCCGGACAGTTTGCCAACTTTTCGCTGGTGCAGTTTCCCCGACCAGAGTTCGGTGCGGTGGACTTGGGATTGCACTCGACATGTACCACATCAAAGCTGGCGGATTTGGATTGACGACACGTTCTCTGTTGGAACCGCAGCCCAGGTATCGTTGACAGTGTAATTCCTGAAAGATTGTCCCAAGGGAGAGAGATTCGCCCTTATCGTGTCAGCAAATTGGTTTGCCCGAGCTACAGCACTGTTCAAGGCTGCGACATCGATGGAATGTAGGGGGCGTGTGGCAAGAGGTCGTGAGTGAATAGGGAGAGTTGGTATGCCTTCTCGCACGCCTTCGGATAGCATTGAACGTGGTAAGAACGATAGGAAGATTCGGAAAGACATAGACAAGCAGATAGATGTAGCATGAAATTTGTACCTGTAGCTGTAATATTAAGGCTAATGCCCTGCATACACCTAGGAAATCACTTGCCTAGGAGGGTAGCTGCACCTAGGGCTGTGTGCACCTAGCTCTCAAAGCCCTTTTCTATCTAATAAGCAGATAACTAAATAGCATCAATGATGTGATAAATGGGTATAGGATACATATAATTTGATAATAATATATATATGATACTTTGAACTCCTTTTCTTCAGGCCGATGACCCGGATTACAGTTAGGAAGGCCTGAATTAAGAACAATCCTAATTAGGACAAAATTGATATACTATGATATAGCCATCAAAAATCGTTCCACATTAAAAACATAAGGGCATTGGCACAACCCATAAGATACTAGATAAAGAATAATAATGTATTTTAAAAAAAATAAGAATGTCACATATGTCACATATGGATCTGAGATATTGACTTGTATCCTTTAGGAAAAGTTGCCATATATGGAAACATCATCGATCACATCAGATTATGTTGATTCGTCACCACATCTGTCCTATATGCAAAAAAAAAATACTCCAAGTCTCAGAATTATTGGAGAATTAAGCAAATTACTTGAAACAACTTGTCTACTTGGGAAGGAGTACATCGAACACAAGCTTTGGGAGGTAGAACGCACATGACTGGATAGTCCTCAGAAACCAATTGCGGAGGCTCTCAAGTCAGTGTTCATTACGCTCCTGCGGTAGGGTGACTCACACCCAATCCCAGAGTTGTGATGGATGGTATGAGCAGCCGGATTCAATCAATAATGCTCATCGTACACCAGTCTATTATCCGGGGGCGTTCAGTAACATTCCCTGGCACACGCAGGGTAACATGCTCGACCGACTCCACCGGACCCTCACGCGAATTTGGAAGATGGATGATCCTCACATGGTGAGATAGCTCTTTCTTTGGGAATAGGAATGCTGCTAAGTACTTGCAGCGATGGGACGCTGCCCCTTTTGTTTCCCAAGTCCATGAACTGTCAACAGCCTACAACATCCACCACCCAGAATCCGACAAATCTTCATAGGGGTAAGTAGGTAACAGCACAGGTAGGCCAAACCCACGTGGGTACGCAGGTTTTACCCCCGGGGTACAGGTACGGGTAGCGACAGTGATACCCGTGGCTTAGTGACCCAGCTTGTTATACTCTCGGCCCTTGTTGTCAAGGTCTTGGGTTCGAGTCTTACTATTGTTGTGCTTTTATCACATATTTGTGCCTGTCGCTGACTCTATTCCCATGACATTTCTTCCTCCGTCACCTGTAACCCATGGGTAAACCTGTACCTGTACCCGCAGGTATGAGTATTGTGGTTGTGCGGGTGCGGTGCGCGTCAGCCCCCACTACTCACGGGTTTACCCGTGCTGTTGCCTAGGGGTAAGTAAGCGTCTTGAGGACAACAATGTGAAGCAGCTTACGAGCCAGCCCAGTAAGGCTTATCATACTGTGCCACTGAATAATAACACTCACCAGTCCTGATACCCTCCGCTTCTTTCTTGAATATACCATCCACCTCATACTCCTCCTCGACCGCATCTTCTGCAATACTCTTAACCACATCGGTCGCCCGCACCCGTTGACAGACGTGGATCTAAATCAGGCACTTGAGGAATACCAAAACTCTGGAGCAGCAGCCCAGGTCCACTCCAAAGTACAGTTGTTTATTGATGATGGCTGAAAATCTTGGTGGTGGATGATATGCTTCAAATTGAGGAAGGCAAAGGGAGAGCCATTCGTGAATGAGGTGATTGAGAGGTGGAGAGTACGGCTGGAGAATGGCTTGACACCGAGGCCGGCGGTGCATAACGACCGCTCAGATCAGAGGACTGATGTCGTGGACAATTCTCCTGACCCCATGCAGGCAATTGAGAGGTGGAGGGCAAATACGGAGAATGAGATGATACCAATGGAGGTGCTGGGCAACAACTCCTCGAATCAAAGGAACAGTGTCGTCGACAATCCGAGTGGCACCACCCAGATCGAGGATCAAAATGGGAGGACAGCATCTGACGACAACAGGTAGACAGAATCAAGAGGGAAAGCAGCAGCTGGTAAGAAGTCATTAGCATAAGCATATATTGCATAGTATCACGGACCTGTCAGGGGAACACCCACTTCGGCCTCCTTCGGACCATCCGAGCGCATCCGAGGCACATCCGACCGGCGCCCCCTCGGACGCTCCGACCTACCCCGACCCTTGTCCTCGGCCTCCTTCACCCGCACAATCACCGATCCGTCAAGACCCTCCCAACGATCACCTTTGTGCTCTACGTCGGCAGTTACGGACGACCAGTATATAGTTGGCGCCCTAGCAGGTGGACCCTTAGAGTTTCTTCTCTTTGGATCCTCCCCTGCTAGGTCGGTCCCTCTGTGTATTTCCCGTAGCTTCTATTCACGCTTTGGATCCTCCCCTGCTAGGCTTTTGTCGGAGTCTCCAGGGTTGCCCTTACAGGACCTGTTTATAACGCTTTTCACGTTATTATTGATGCCTCAAGGGACCATGAAGACGATAGCTTTATGGTTGGGTCAGGCTGGCCCAATACTGTCGAAAGCGGAACAAAGGTCAGAATGAGCCAGCATAGCAGCCGCACCTCGAGATATGCTGCACATGTCGCTCGTTGTATGTCCTTTCTCCACCGATAACTCATTCTATCTCTACCTCCCGCTCCTTCGTCTCCTCCGTCAAAGTCAAAGGCCAGCAAAATAATGATGTCAACTCCATGAATGACAATCATAGCAGTAGGCTATTCGGAGGGAGAAAACGTCCAAAGAAAAGTCACAAGCAGGATAGAATCCTGTATACACCCTTGAGAAACGAAACGAGTGGCAAACGATCAACACACCCATACAGGCCACAAGGAGGGCCCTATAACCGTTCCTCGGGTATATTGAGCACTATCTGTTCTCTCGAGGCCTTGAAACAACAACGGTCTCGTTGAATCTCAAGTGTTTTTTTTGGGGGGACAAAAAGAACTGTAGAAGGAGACAGCGATCGTGGTCAATGTTCCAAACGCTCCAGCATTTGATGCAACACACCTTTATCCATTTCGAGCTATATACTCCCTGAACCTGGCTAATGGTTGTCAGTCCTCTGTGTGCCTTTCAAGGCTAGGACAAAACAACAAGCTGAGTTCCGTCCAAGCATTGTTTTCTTGCGAGCGGGGGCAGAGGAAGAAGAAGTAGGTTGGCTCCATGGTTAGTCGTTGTGGCAGATAAGAGGTCGTGTTTGGCATCGCTCACTGGCCGTGCGAATACCGACGACAACAAACCCGTTCGTTGCTGCTGACAAGCATGAGTTTGGACAGCAAGGTACGGAGTAAAGCACCTCAGGAGTGGCTTGACCTGCAGATGGTTTCACAGGTACCTGGCTGATTATACTGTTATACCACTTCTCCGTCGCTATTCTGCTTCAAACTTGATGAAGCACAATGATGACTTGATATCTGGGTGAGGAATGTATGGATAATCTTAATATAAGTCATGTTATAAACTAATAAATGTCTATCATAGCTCTGAGCAACACATCTATTTTTAGACATCCTATACTGTAGCATTTTATTTTTTTCTTCCCCCCCCCCACTTTCTAAATTTTTTAATTTTTTTTTTTTTTCTCCCCTCCCCCCCCCCCCCCCCCCCCCCCCACACAAAATTTCTTTTCCCCCCCCCCCCCCCCCCCCCCATTTTCTTAATAAAAAAAAAAAAAAATTTTTTTTTTTTTTTTAAAGTCCCCCCCCCTTTTGGCTTTCGAATTAAAAAAAATACAACAGTATGTTTGTACAAATTCCATGCATCCTATTATACCAATCTCCCAATAACTCACTCAAAGATGAGGGACCCCTCATGGATTAAAGGTAGGAAGTATACATAGGGGTCCTCTGATGACATGATGACCCTCACACCATTTCATATACATGTAATATGCTGCTATGCTCTAATATCCCCCTGAACCAACTTCTACATCATATTGGCCATACAGCTATGATCTGGTAGTTGATTATGGATCAAATATGTAAAGGTTTGGCAAATGAGGTGTATACACCTACCCGCATACTTAGATTAATCTCTGTATGTCCTTGGAGGATGAATTGGGGTGAACATTCCAAGACATGCGCATGCAGTACTGGTTTATATGAATAGTGAGGTCTATAGACTGAGTGTTGGACCTTGAGGTGGGTGTATAAGGATATTTGGATGTCTACTAGGACCCTGGAACATAATCAGTCATGGTTCTGCCATGTGTCACTAAAGGTAGCTGAAGAGAGGGTAGGTACCCATAAGCAAAAAAGAGTGTCTTCGCTATTACAACTAGTCAGAAAATAATTTCAAGTATGATCTAAGACTTAAATGTAGGATGGTATATACCTTCAAATGAGCCTGTCTAGCACTTGAATCAACCTCCTAGCTAATCTGGATCTCTCACAGTACCATTATCAGTGTTATCTATCCCAAAGATGATGAGCTCACCATGGCATGACCTTTGTAAGTCTGAGGTATCTGAGTCTATCTCTTAGTAGGGGTATAGTATACCTCCTAGAAACTGGTGCCCCTACCCCTCTAGCATATCTCTATCCTGTGTTATATAGCACCTAAGGTCCCTGGCAATTGAATGACCCTCAAACTTGCTGTGGACTTAGAAATGGGTAGAAGTGTGGGGGACTATTATATGGCATTATATGAACTTGGATTATAAGATTCCATGCATTTATTCCCAGGATATCAGTGAAATACTGCTCAACTTAGTATTCAATCATGCTTGGCAGTCAATAGGTTGATGTGATCAGACTAAATCAGATGGCTAGATGGATAAGACCATGGTAGGATGGTATACCCTTCAAATGAGCACTCTCCCAGCTTTATCTGCCCTGACTAGGCAGAGATCTATGGTTATCTTTCAGGGTTAATGGAGATCAAATACTACTGATGTGTGGATACATTGCATTACTAGTATCATATTCACTCAGGATCTGATACCAGAGGCCTGGTATGGAGTATATGAACATATAAGTCACCTACGACATACTAGTTTAAGTACCAGATATTCCCTTTGTTATTACTGAGAACTAAATACAGTCATCATATAGTATGATAGTGATCAAATAGCATAGTACATTGATTGTACTGCTCAAAGGCTTTCTGGTAGTGCTTGAATCATGTATCTATCTCAAGTAGTTATGAAGATAGAGGCATGACAATGTGTGACATGATCTAATGATTGGACATATAGCTCAGCTACATACTTGAAAGCACCAGTGGAGATTAGAACTTGCCCTCACACTTATGTAATCTCAACAATAAATATGATCTCTAAATGCAGCTTGACAGCCACATATAGGGGGAGAAGGAAGCCGTTCCACAGTTGCTGACAAATTACCTTGTCAGCAAGAGTCCACCCCTTCAACACCCTGTCACAAATTGAGGGCAGGGTGACTGACATGGGAATGGGAAGCTTGTGGGGGAAAATTTGGGGAAGATTATTCAGCATTTTTTTTTTTTTTTTTTTTTGTCATTTACACTTGTTTGTTCTGAATTTATGATATACAGGACCTAGCTGAAGTAAGGTAATCCCCTTGCTAAGATGTTTCAATAGTATATAAGATATTGATAAGACACTCATGCAGTAAAGCACCTTACAATGGGCACAGGTAAGGTACCTCCACTCATCTGCAGGTTTTTTGAGGCATTTGAGCCATACTTCCATCCTTGAGTTTTTATGCTGCTCTATGAGGTAATAGCCTTGCCTATATCAGTCATGAGGTGCGCCGTCATGAGGTGCTTTAATGACAGGGCAGGGTGTGCTAAGCTAGTGCTGATGATAGCCCTTGAGTCTTTGATAATGAGGCAGGGCATATTAAGGTATGGTGTGGAATACATGCAGTAAAGCACCTTACAACGGGCACAGGTAAGGTACCTCCACTCATCTGCAGGTTTTTTGAGGTGCTTTAATGTTAGGGCAGGGCACATTAAGCTAGTACTGATGATAGCCTGTAAGTATCTTACCTGTGTCAGTCGTAAGGTGCTTTGATAATGAGGCAGGGCATATTAAGGTATGGTGTGGAATACATGCAGTAAAGCACCTTACAATGGGCACAGGTAAGGTACCTCCACTCATCTGCAGGTTTTTTGAGGCATTTGAGCCATACCTCCATCCTTGAGTTTTTATGCTGCTCTATGAGGTAATAGCCTTACCTATATCAGTCATGAGGTGCGCCGTCATGAGGTGCTTTAATGACAGGGCAGGGTGTGCTAAGCTAGTGCTGATGATAGCCCTTGAGTACCTTACCCATGTCAGTCGTGAGGTGCTTTAATATTAGGCAGGGCACATCCAGCTAGTACTGATGATAGCCTATAAGTACCTTACCCATGTTGGTCGTGAGGTGCTATGATAATGAGGCAGGGCATATTAAGGTATGGTGTGGAATACATGCAGTAAAGCACCTTACAACAGACACAGGTAAGGGACTTTCACTCATCTGCAGGTTTTTTCAGGCATTTGAGCCATACCTTCATTCTTAAGTTTTATGCTGCTCTATCTGGGCCGCGACCGAATCACCCAGGCCGCTGCCTCCCCCTCGCCGCACACCTAGCCGCGCACACAGGCAACTCACTCTGCCTGTTTGATGCCCGCTTCTACGACTGGGAGGCGAGCGCCGGCCTGAAAGTATGCGCCGCATGCATGGCCTATTTGAGCACGGAGCTGCACACTGCGCAGCAGCAGCGGTTCTGGGACGCGCTCCCGGGCATCTATGGCCTCCCCCTGTTGCTGGAGCTGGAGAAACTCAAGACTGAGGCGATCCAGTGTGACCTGCTTTTGTAGCCGCCGTAACTATGTATTCTTCTCTCTGTTTTCAAGTTAGTAGTTACAGCCTTAGGCCTATGATGTTCGGCGTTTCCGAGTTCGTTGTTTGTTTGTAGTACCACACTGTGATAACGCTGCCATTGGCAGTCACTGAAATTCAGCTTCAATACTGCTTTAGTGGCTGCACTGCCCGTTCTCACCTCCGGCGACCGGTCAACGGCTTCGGCTCGGACCTCGGCACCATATGGAAAGAGGGGGCGGGACTGGTGGGTGGCTCACCAGGTGCGTGTGAGTCCAAGGTTACCTCCGCGGCTCTGCCTGCCACAAGTCTCAGAAGACCCTCGTACTTGCACATGGGGAACCATCACAACTTCGGACGTTGCGTCACAGGAACATGTCCTGTCAAAAATGATTGTATCCAGCTTGTCAAATTGAACTAAGTTTGTCACTTATGTACATTGTCACGCTGTACTATATCTTGTTTTTCTATGCCCACCATGGACGCACCACACGAGCCCGAGCCCCACCGTGTCGCGAAGCTGTGGTTCGACGACAGGAACATCGTCCTCCAGGCGGGGCACGCACAATATAAGGTGTACCGCGGCATCCTCGCTGGAGTCTACTATGTCTGGCGACATGCTCGTGTTTCCACAGCCAGCCCCGGGCACGTCGGCGTCGCCGGGCGACATGGTTGACGGATGTCTGTTGGTCCAGCTGCAGGATGCCAAGGAGGAGATCACGCTGTTCTTGAAAGCTATCTTCGTGCCCTCGTGCATCGTAATATCCACTCATTTCAATACTTAGCCTTCATCCTGACCCATGCAGCTCCTTCTGGTCATTCCCGGTGCTGACGACTGTGGAAGCAGTCATTGGGTGTGTGCAGCTGGGGCATAAGTACAACACACCGATTCACCGCCTGTTATGACGACACCTTCAAGGGGGACCACGGGCCGAGCGCCCGTTGCGTCGTGGTTCTGCCCGGGGGACGACCACCTGATTGCGCTTGTGCGTTTGGCCCGAGAGATCAATGCGCTGTGGGTCCTGCCATTGCTGTTCTATCGGCTCGTGGGCAACCTGCACGACCTCGCGGAGCAGCTCATCAACGGGACGGTTGTCAATGGCGTCCCGGCCCGGCTCGATCCTGGCGATCAAGTGACTGTCCTTTGTGGGGCCACGAAACAACAGCAGGTGGCTGTGGGTCTAGATGGGTGCATGAAGCCCGCCCCACCAAAAATTTGCGACAAAGACATGTGCCAGCTTTGGATCATGTGCATGGCGTCCTCCCGTCTCTTCCGGGACCACCTCCGTGACCACCACTTGGTGCTGCTCCTTATGTTCGACTACCGCGAGGACATGGTTGAATGGCAGAACAGCGCCGACTGGGATGGAATTTGTCAGATATGCAAAGCACATTTGCACAAAAAGCTCCAGGCGTTATGGGCTCCCGCCGTGGGCGGAGTTGGAGAACCTGAAGCAGGCGGCGATCGGGGATGATTAATCACAACAACGATGTTGTATTACACCTAAACTCAAAATTTCACAAGCGACACTGACTCGGGAGACGGCCCACGGGCCACGGCGCTAAACATACTAAGTATCAAGTATGGAATGACAGAGAACTCAGCTGCTTCAAGTTCCTCGTGATATCGATGCTGGTCGTGCTCCCTGTCACAGTGTCGCACTGGTCCCTGTCTTGCTCTGGCTCCCGCTGACCCTGGTTCTCGGCATGTCTCTTGGGTTTGCTCCTGATCATGGGCGACATCAGTGCCCCTGCGGAGCATGTTGTGTACGTTGGGACAAGCTTGGCAACGACAGCGTTCATCCTGAGACACTGCCACTGGGCCTGTCCTCACCTCTCCGGTGAGCCTGACCTGGAGGAGCCCGTTGCACTAGCGGCCCGGCAACTTCTTAAGGTTCAAGGTCAAGCCCAAGGCCCCTGCTCCTCACGTTCTGACGAGTGGGCCATCTCCGACGGTCTCCTCCATTTCCGAGGGAAGATTGTTGTACCAAAGGACAAGGACCTTCGGAGACGCATCATCGAGCACTGCCATGACACTCGATGTGCTAAGAGTGTGTGTGTGTGTGCATGTGCGTGTGAATAGAGGTATTGTTGGTACTGGTAGTGGAGGCGGCGCAAAGTGACAGAATGCAAAAGCAGAGCACGGAAGCAGGAAAGCGGTCGATAGCGAGGAGGGTGATTGATGGCGGATCGGCTCCCAATGGTGGTGAGTAATTGACGATTAAGAACAAATGCGAAACAAAGTGGACAACAATGACAAGAAATAGAGCAGGCTTGGACGGGAGGAGCAGGGCACAGGCAGGCGCTCAGCCGCAGCGGTGTCCAGTCAGCCAGCAAGGACTGCCGACAGCTGCAGGCGGCCACGTCCAGGGGCACCGGGGCCGCCCTGGGCACGAGGCACAGTGCCGGGATGGGTGCCGAGGAACGTCTAGCGACGATGAGTACGGCACAGATAACAGGATGGAGAGACGCACATGTATGTCCTGTCGGCGCACCGCGTGCTGGCCAGCGGGGCCTGAGCTCAGCGTCGGTGGACTGCTCTTTTCCGGTCCGAGTCACGCCTGTCACACCGGCCGGCCCTGTTTTCCGCCACCCACCATGTGCAACACCCACAACCACACCCACGAGGGGACCACGACGACGCACAACCTGTGTGTACAGGATATGCAGGATGAGCCAGTGACATGGGTCGTGTCGGCTCAGAGCATACGGCGTGGTAACTGAGTACTGCCAACTGTGAGTTCTTGTTACCTGTTCAGCTGAGCCAAAGGAAGACTTAAATGCTAAGTCGCGGTCGGGACATTAGACTCAATGAGTGCTGGAGAGGCGGTGAGGACAGGAGCGGGGGAGGAGGGGAATCGCGTCGGTGTGGCGCGTGGCAGCTGCAAACTGAGCATTATTCCGAACTTGAAGTCGTTCCTGCTCAGCGACCAAGGAATCACCTGTGTAGCTGGCTAGCAATCCTCCTCATCCATGCTGGACCGCGGGCTCTGGCAGCATCAACACGAGAAGCAATTCCCTCACAGCGAAACTTGAAAGCTATTTCCTGGCAGCAAAAAGATATTCCCTGACAGCAAAGAGACAAAAACTGGACGCCCTCCCCCACCCACGCCCCCACCCCTGCCATCATTGCCCTCCTTATCGATATCCTCTGCGTCGTCCCAACAACTCCATGACGCGTACCTCTTCCTCTCGCAGTGCGCAACACCCCGAAGCCAGAGCGGCCCCCACCAGACCCAGCCCGCACTGTGCGCCATGCGCGTCCGCTTTGCTTGCACCTTGCTCTCGACCGCCCTGCTCATTGCGCCCCCTCGCAGCCCCACCCCAAACGCGTCACCCGGCTGCCCGGCAGCGAGCCCCGGGGCACGTGGAAACCACACACCCTATTTCCTTCTCCCAAATCCACCACCAGCACAGCAGCCCCTGTTGCCCTGCATTACCCAGCCTGGCCTCACGTGACCGTGTCTGATCATGATTTACGACTGATCATGATGGTGATGGGAAGCACAAGCCGCAGGCTGGGACAGCCCAAAGATGCTCAAAAGTCCTCCGGAAGTGCTACATATTATATGTATCAGCTTGGCGGTGGCCGGGCGCCGGGACGGACAGTCCGACGTCGTGTCCTGCATCTCCCGGTAATCATACGGGGACAGTTTGGCAGTCTCTTTGTTGACAGAGGTGCGTGCAGCGGAATTTGGGGCGAAATACGCTTCCACCGCCTGGATAAATGCGTGCGGGAAGTCATCCATGGAGGCAGATGACTCTGATGAGGTCTGCTCGACGCAGACGCACAATGCTGGGCGCGGTCAGTGGGGTACAAGCAGCAGGTTAAGTAGACGCACTGGCAATAATCTCCGCGTATTTTGAGTATGTCGGGGTGTCCTGTTTGACGCTTAGCAGAAGTTTCGAATGGGAAAGGATGGCGCCGTCCATACAGAAATCCATCTCGATAAGCGTGATCTACATGTCATAATTGCCGGCGCCTTTGGAGGGTTAAACGAGAAAACTTCAAAAGCACTACATACTAGATGTTCGTCGCTCTGAGGTCAAAGTCAGACAATTTTCCTAGACAAAGCCATTGTGATTACCAGGCTAGAATTGTTGAAGGCTGCTGCTGTGCTTCAAGATGTCCAAGGCAGCAGAGACTCCAGCGAGGCGTTTGAAGTACAAGGTTGTTAGCTGTGCAAATGGCGCCTTGGAGGGATGCAGCGCAATGATCTCCACTGAGAGTATTTGTAGGGATCGCAGTTCCGGTGCGTCCAGGATTCGCAGTCGTTTCAACTCCCAGTCACCCTCGGACGCCGCAATCGAAAGACGCTGTAGCATTGGAAATTGTGATCCAGCCAAAAACAGCTGGGCCAGCGTCTCCATTGGCACGCTTAGTGAGACGTCTCGCCAGCGAGATACCAGCGGGAGTAATGTCTGCGCCGTAATCAAGAAAGGCTGTCACATGAAGTGTAAGGGGGAGGACATTAGCGCGTGCAATCCATAGTTTTGTGAGATTAATCAGCTCAAAGCTGCTCTACGAATGTGCTTCCGTAGTCCGAGTTGTTGTCGTGGGACATGCGAGCGTTCCGAGCAGCGCAATGCTCCCGGTTAGGCTCCCTTCCCAGTTGTCGTTGGATCTAACGGGGATTTGGAGAGCCTCAGCAAACAAGAAAACGTTAACGATAGAGAGGACGAGGGCCTTGCCCTGGACCCACCCTGCCGGGGGCCTCTGCTCGCCGCAGGGCCCGCTGCTGTGAGCACTCTTCTCTTCCCTCCTCCCCTCTCTCACTTTCCTAGGTGCTCTGGAGCTTTTTATCACGTGGTTACGGCGCGGCCGGGGTTTTCCACCCGGACCCCACGCTGCCGCGGAGGCCTGCTGCGCAGCTCGTGAATTGATCCTGAGCTGATTCCCGAGGTCATAGGAAGCATGCGTCGAGTGCATCAATCCCACTGATCACCCTTGCTTAAGGGCTGATCAGTGGGATTGACTCGATCAGTAGGACTGGTTTGGGGTGGCCCAGTCCCAGTCCCACTGATTTCGTCACCCCTCATACTGTACTTGTCGATATCGCAGGCACCCACCGAGTGTACATATTCGTCTCCATAGTGAAATGCGAGGTGGACATTCAAAAGATCCAATGCAGGGAAGTAGCTGGCTATGGATGCCAGCTTGCTGCTAGTGTCGCACCCCTCTAGCACTGCAAGCGTCAGATCCGTGACTGCTCCAAGTGCGCGTAGTAGGAAGGGCAGCAAGGGCGAGCAGCAGGGCTGGCGTATCGGGTCCCAGTAGCGTGAGCTTGTCAATGTTGGCCAGCGGAAGGATAAGCAATGCCAGCTCAAGCGTGGCTTGTAACTGTGTCAAAGTACGGAATGTGCATGGCAAATCGCGGTCCGGAGGGGCTACCGGGGAGGGAATGTTGTCGGTCGTGAGTATCAGGGACTCCAGCCTAGGAAAGGCGGTGTTGAGCAAGGTGGCGAGTTCACTGGTCTCCGAGCCTCTGATACTAATTGTGAGGTGGGTGGTATTCAGGAATATCGGGAGTACGGCAATTCCGCCCTGGCAGTGTAATGCCAGACTTGGCGCTGCTGCTTCCCATCGTATCTGCAGCGCAAAAACGCGCTGAGGCTACAAGGTTCAGCCAGGAGCTCGGTTCGCTGCAGTCGGCGAGTATCAAGCTGCTGATGGATATTTTCTGGAGGAACATAGAGCTGGCGAGAGAAGGGGGGATTGCACAGTTGATGAGGAACAATGTCTCGAGTGATTGTAGCTGGGCGAGCGCACCAAGCGCCGCGGTCGTGAATTCTATCTGTTCAGCCTTGAAGTAGCGAAGATTGCCAAGCGGGGAGTGTCGTGAGTACGCTATGGAGCATAGAATGAATCTCGTCCTCGTCGCTGAACCTGACATCGCTGAATTTGTACGAATACCCAGAGTAGCAGCTAAGCAGGTTGACAGAGATGCACTTGACGTACAGCGCCACGCTATTCGACCCAAACAGTCCCAGTTTATCCTCCAACTGCTGCGTTTGCTCCGTCGTCAAAGGTATAGGGCAGGAACGAGAGGTTGGTGAGTAGGAGTGTGCGAGCCAAAGAGCAGAAGCGCCAGGATGCACGGGCGACATTGTGCAGGTCATCCCTTGACGCTCGTCGGAAGACGTCGAGGAGGAGCTCGTTGGGCAACACGGTTGTTAGGAGAGAAATGGTTGCCGCGTGAGAGCGTCACTGAGCGTGTGACAGCCGACTGGGATGCCAAGCCACTGCGCTCAACTTGAAAGACAGGTCTTGCTCTCAAGCTCCTTCTCCAGCTTAATACAGTCGGGTATCGGAGGACACAGTGCAGCATTCTGCGCTCAAAGGACTACAATGGTGCCCAAAAACCTTCACGGCCAACGTGTCCACGGACATGAATTTGATGGCTCCCTGTGCACGTGCATCAGCATGGTCCGTGCGCCGCCCCGCCAAACACGGGTCATCGCCCTTCTTTTCCGCCCACTTTCCCCCACACGGTCTGAGCCGACCTTGCGATTCTGCCCTCGGTGGCCCGCGCTGGTGTCGAGGAAGGAACAGCCTGCTTTCGAGGCAGGATGGACATGGGATCAGGCGCTTCAAAAATAAAATGTGGCTGGCGGGTGGGCGCCAGCGCACGCGGCTCCTTGTACATCGTATTTGTCCGTCGTCGTGGCACAATTTTTTATCTTCCTTGACCCGTCTCGGCGGGTCTCATGGTTGTCGTGTGCAGAGGGACAAGGTGTGTTGTGCACTTGATACTAGTAATTGGGGCTCACCCATTGTCAGTGTAATAGACGTTGTTGTATCCGTGCACTACTAATCAACATATTGCCAATTTTCCCCCAAGAATGGTGCAGTCGCCGTTATTCGACCGATCCTCTGCGTCGTCCACTATGCGCTGGCATCTGGCTGCCAACAGCGTTGTCCCGCATCGGCGTCGGCGTCTTTCGCTGGTAGGCACTTGCAGCGATGTTATACAGCATTTTGCGGAACACTGGCGCTTCCAGTTGATTGATTCCCGCGGTCGCCAGCTGACTCATCCCCGCATCTTGCTTCTCACTCTCATGGACGACCCGCCCTTCCCCGCGAGATCGAGCTGCACATCTTCCGCGAGGCGCGCTGCAGCGGCCGCGGGGCATCCCAGTGTTGATGCGCGTGGCGTGGTGGGTGAAAGAGTGGTGCGTCCGGCAATGCGTACTTTGGTCCGTTTCTCTCGCTGACCAGCTGTGGCCGCCAGTGTGGAGCCGCTGCTGTACAACGTCTTGAGTCTTCGGGATCCGGAGGCTGGTCCGACTCTCAATACACCATTCCCAGTCTTGTCGCCGTCTGCCTTCAGGGCGCTCATCGAAGACCCCCGCCGGCAGGCATTCATCGCGCAGTCGACCGGTCTGCGTCTCGACGGAGAGCTCTCCTCGTCTGAGACTAACAGTATTCTGAACTCCTGCCCCCACCTCCAAGATGTTGTCATTCTACCGCGTGGTCTCATATTTAGCACGGCAGACGTGCTCGGAACTCTGCCCAACCTCCGGCGGCTCACCACGAACCTGCTCTCGCTCTACATGATGACCGCATCTCCCGACCTCTCCGCTCACGCGCATCACACACCTCCACCTGTCGTTCTACCACCGCTGGCCGCAAGTCTGGCCGCCGCTTCTGGCGCTTCGTGCGCTGACGCATCTCGCCATCGATACAAAGGAGTGGTACCACGACATTCTGCAGAGGGACGCCCCACCGCTCGACATGTTGCTGGACGTGCTGTCGGATCCACATCGGCGGTTGAATGTATTCGTCCCTGTCCTACCAGCGCGTTGGGAAGGTGCCGCTCGACGAACGCCTCATAGAGCACCCTGCGTGCCTCCTGGTCCACCAGGGGATCGGCTGGCCGGAGTGGCAGGATGAGTGGACAGGCGGCGCGACTAGTGCGGGGTTCTGGGAGCGCGTGGATAAAATGCTTGCGGAGCGTCGCTCAGCGGGCGCCCCAGGGAAATATGACAATGATTGGTAGTCCTTCTAGTGGAAAATATTCTGTAAACTATTGAATCGGAATCCTCCAAGTTATCAGTGCCTTCAAGTGTCCACTTCTCACACGGAAGCGTGTTGTCATATGCGGCGTCTGTCACAGTCTCCTCAGTTCTGTGAAGCACACGAAATCAACCGTATGCGGCACACCTAGTACCGCGTCCCGCAGGACATTATACGCTCCACGACATACTCAGCTCCGTTGAGGGGCAGATTCCCGCTGATCACATCAACGGGCATGGCCACGACTGTCGCGTCATTTGGCAGGCTGTCTATTTTGCTTGTCGTGCTCATTTCCATGGAGAGACGGGGGAGATGATCTGGGCCTTTTTAAACCCCCTGGGATCCTCTACCCGTCAGATGACGGGAGCCGCACGCCACGACACCATCAACTTGGTTATCGATTCATGGAATACCTCCAAAGTTTTTCGTCAAGCAAAACTGCTTGCCGATGAACGATTAGATGCGCTCCAGCTGTTTGAACTGCATATGGCAGTAACTGAGGATCTCGCTCGTCAGCATGCAGACGAGGTTGGTGAATGGTCCCGGCTTTCTCGATTGCCACAAAAATCACGAACTGGAGAATGGGAAAGTGCTTATCAGCATAGGTCTACTGCAGGTACATAATAACCGACTTACTTTTGATTTGGGCACTGACTGGTTGTAGTAATAACTATCGAGGACGTTTTGTCAAGTATGGTGGCTGATGAACGATTGAAATCAGCCTCAAGATCAACTGGCGAAAGACGAGCCTCCCTCGGCAGCTCGATGGATTCATGATGGGATTGATATTGAGCGACAGCAGTACGTATCACTAGGTTCTTGTCCTGTTGCTGTTACTGAGAACAGAGACAGAATGCTTATTATTGCGTTGCTTAAAAGTCATCGTGAGCATCCACTTCAAGAAACCTGGGACACAATAACGCGGGTTCGTGATACTCTGAATACGGCACTGAGACAATTTCGGGAACACCAACGTGCAATTTACCCACGTCTACAACTCAGCGCTCTTGACATTGATGAACCAGAGTTGACCGAGATTCAACTCCCGTCCTGGCGAATCAAGCATCACCAGCGCTTGGTTTCCAGCACTGATCCGGATGATGTGGCATTGCGGGCAGCTGAGATCAAGCTCAGGTGCAGTCAAGCGGAGAATGGCATTCTGGCAGTACAGGCTGCTTCTTTGGCATTGTCAGCAACGAAAAAGGCTCGTGAGCTTGATTATCGTGGACAGGGTGGCATTACACGCTCTCAACGAAATGAGCAAAAAGGCCATCTTGTCAAGGATCACGAGATCAACACGTACAACCGAGCTCGAGATGCGTTGGTGGACCTGGACCATATCAAGAAGGACTCAGATCAACCATTTCCGACTCTCAGCCGACGTGATACGCGGCGCAAGGAGACACATCTCCATCGTGCAAAAGGAGACTCACGTCTTTTTGATGGTACTGCTTGGTATCTACAAAGCGGAACCAAGATTGCCTCAAAATCAATTTCTTCATTACTTCAGCCGCTTTCAGATGGAGCTAGTGACTCTGAGGATGAGCCACAGCTACTCACAGGGACCAAGACACTCAAACGATCTGGTAGGAATATTTCTCAGCATACTCAAATTTATTTTGAATATTTATAGGTCCTCAGAAATCACCTCGCCCTGCCAAACGTGTCAAAGACATCCTACCCAACACCAGTGATGAGGATGAAGCAGCAGAGAATGGCACTACAAATTCACCTGGGCCACCACAGGGAAGAACACCAAAAAGGTTACACAAGAACAAGTCACCTATGAAAAAGGCAACCAAAAGTGATGGTTGGATCTGGATGGATAGTTGGACAAAGGGTCATATCTCCAATGACTCTAAAGTTGCTGAATATAAACAAGAAGGTGTGTGTTAATATGCTTAACTTATCTTGTCACTAAATAATAAAATAGCGGATCGTGTACAGTACCTGCGTGCTGAAGCTGAGATGTACCGCTGGCTAGAGCAGTATGAAAGGAAGCATGCTGAGCTCTGGCGGGTCATTGAGCGCTTTGGGCATGATGCTACTGTGTGGGAGGGCCTTGCAAACCGTGCAGAGGCACAGAATGGTGTGGCATCAGGGGCTGTAACTTTTGCCCGAATGCAGGCTGCCATGTCCAAAAGGCTGCAACACAATGCTAGGGTAATCTTTTGCCACCCTGACTCTGGTGCACATCATGATTGGATTCATGCAACAAGTTTTGATGATCTCATATCCCGAATTGGGCATTGGCGGGAGGCAGTGTTCAAATGGATGGATAACATGGGTATTCACCGTGCATATAAAGATTTTTGAATATATTTGTTTATTTATTATTTTATTTTATTTATTTATTATTTTATTTATTTATTATTTTGATATGAGAAAATTCATTATATACAACATACATGCCAACATATAGTGAAAATCAGAATATAAGGAGGGAACTTAAGTTCACAAGCCAGACTTAAGAGGATATTTGGTTTGACCAGTAGAACTTAAGATAAGCTAATTTTATTTCACACACACCAGGGGATATATGGACCGGGCCCGAGGGCTGGATTTCTAAGGCGAAGGAAGAGCCGTGGGGGGGTGGCAAACTTGTAGATGCAGCGCAGCAACGGCTAGCAACGGCGGCGGCGGCGCGGCGCAAAGCGGGTGGAGCAAGAAAGCTGACGAGCACGGGGAGTGGCATTCGACCATAGTCCTGGACGCACTGCCGGCCCGAGTTATGAGAACGAGCAGGGCGATGTCTGGAGTAGAAATGCACCAGAGAAATTGGGCCTCGGATTGTCGTTCGTGCGCGGGAGTGGCCCGCAGGGTGCGCTAGGTATCGTCGTGCAAGCGCATCGTCGTCGTGGAGCGGAGGAAAGAAACCAGAGATTGATGTCACGGCCGCCGAGCCCGGACCTGATGCCGATCGCCAGTGCCACGTAAGCAGCCACGCCTTGTCTTCTCCTTCCATGTGCGCGGGGAGACGGTCCCGCCCCTGGTCGGAGCGCGGCACACGAATGCTATGCTTGAGCCACAGCGCGAGTAGGAGCAGGGATGGGCTGCGACGGTCGATTTGGCGTGGCTTGAGGTGCGTGTTGTGCATTCAGTCTCTATTTCGCTGATCTACTCCCCAGTAATCCCTCACTTTTCGCTGGCGAGTCTGACACCCAGGGTGGCGGCCTCTACTGGGCGGAAACAAGCGGCGTGAAATCAGCCGCGGACGGCCCGGATGGCAAGCAGCAGGGCACAACCAAGGCGGGGGACAAGGTGCGTGTGCTATTTCGTCCGGCGTAACTGGGTCCTGATAGTCGCTACGCGTGTTCAAGTTTTTCACGGTGCGTTACCCATGTCTTGCTCATCACGCAGAGCCAATCGCTCATTTCACTAATAGGTCTACTGCCCCCACCGACGGCGCTCCGCCTTCCGCAGACACCACCGGCCCCGTTCGCCGACGCTGCAATCGATTCCCATTCCACTCCTCTCCACCTGCCCCCATGTCCTCTCCAGTCCCCGTCTTCGACGAAAGCGATGCCCTTCCGCCGGTTGGGCCCCAGCGGTCTGCGCGTGCCGCTCTTCTCTCTCGGCGGCTGTCCGTCTTTGCGCATTCCCCATTGGCTTTAGCTGAGCTCTCGACAGGGCTCACCCTCGGAGGCTCCGTCGTCGGCGAGAGCGTCAAGGACATCATGCAGGCCGCCTTCGAGAATGGGATCAACATGTTCGACACCGCGGAGGACTACCAGAAAGGTGCGGCTGAGCGCGAAATGTGCGTTCCCTGAGATTCCCTTCTGACCACGCTTTCTCTGACTCCAGCAAAATCAGGGGACACGCTATCAAAGAACTTGGCTGGCGCCCGCACGGACCTCGTCATCTCAACCAAGATATTCTGGAGCCACGAGCCAGGCACGGGCCCGAACGACACGGGGCTGTCGCACAAACAGTGCGCCACCTTCCTTTCCTTCCTACAACTCTGACTGGCAACAGCGTTATCGAGGGCACGAAGGCTTGTTTGCGACGGCTCCAGATGGACTATGTCGACGTCATCTTCGGCATCGTCGTTGCGATACCACCGGTGGGTTTCTTACATTCGCCATAAGGAGGTCAACTGACGCAGGCTAGTTCCGATGGAGGAGATCGTCCGCGCATTTAACTATGTTATCGACCAGGGCTGGGTGAGTGGTGGATTTTGTCTATCCATATCCACTAAGATTCACACGCAGGCTTTCTACTGGGGCACCTCCGAGTGGAGCGCGCACCAGATCGAGGAGGCGCATCGTGAGCGTGTACCTCTCCCGAGACCTCCCGTCGCTTACCCGCAGCACAGATGTTGCCACGCGCTTAAACCTCATCGCGCCGATCGCAGAGCAGTGCAAGCACAAGTCTGCGCCATCTTCTTTCTTCCTTCGAAATAATGCTGAGGAGACGATAGCATGTTCCACCGCGAACGTCCGGAGAAGGAATACGCGTGCGTGGGCAACCATCAAACTTCAGCAGTAGCTAATGCTGACTTTGTAGCCCTTTGTACGCCAAGTACGGCCTGGGCACAACCGCATTCTCTGCACTGCAGGGCGGACTGCTGACGGGGAAGGTATATCCTCCTCAACCCTCTAACACGTAAACTAACTTTGCTAGTACAACGACGGCATCCCAGACGGCACGCGCGCCGCCACCGTGCCCATGTTCCGCGGGGCGACGGAGGGTCCCCAGGGCGAAGAGCTGCTTTGGAAAGTGCGTCTCCTCAGCCAAATTGCTGCGGGTGTGCGTCGTTTCTCCCCGACTTGCTGAACTCTGGGCGGAACCGCGCTGGCGCTCGCGTGGGTTGCGGCGCACCGCCACACTTCCACAGTCATCCTCGGCGTGTCCTCCGTCGCACAGCTCGAGGCGAACCTCGGCGCGCTTGAGGTCCTGCCCAAGCTGGATGCTGCGGTGTTGGCGGATCGAGGCTGTGTTGGGTAACCACCCGCAGGAGCCGGTGCGTATTTCTCTATCCAATGATGAGGTGGATAATGCACTAATGATGTTGGTGTAGGAGACGTATGGTCGCCCGCCGCTGGATCAGGGCATCCTTTGACTCGGTGCAATATCACCCCTATCTTTCCTTTGACCACAAGATCAGCTCAAGTAAGGAAGAATACAAATGCCACTCATTCTCTCGTTTATCAATATTGAATATCTTTTGTGATCTGGTGTGCTCAATTCGTATGTGTCTATATCATGATTATGCGTCCTTTGTCCACTGGAGGTTGAGATGGAAGGGTGGTGCAAGTATCGAAATCCAGCTCAGATTGGGGCAACGGCGAAGCAGCTGCCTCCGTAGCACTTGTCCTGTCTGCATCACCAAGGTGTCGGACGAGGAACCGCTCCGGGGCCCACGGCGAGAGAACATACTCGTGTCCGAGTACTTGACTTCGAGCCGCTGCAAACCCAAGGGAAGACTAGCCGGGAAGCCCGTGAGGAAGGCGGCAGGCTGTGATAGTATTGAGTAGGGTATGGGCACAGTTCGGATGACGACACTTAGGAGACATTCACTTACGGCGGGCACGCGCGTCCGGACAGCATCGTTACGGTGAAGTCGAGGGTATGCAGGTGCGGAAAATGTGCAAAGACCGCGCCCCACACGGCAAGATCGCCGTCCTCCGAGTCGCATTCGAGGGTGAGTGTCGTGATTGTCACGGGGATGCACTGCCTATTGCGCTGCAGCACGGACACTAAGCTTGTGGCATCAGCGTTTTGACATGCAATGTGTGGATAGACGGTGCAATCCGCAGGAGGAGGGGTAAAGCTTCACTGGCTTCATACGTGGTCGTGAGCTTGAATACAGCGGGAAACAACGGTTCGCCGCCGTTAGGGCCATCCCACGGCAGCCCCGGATCGTCCACATAGAGTGCCGCCTCGACACTAAGCTGCTCAACTGCGGGAAAGGCCGCTTGCAGCTGCACACAGCCAGAGTAGGTTAGCAACGCGCCGCAGCCCTCGGAGAGTCTAAGCGCCAGGTGTTTTACGTGAGGTAGCACACTCGTAAGCCCTTCCACTGGTTGATCCATGTCCAGGCTGACCGCGGAGAGTGTGATGGGCTCAAAGAGCGCGAACCATTCTGAGAGCGTGCACGTGGGACTGTATGCTGCCGAGGTGGCGACTTTGACGCTTGAGACACGGATACGGATGTCGAGTGCGTTAATAGGCGGCACGAAGGAATGCCTGGATCTCGGAGTCCACAGAACAGGCAAAGAGATCCAGCTCAATCGGGCCGCGGACCTGCGCAAGGTTGGCGAGCGCAGAGAGCGTGAATATGAGACTGTGGCCATAGAATTTGCGTAGGTTAACGAACTTGGAGATGCCGGCGAATAGCACGTCACAGATGGTGTGCGTGCCGGCTACATCGTTGAATACTGCGTCTCTGCTTCTTTCGGCGAAGCCATTCACTTCCTCCCAGGCGACATTGATGCAGTGCACATACGGCGCAATGGCGGGGGACATGAAGAAGGCCAGTTTTGCGATGGCATCCACCACCTCATGAGCAGGTGGGAGCTTAAGGATGGCGCCGCCTGACCAGGCAATGCGCTCCTCCGGGGCGCATATGGCTTCACGGCAAGCTTGCTGTAGAGGAATGGGCGGGCAAGCAGGCGCAGGCGACGAGAAGCAAGAGCGACGAGCTTGAGCTGGGCGGGCGACACATCTTTGAGCACTTCGTGAAAGAGTTCGTTCGGAAACATGGAGCGACCAGTTGCAGCCAAGCTGGAAGTGAAGAGAGGAAAGCGCTGCCACATATTGACAGCGCACACGTGTGCCCAGCCAATCGGCGTGCCCGGCGCGGAGCTAATCATGATGTGATCGCCCAGTCACATCTTACGCAATCGCCTCCCTTTTTTGTTCCTGACGCCCATCTCGACGCACAATGCCAGCCTTTGCAGCACACCTGCGGCGCCAGCTGGCGCAATGCTACGGCAACACTAACCGATACGCATGCGCCAACCACCCCTTCTCCAGTCGCCAACTTCTCCGGGAGTCTAAATCTGTGGCGACACTGTGCTGCTGGAGATCTTTGCCTGGCGTGTTACGCTGTCCTCGCTTTCCCGACATCGCTGACCGAGCGCACCTTTTTTACAAGCCCACTCTTATCCTAGCTTATTCTCTGTCTTCAGACACCAGTCATCAAATCGACCGTATGCTCTACCCGAGCAGGAATACTAGCAACTGCCTCGGATTTCCCAACCGAACTTGGACCGCTGCCCGCGGTATGCAAAATGTGGTCTGGGCCATACTGGATTCTCCTCCGCTGCAAGCTTGGACCTTGGCTTGTGCCCAACCACTGGCAGTCCTTTGATGCCCGCGCCGCAGCCACCTCAGCTTCCTGACGCCCAACTCGGTCAGCACCATCTTGCGCACATCGACAATGATCATCATCTTCCAGCATATGGACCTGCCGCTGGAGAGTGGTCATCTTCGGATTTGTTCCTCCACTCCAGTCCGGTATTTATACTAATAACTATGCAGCGTGTGTGCAACAGCACTGTCGAGGACACGAATTAACTCGTCTCGATGCAAAATGCCAGCCTCAGGGGCAGATCTACGCAACACTAGCCGATACACATGCCCCAACAACTCCTTCTCTGGATGCCAACTTATTCGAGAGTCTAAATCTGTATTGAGACTCTCCGCTGAGACGAAATTGCTAACACAGGACTTACACCGGCGCATCGATTCCGACTCTGTGGGTCCGGACTTGGCAAATCAAACGTCGACGCAACTTGAAAGCTCACGCTAACGGGTCTGCGCGCTGGCCATCCGGAGACGATCGTGCCCCGTGGTGCTGCTTGCCATCCGCCTCAGCGCTATGGAGGATAATCCGTACACCTGACACAATATCACACTAGGCGCCTGCCAGGCTACCGATTCCGCGGGATTGGTGGCCGCCGCGCTTGCGGTTGGCTTATGCCCAACTGTGGCCGGGCCGTGGATGCTATCGCTGCGGCCGCGTCAGCTTCCCCCACGACGATCTTAGCTGCCGACCGGCGCATCGACATCAACTCGACGACGCGCCGCTGAAGAGCATCCTAACTCGGAGGCGTGTTCGAGCTGCCCTGACGTCATTGGCGTCTTCATCAAGATGTTCTGGAGCGGTGGAGCAACAACACGGACATGGGCTGTTTGCGCAAGCAGTGCGCTATCTTTATTCCTCCACTCTGCACCGGTATTCATGCGATGCAGCCCGTGGGCAACAACGCTGTCCATTAGCGCCTCCAAATGATGCGCGCAGCAGATTGACCTCGGAGAAGCCGCACTGTATACTTCTCCAATGCTCAGTGTGCTCTTCCACCTTATCGGTCTTCTGAAAGCACTGATCAACCGACAGTGTGTTCCACCATACTGCATCTGCATTCGACCCTCAAGCATCTATCCCGCGGCGGCCCATGTTCTGCGGGATCACGGACATGCCGTCCGCGCGGGCGCGGCGCACTCCTCAGCCCGCCGGGCAGGTGCGTCGCGGATGGGGACCCACCTGCGTACCCGTTTTGTTGACGCCGGTGGGGCACCGGACTGGTCCCGGGTCCTGCATCTCGTCTCCTGCCAGGGACGCTGTTCGTTAGCCCCGGGAGAGCGTCTTATGTGCCTTGAGCTGCTTAATTGCCAAATTAATGTGTGGATGCATCAATGGTCCCCGGTGCGGCGACAGATACCAGCGGCGGAGCTAGCTCCACACGTAGCCTGTCTGTGTCCTAGTCGGACACCATCATCTGTCTCCTTCACTCCAATGCCCAGTGATCCACTGAGATCAGCACTGAAGAGCCTCGTGGATTTTTACAAAGAGATGTGCATATGGGCATGGTCTAATACCTCAGCTGCAGGAGCGGAACCTCAATCATGATATGATGCATTGACGGGCAGCGTGAGCGCAACTGCGCCAGCAGCCTGTCGGGGTCGGGCACCGCGAAGTTCGCGTTCGGGCGCAATCACTGTGTCCGCGTCGGACTGCCGGGATGACCTTCCCATCACACTGAGCCCTTTAAGTGTGGACGGAAGACGCGGAGGCAGTGACGCAACAAGGGCCAATACCTGCGACTTCCAGATCAGTGTAGGATACTGACCTATTTCATTCAATTAGGCGGGTCACGGTCACATCGGATTTTTTGGCCGAAATATTTCGGCGGGTCACGGGTCACAGCCAAATCTTTTGGTCCCAAACTGTCCTAATCGGGAAGATTTCGAAATTTTCGGCGCCTGCGGCGCGCCGAACTTCCCAATCGGGTAATAGGTCACGCGAAATTCGGCCTGTGGCCGAATTGGACATTTCGCCAAACGGTCACGGGTCACAGGCCCGCTGAATTGATCGAAATGGGTCAGTATTCCCTCCCCCAGCTCCCCCACACACCAAGCAAGCAAGCAAGTAAATAATCACCACGACTCAACATTGAACTCCCCCACGTGACGGTGCTAGCCCAAGCCAAAGCTTTTGATACCTGATGTCACGCATCACACCAGACCAGTCTTGAGGCTTGGAGTTGGTGCAAGTCCAACCTAAGCTCAAGTTAACTTCAAGGCCCATTGAAACTGGGCCTGACCATAGTCATATGCCTGTCAGGGGAACCCCCACTTCGGCCTCCTTCAGACCATCCGAGCGCATCCGAGGCACATCCGACCGGCGCCCCTCGGACGCTCCGACCTACCCCAACCCTCGTCCTCGGCCTCCTTCGCCCGCACAATCACTGATCCGTCAAGACCCTCCCAACGATCACCTTGGGACAGAGCCTGCAACGCCGCTCAGCTCAGGCTTTCTGCGCTCTACGTCGGCAGTTACGGACGACCAGTATATAGTTGGCGCCCTAGCAGGCAGACCCTTAGAGTTTCTTCTCTTTGGATCCTCCCCTGCTAGGTCGGTCCCTCCGTGTATTTCCTGTAGCTTTTATTCACGTCTTGGATCCTCCCCTGCTAGGCTTTCGTCGGAGTCTCCAGGGTTGCCCTTACAATGCCATCCAGACAGCTGGTAGACCGACTGTGCTATGCTGCTGGTTCGCCGCCTGTTAGTGTTACTCAGACAATTGCTGAGTAAGCAGTGTTCTGAAACAGTGTAACGCTGTGACATTAACAATAACAAATGCCGCCGACACCCTGGTGTGGGTTGCAATATGCAGCAATGCCAGTGCCAGACCGAACTTAGGCAGCCGTGGCTTGAGTCGGACCGACTCCGAATCTTGCAAGCGTCACGTGTGCAAAAGGCCGACGCAGTAATGGCCGATGCAATAATGGCTGATGCAGTAATGGCTGATCCGGTAATGGCTGATCCGATAATGGCCGATGCAGTGATGGCCGACGCAGCAGTAAGGGCCGACACGCTCTGGACCACCGCCAGGGAGAACCCCAAACCGCGGTCAGAGTCCAAGGGGCTGGTGACATCTTACAAGCGCCAGGGCCGCTTATAAGCCATCTGACGGCCGACCGTGACACCGTGTGGCCTGCAGGCATTCCCGACATGCTGCACAATGCAGCAGTCATACTAAGTACTTTATCATCCCCGCTCTGCGTGTCGGCTGGCCAGGCCAGTTAGCGTTACACCAGCCAACGATTCGCTGATGCCGGCGACCATCGTTTGCGAAGCGCAGTCACTGTGGGACCCGGCCCGGACTAGCACCAGGCCCTCGGCAAAACTGTTGGATGTCCGGTCCGGACTGAGTCGGTCGCCTGGCTCTGCAATACCCGCCTCGTTCTTCCAGGCTGGCTACAAATAACATAAAAAGGTACAGGATTCAGGCCTTGGTTCAGCCCGCACAGTGCACCTCCAAGCACTATACCTGGCTACAGAACAGACAGCCATCTAAGTACGCGACTTACCACCCACCAATCAATCAATCAAACCCATACACGTGACCATGCCACACCCACCAAGACCAGAGGTCTCGGCTGCTGATGTCACGCATCTAGTGATGACCAAGTCCGGTTCGGTCTGGTTCTTGGCCCTTTTCGGCCGAACGCCGAACGCCGGAACGCCGGGTCGGTTCAAAACGGGATTTCGCTGAACACCGGTTCGGACCAGCCCCGAACTGGCATTTTTGGACTGAAAACGGCTGAACCTGGCCGAACCGAGGGCCAGGTTTGGTTTGGAAACGGCCTTGGCCAAACCTGAACGCCGAACGTTGTCAGTCCGGTCCGGTCCGGGTTCAAACCAAACCTGGCCCTCGGATTCAGATGTTCTGGTTAGTATCAGTTGACAGTTGGAATGTTGTATAAGCTTGTATTGGAGTTTTCACTGTGATGAACTGGAAAACAGCAGATGTTGGGTGAGGAGTTGAAATTTGAGAGGAGCAATATGGCTCTACTCTCCTAGCACTTGCACTTGCACTTAACCTAACCTGACGTTTATCTTAACCTGACAATATGTGAAGTGTGACAAAACCCGACTGATGTGACAATGGTAGTAGGCACACCCAGGGGGGGCTAATCTATTAATCTAGGGTTTTACAGGCCTCCTTATATACTACTCTCAAATTAATTACATAATACGTGATGATGTGACCTGATCCACTGATCCGGTTCTAGAACGTTCTAGTTTAGGCTTCTGGAAGGTTCTAATATAGGTCCTGGGTCAGACTTGCCAAATATGGACATGTTACCTTGGTTCGGTTCAGAGTCTAGACTAGTCCCTGGCCTAGCAGGCCTAGATCTTGTGGCCGGGTGCATATAGATTTGATTCAAAGGTTTGCAACATTTATTCTGAGATTCTTCATATGTTCCATAGCTATTGTGCATGAAAATGAATTTATGGGGTCCATATGTTATTTTTCATATGGTGGTCATATTGACGGCTCATTATCTCCCCTTTTCATGAATCTTGACCGTCCTCGGTCAGTTCAAGCAACAATATCTGACTACATTTTTTGTCACTTCCAGCTACATTTTTCACTGGGTTTTGTTTTTATGCCATGCAAAATATGAAGATCAAGTCCCAGTTTCAACTAGGTGGAGCTTCACCCTTAATGTCCTTGTTCCCTGTTTGAATCTATCATTATCAGTGCACTGTAGTACCAATTTTGATCGCCATCACTAATTTTTGATGGCTCTATGATACTACATCATTCCTGTCCCAATTAGGATAGTAATTGATACAGGCCTTCCTCACTATATACCGGATCATCGGCCTGAAGAAAAGGAGTTAAACTTCTATATATAGTAATATCTTAGTTATATTAATCAATTTGATGTATCAATACTGATTTTTGATGACTTTGTAAGCACTATCTAGCCTAGTTCTGCTAGCAGTTGCTAGACTAGTAGGATCTAGCCTTCTAGGCAATGGGGGTGCTAGCAGCCACTAGAAGCACTGCCTAGATCTTACAGCTACAGGTGTCCAAATTTCCTTCGAAACTGTCTGTAATTCAATAGTATGCAACTGTCTACATACCCACTCAATATATGTCTAACGCAACAGCAAGAAAAAAGTGCCGTTGTTAAAGCGTTCCGAGACCATAGAATTTAGGGCAGAATTCCCCACTGCAAGTACTCCAGCATAAATCCTGCCCGGCCACTGACACGTTGCCCTCCTCGAGTTTTCCGCTGAACGCCGGGCATCGGACCGCCTTCAAGACAGATACTATATTGTTTGTTAAAACAGAAACACTCTACATGAAGGAACTCAGTACTGTAAACGCTACATTCACAAAATCCGCGGCGCTAAAAGCACCACAAACACATCCATATACGCCCCCCCTCCACGACCACATCCCCTCTCCCAGCAGATTCCCAGCTTCGCGACCAAGCCCACGCCGGAGTCCACAAAAACGCGTCCAGCGAAGGCTTTAAACCCGACTAGCACGGGCCAAAAGAAATAGACACTATGTGAGTATATCGTAGCAGCACGAGCACCGGTCGATAGCGCCGCAGGACGCGCCATTGAAGAGTATTATTGTGTCGTCGGATGAGGTGACGAGTCACGCGTGACGGCACGTGCTGTGCTGAGGGCGGGACGGGACAGACGCGACAATTGCAGTCGGTGCGCTGGACTGGGGATACAGGATTGCCTTCCGTGAAGAGCTTTGGAACATTGAAACAGCGAGGTTCTGGTTTTTTTCGTTCGCAGGAAGTATATCTTGAGGCGCGGCGACCAAGGAGAATTTCCGAATTGCTGAAGCACGCAGGTAAGGCAAACCCCTCCTTGTCAATTTTCTTCCATCGTTTGCAAGCAGGAACAAGACGGACAGCCTTTCGTATGGTCGTGGGGAGCAGCGAGTGAGAAGTTGTAGTAAAAGAGAGCGGCTGGCGAGTGGGTACATGATTCTCGTTCCGTTGGGCTGTGGCGGAAGCTACGAAAGCAGTTAAGAGAAACCAAGGAGCTGAATAGTAATAACGCACCTTGTCGTTCTCTCGCACAGTCAACTTACGTCCGTCCTCCTCTTCTACAATGCACGCGCAGCTATCCAGTTGTGTTGGTGAAAGAATGGAGGTTGCGCGAGCTGTGTGCGAAGAAGATATGAAGGATAAAACAACTGGGTGGATTCGCAAAGGATTAGCGACACGACTCATGCGGGTATGGTCGTTCACGCACACTGCCCGATACATCCTTAGCGCCAGCGTGGATCACACCCCATCAGAGTGTTGGCCTCGAATCCTCCAGTTAGCGAGAGAGTTTGCCGTTTGTCTGTCGAGGAAGAAGTCAGTAAATGCGCCGTAAAACTTCGATGGTCGTTACACCGGAGGCAAGACCCAAGGCAGTAGGGCGCCTAGTGCCTGTCATCGTGTTGCCCTCGTTTTTCCCGGGGTTCCAGCCCAAAAAAACATCGGCAATGGACAGGGACCCCGAAACCATGCCTACAGTGCGCCTACTGCCTGTCAGGCACTAGGCGCCCTACTGCCTGGGTGTTTGCCTCCGGTGTTACACACCTTTAGCAAGACCCTCGTCATGCCGCACCAGCACAACGCCGTGCCACTGCGCTGCCCGCAGTATGTATTCGTATGCGACAGCAGTTCGAGTCCAAAACGGTCTGAAAAGAAGACGGGCTATTCAATGTGAAAACACAAGAAAAATGGCGATATACTGACTTGTTGTCGCTGGTGTCAGGCACCACGAGGCATCCTCCAGCGTTGAGATGTAACGAAAGAAGCCGTCGAACGGCAGCGAGGGGCTATGTGGAGTCGGTAGTCGTCATGGCTTTCGTGTCGTGGGCCCGTTGTGGGTGCTACGAGGAGATTTAGCAAACGCTGGCTAACAGACCAGACAGCGCTAAGCGCACCTTCTGGCTCTCGAATCCCTGCTTTGACTCTTACTCCCTCCGTGTGTGTCTCTGTGGGGTTACAAGAAGGGCGGGGGCCTCGTTTCAGGTGTATGTGTCCGGAGGGAGAATCCCACTCGAAGTCGGGCACAACTGCGTGTCGCCGCGAACGACGATCCGGATTGCTCGCCGGGGACGTGTCAGAGCGGAGGAGAAGGGTCGTCGTGCGGGTCGTGGTGGTGGAGGGAGAAGAAGGAGATCCGAGATCACATGCTCGGGCCGGCGCCGATCTATCTTCTCTCTTCTCCACCACGACCATGTACTTACTTTCTTCCTCGCTGTCCGACACCGTCGAAGGCCATCCGCGGCTCGTTCGCTTGCTAAAGGGGAGGTGCCTGGCCTTGAGTAGTGCAACTTCTCTTGTGCTGACCTGTTTTGCTAGCTCTTGCCCAGACGGCGGCAAATCCTGCCACTGTTATTCCTACTCCCACCATGCGACGGCCGACTACGTCGCTCTCACAGCGCCTGACGTCTTTCAGGCCCGCGGTATTCGAAGCCAGCCGTGTCCTTGGGAAGCGGAAGGCACAACGGGCTTGGTGGCCTTTCTGTGGGGCCAAATCGAGGGGGAGTAGCCCGGAGCCGACCCGATGGAGAATATGGGAGAAGCGATGGGGAGGAGCCGTCCCGTATGGCGCTGGTAATCAAGGTGCGTAAAGCTACTGGCGCTTCCGAGTCTGCTTGATGCTCATCTCTGACGTTCTTAGTCGCGATCTCTCTGTCGACAAGACTCCCTTTTCGTCAGCACAGGACATTTTTGAGAGGCCGCTGCCTGCTCGATGATGCCTGAAATCTCATCCTCCAACGACACGAGCGCACCAAAGATTGAATAGCCCATTCACGTCTGCAGCAATAGATTGCATTTTATTGGTGTCTATGGTGCGTATCTCCAGTTGCCGCCCGACTTCACTGGTTCTAACGAAACTTATTAGTCCCATTCGCTCTTCATTCCTTGACACTTGCCCATGTCAGCATGTGGATCGACTTTGGCTCGACCGGTGTTGCTGGACGAATGACCTCATTGAGCTTCAAGTCATTATAAGGTGCGATACAGGCCAGATACAGGCTTGCTTCTTCTTCTTCTTCTTGTTTTGCTATCTGAATCTTCTGAAGCTTCTTCTAGCTCCGAGACGGCCACGACTTCAAGTTCACCGTTCCAGGCCCAAACCAATCATCGTTTCTCCACCAGCCTGGATGTTCACCGCCTGCACCATCTGGGGCTGGCCTGGAGTCAGAGAGTAGTAGTCGTTGCACCTGGTTGAGTGAATAGTGGTTCCCCGGGCCTGTATGTACTGTCACAGTTTCTAGCTTCACGTTTGCCTCTGAGCTCTGGGCCCCTTCCGTGCAGCAGCCTGACAGCGCTTTCTGTCTGCGCATGCCAGCCGAACTTTGGGGCCTCATTTTCGAGCTCGACTTCGACAGCGCACAACATCATCCGGTCGAGATGTGGAGCTCGAACCGTCTCCTTCTCCTCAATATCCAGACGCGAAATGAGATATTACGAAGGAGCATGCGGATGCACTACCGCCTCCGACTCGTTTGTCGGGCATGGAAGACCCTCGTCGACTCCAACAGCGCCCTCTGGACAACCATATTCCTCTATATGAAGCCGCGGCAGACGCCGCAAACGGCCCAACCAGCTATCTTCAAGCATCTCCGACGCTCCAAGCAGCAGCCCTCCGAATTACCCTCTGGGCTGAACAGCCTGAGGACGCTACTAGTAACCGGTTCACCGAACTGTTCGAAGCACTGTTCCAGCATACGGCGCGCTTTTTTCATCTGGACCTCGTCAACGTTGAAGACACTGCTATCCTAGGCAACATCCACGCTGATGGCCTCGGCTCTTTGAAATCGTTTTCCCGGTGCTCTATGAAACCATTCGTCGACGGGCCACAGTTCCTTGCAGCGCTGAAGACGGCGCCATTGCAGAATACTTATGTGCATCATCAACCCATCCAAGTCGATGTTAGATGAATTGGAGAACAGCATCACTTGGGGTGGTGTCCGCTTCTTCGCAAGCAATACACACAAAACCCTTTCCCGCTGCTTGTCTTTTCCGACCGCTCGCACCATTGAACATGTTGCATTGTTCGACTCGGACTGCCTCACCCACGACCCTCTGAGTTCCAACCTGGACGTTATCAGCCCGCGCGGCATCAAGTCCCTGGCAATCGACGGCCGATACAAGCATTGGGATGTTTTATTCAAGATCGTGGTACCACCTCCTTCACTTCAGCATCTCACGATCTACAACGCTTGTGCACTCATGAAACCAGGCATTGTCAATGCGTACCTTGCAGACAACTACGCAAATGTGACTCAGCCGACTCTCCCTGTACTTCGTCTCAGAGGTCTCTGCCAGTGATGCCGACCTTGTATGCCTACTCAATAATATAATCTGCAACGCGCTCCGCGAGTTCGACATTCAGCAGCGATTGATGGACCTAAAGCATCCGAGACGCGATGTAATCGGTCAGCTGACGGACTTAACAGAGCGAAAAGACGGCAGACCCAACATCATCCAGGCGCTGGTGCGGCTTCGAACCATTGCATATGAAATTGTGCCCAATCCGGAGAAATGGCGGAATCTCCGGGCACGCTGTTGGAAAACATAGTGAAATTCAGCAACTGGTGGAACAGCATTGGGGCGAGGCGGCGGGACGTTTATCGTGCACAATCAGTCGTTGGCTTCAGCGTTTGCGTTGCATGTAAGGTTTTTGCTCAGTCAGAAGACGTGGATGGAGGCAGGTCACTTTGTTTTCCGAGTAGGTGCAGAACGGCGAGAAGTTTGGAATGTGGGGAAGTCAACTTGAAGGAAGGGCTTCAATTCCACTTGAAGAGGAAAGTACTAGTACTAGTATCTCTTGTGGGATAGTCAGGAAATGTAAAAAAGCTCGATAGACACGCCTAGTATGGAACAATCGTCTTCTTCTCGATACGATGTAGTTTCGATAAGAGAAGTAAGGCAGCAGTGAATATATTAACAGACGGCCGTTCACGCCGTATTAAACCTGAGAACCAAATCAAACAAATTTCAGCTGGTATGCATATATCGAAGTCTACAGATAAATCTCCCACTAGCCTAGGCACAAGCGCCGAACGTCAGTTCTTTCTACCGGAGGCGCACGCTCGCCCAGTTGAATCTAAAATCATTTCCATCAGCCAACTCTCGCAAGAACCAGAACATAAAACACATACCCAGCCGGCGCGGTCACGCAGCCCGAGTTCTTCTTGCTGCTCGCCTGCGCGCCGTTCGCACAGTTGTCGTGCTTGCCGCCCGACTCGAAGAAGTTGATGCCCTTTGCGCCGTTGAAGAAGATACTGCGCGCGGTGCGGCCCTTGGCGAGGAGCACGCACTGGCCCGCTTTCGCCGCGGGTTGTGTTGCGATGACGGCACCGGTTCAGCCGGCGCCGGCGACTAGGAGGGAGGTGAAGAGGGCAGTGAATTGCATCTAAGTATAGTCGCGTCAATGCATTAACCATTCGTAAAGAGAATCACGACTAACCGTGAAGTCGAGCTGAGACGATGTCGTTTCTGCCTGCAGCTATTTATGCAGCAGCAATGTGAGCGAATGAGAATATTTATGGGGAGCGACCGACTGCTGCTGCAGAACTGTCACAGTTTTGCCGAGGGAAACGAAGCCCGCCCAAGATATCGGCGGTCGTTGAATCATGTCAGTGGCAAGCCCTGTCCTCCGCCGCGGCATCACACACCCAGCGATATCACGATTCGCTGACCGTCACGGTGTCGGCTAGTGAATATAATATGAGGACAATACACGGGAAACAATCACCAAGATACCCTACGGGCTGTCACGAAGCCTTTGCTCTATGAGTCTAGCACATGCCAACGATTCCAGAGTCTAGCACATGCCAACAATTCCAGAGGTCGCGGGAGTGGTATTCCGATTGACTTCCTTCACGGACTACCAAAGTAGTGCAGTATCGATAGCGAAACATGGTAACAAGAGCTACTCGTAAAAGTGAGGTCGTGCTCGATGGAATAATTCATCGCGGGATTGCAATGTCGATGAAGGATGGGGTCTGCAAAGCCAGGTCATGCGGGCGCAAGCGTGACCCGCGCCAGAAGGATCTGAAAAGCCTGGGGGCAATTGTCGGCGGGCATGCGAGCGCCGAGCGGCAGCGGTAGGTAGATGAACGCGACTGAAGAACTGGGTCTGAAGGTACCGGGAAACAGATAGAGTGTCGCCAGGGCATTTCGTTGTCGTTTGCGCCATAGTGCAAGCCGTGGTATTGAACGAGAATGTCGGAAGCATTGCCGGGGTGCAAATATCGAGGCAGCGGTAGCGCAAACCGCTTGACGAGCGGGAGTGCATGGTATGTAGTGTCAAAACGCGCAGGGCCTCTGGCTATCCAAAGACCAAGTAAGTACGAAACAGAAGGAATAGCGGTAAGCTTTACTCACCTCCGAGTCTATCTTATGGCTCGCCGACGACAGCAAACTCAGACCTCCGTCCCCGTCCCAAGCCACTGCCGACCTGGTGAGCCATTATAAAGCTTCAGGAGAGAGCGTAGACATACCCTCATGCGCTCAGACTGAAAATCTTTGCGACGAAACGCATCTGGGCCAGTCAAGCGGGGGGCAAAACATTGAAAGCACTTGAGAACGCACGCTGCTCTCCCAGTATCCACTTCCCCAGCGGCATTTCGAGCCGCCCAAACGAGTTGGCGTCTCCGCTTGCCAGTGGTAGCACGAATGTCTGCTGTCGTAAATCTCGTTGTCGAAGACGGGGATGTCGCAGCGGTGTGGAAGGGTGAATGCGGGTGGCGATTGTGCCCGCGGGAAGTGAAACAAGCTGGGAGCATATGGGTGAGCAGAGACATTCAATGGGCAGCGCTCAGAATACACACTTCGACACCCAAGATTTCGCCTCTGCACTCTTGCCGTCACCCATGTCTCTTTCTTTCGGTACTCTAGAGTTGGCTTGCAGGCCTGCTTGACAATGCATAAATGGTGAAAGGACGGCTCGTGGGCATTCTGAGCCGCGGCATTGGCTGGGGGTGGTGGAGATGAAGAGAGAGTGATGACGTGTGACACGCGACAATCTTCGCTGACAACAACCTCCACCAGCCCGCAGAAACGACTTGACTCCCTTCCTGTTGTTGTTTTCATCTTGGCCAGCTCTGTACTTGGGTGTCTCGAGTCCTCCATAAGTAATGTTCCAACCTTTGCTTATCTATTCACCGCTCGACCGTCAAGATTGCTTCAGCTTTTTTGTCATGTCTGGCCGCGATCCTGTCCAGGCGCTCTCATTCTTCTGTGCCCCTCGCCGACCCGACCCTCCTCTTGACGGCCCTTCTATTTCTCAACTCAGAGACGAGGCAGAGCGGGTCAAAAAGACGATTCATCAACTGAAAACCCAGCTACAAATCCTTGAAGACTGCTCCAAGACGACCTATCCACCGTTGTCTACCCAATCAACACTCTCCCTGCCGAGATACTCTGCCACATCTTCGCGGCAGCAGTGTTCTCCTCTCCCTCCCTCGATGTTAACCGCACGCTACTGCAAATTACCGCTGTCTGTCAACGCTGGCGGCGGATTGCTATCGCGCATCCACACCTCTGGACGCAATAAAGTCCATGCTTAAACAGATGTGTAAACCAGTGGTTTAGGGAATAACATTAGGAAAAACTTAAAACAGCTAACATTGTAAGAATCAGTCAATTAGGTAACATTTTAAGCAGACGCTAAATTTCTATATTTACAGTGTGAATGCTCCCCGTCTCCGAGAGCTTTCCATCAGCATTCCCAGTCTGGTCTTGACACTTTCATTCCCTGCTGCTTGTCATCGAGCTTGCGCCGTATGGTAGAGGAAATCCGCGATTTGCAGCACCTGCAGAGAACATTTGGCGTTGAGGTTCTGATGCCGAATGGCCATCCGATGCGGGAATCATGGGAGTGCAAGAAGCTGAAAGACTGGGGTGTTGACCGATAATTTGTTTGACTTGTTGTACAACATTGGATATATAATAACACTTCAACTCTTGGTCCATAGACAGACAATGCGGCACTAAAAGGAAATAGACTGGCAAAAAAACTTGAGTATCGTTATTCCTCCAACAAACCGGCGACGCCAGACTTGAAGGCAAGCGACAGCAGCACGCACGTCCTCCAGCGGACACTCCCTGTCATCTAATCCTCATGGTGGAGCACCTGCTCGAACGCGAATGCCACTCTGCGGCGCGACGACCCCGCCTACATGCCCACTGTCGCTGCACAGAACACGCGCTGGACGAAGACCTTCCACTGCGGATAGGACGGCCAAAAGAATTGGGTAGAGAAAGGGAGGTGTGGGGCACATGACAATATAGCAGTGGGAGCCACAGCTGCTGTATCAGGAGAGATACATCGAAGTCTTTCGAAAGGCCATGGGTCCACGTGACTTGCCATTTTGGGACACACTTTAGATTGGGTCGTGCGGATAGCGCAGGCGTCGACAGGGAGGTGGCTATGCAAGACGGGAAGGTGATGAAGCAACGGCAGTAGCCATATCAAGTTCGGACAGCATTGTAGGGATGAGGTATGTGTCGAAACAGCGTCAACGTTGGAGAACGATCTTGACAATGGCCATAACCGTCGAAATACGCCAAGGGAAGCATTGAATGTCAGGGTGGTGGTGGCTTGCAGAAGAAGATACGGTTTGTAGGCCTCTACACAATGATTTCGCGACGCTGCACGATTGTCTGCTGGATGTGCTTGGGTCATCTCAGGCCAAAAAGGCGTTAAAAAGACAGCCGCGCGTATGTCTGGCTTTGAGGAAGCATTGATTGAAGTCGGGTTATGGGGTTTCGCATTCGTTGTCGATGAGCAAGAATCCATGGGCCTTGCAGTGGTCATCTTTCGTGAAGAGGTGATGGATGTATTGACGGGTATGTATGTGGATATGCATTCGTAATATGTCTATCTGCCCCTTAGTGGTTAGCTTCGATATTCTCAGAGCACATAATCACCCATACCAGAGTTCTCCATCGCAAGGCTATTCAAATTGGCTGTCCATTTTCGTCACTGTCGATGGTGAAGATGCTTGGTCCCGGGAGAAGGAGCGGACAGGGCCAAAGTGGGGGTGAAACGAAGACAGAGGAGGGACAAGAGTGCCGAAGATGTGCTCGAGCCCCGACATCTGGGAGAAACGGTGGAGAATGAGTCTATTGAGCGGAAGGGGACCAGTCTTTGGCAAACGAAGGGCGTTCTCTGGCTCTGAAAGCCCTTGAAAATGGCGTTGGAAGCGATTGTGGATGTGGATACAGCGTCAGCGACAAATAAACGCGGTATGTGTGGATTAGTGAGGACTTCATCGTTGCTCCGAAGTCGCTGCACAGTATGATTTGAGAGTGAAAATTGAGTCCTAAGGTTGCTATGATACACTTGAAAAGCGAGAAAAAAAACAGGTCAACGCACCAATAAGTACCCGCAATGCACCATGACCCATGTGTCGCCCCTCGTCTAGCTTCCCTCTCCCTCTACATCCTCCCCTGCTGCAGCAGCACTTCTTTCGTCTCCATCCACCCCGTGCTTTGAGCTGAAGAAGGCGTTGGGATAGGTGGGCTGGCTTGACGACATGACCGCGCAAAGAGAAGAGGAGAATTTAGAAAGTGTGATGTCACGCCTTCTGGCTTCAAGCTTGCTCTTCCTTTCGGTTCGCGAAGAAACAACACACATGCTAGCGTTCCTAGTGCGGCTTCCTCCACTTCTCTTCAAGCCAGCGCTAATACTCAACTTGCTCTCAAGCCCTTAGGCAACAACTCAAACGTGGCTCAGCTTCAAATCCGGGCCATAGACGACGACAACTTCCTGTTCTTGTTATGGAATCTGATATTGAATACAAGAGTACCCCTCGTTTAAGTGTTCTCCTTAATCCAACGCCTGGCGACTGCGATGTTGTCATCACGACAGTAAACGCAGAGGTGTCCTCACTCTGAATCATCGACTCATACTAGGCAACCATTGAACGCCGCTGCTCGTGTGTCATCTACAAAACAACGCGTCAGCACATATACATACACTCCCGCAGTTACAAGCTTGAAGCAACATACTGTTCAGAATCGGGTTTACCAAGCGGGTATCCACCCCACTCTGGGCCAAAAACGACTCCAGAAACAAGAACGTCATTCGTCGTGTTGCCGGTGGGGAAGGACTGAACTCCGCCAAAAAGGACGACGGACGTCGACATGGAACTGGTTGATAGGTCCATTATCCATGATTGAAATGTATGACCCCATGGTGCTTGCTGGTGCGGTGGTGCCAGAGAGCGCTGTTATGTCGACTGCTTTCAAGTTAAGTCGCAGCCTACTCAGTCTAATTTTGGTCGCCATCATAACAATTAAAGCCAGGCCCAGAATTCGGAAGGGGCCCAAGCCTTCTGGCCACGCAAGAGCAGATGTGTCCCTGGAAAATGATCAGTCCCAGCGGTTTGCTTCTTCTCTTAGCTATTGTGGAGGGCCAGTATAAGTAAAAACAACCATCTTCGCCAGCAAAACGCCGACCATGGGTTCCTACGCCTCCACCCTCAACGACACCAACAACATCCTCTACATCAAATACGCAGCCAACAGCGTCGGGCTCGGGATCGCAGCCGTCGTCAGCGGCCTGCTCGGCGTCGTGGCCCTCGTTGTACTACTAGTAACGGGTGGTCTGATTGCCGTCGCACTCGTGCCTGCGGCTGCGTCGCTCACGTTGGGCACCACGGGAATCACGCTGACGCTAAGCGGTGTTGCGCAAGTCTTCCTCCCCCTTTGTGTGTGGTCCGCTGATCACTTAGGCGCAATGGACCTAGCGACCAGGGATGCAGGCTACCGGGCCGTCGCGCCCGGGAACTCGTACAAGTCAAGCAAGCTCAGCTTGAGCCTCGTGCACCAGGCGGATGTTAAAATGGTCCAGAAGGTCAACGACAACACAATCACTATGTGGTCGGGGAGCTTCACGGTGTTCAGTGGCGCCACGGCGAAGTAAGCACTGACACGAATAGTGGAATCAGCTTACTCACGGTTGCGCCAGCTCGGTGAAGACATACAAGATGTCGCAGCAGCTCGGGAAGCTGGAGATGAAGCAGTTCATGTTCACGGACGCGAGCGACCAGACGCCACTGGCAGGTTTGCCCTCGCCGGACAGTTTGCCAACTTTTCGCTGGTGCAGTTTCCCCGACCAGAGTTCGGTGCGGTGGACTTGGGATTGCACTCGACATGTACCACATCAAAGCTGGCGGATTTGGATTGACGACACGTTCTCTGTTGGAACCGCAGCCCAGGTATCGTTGACAGTGTAATTCCTGAAAGATTGTCCCAAGGGAGAGAGATTCGCCCTTATCGTGTCAGCAAATTGGTTTGCCCGAGCTACAGCACTGTTCAAGGCTGCGACATCGATGGAATGTAGGGGGCGTGTGGCAAGAGGTCGTGAGTGAATAGGGAGAGTTGGTATGCCTTCTCGCACGCCTTCGGATAGCATTGAACGTGGTAAGAACGATAGGAAGATTCGGAAAGACATAGACAAGCAGATAGATGTAGCATGAAATTTGTACCTGTAGCTGTAATATTAAGGCTAATGCCCTGCATACACCTAGGAAATCACTTGCCTAGGAGGGTAGCTGCACCTAGGGCTGTGTGCACCTAGCTCTCAAAGCCCTTTTCTATCTAATAAGCAGATAACTAAATAGCATCAATGATGTGATAAATGGGTATAGGATACATATAATTTGATAATAATATATATATGATACTTTGAACTCCTTTTCTTCAGGCCGATGACCCGGATTACAGTTAGGAAGGCCTGAATTAAGAACAATCCTAATTAGGACAAAATTGATATACTATGATATAGCCATCAAAAATCGTTCCACATTAAAAACATAAGGGCATTGGCACAACCCATAAGATACTAGATAAAGAATAATAATGTATTTTAAAAAAAATAAGAATGTCACATATGTCACATATGGATCTGAGATATTGACTTGTATCCTTTAGGAAAAGTTGCCATATATGGAAACATCATCGATCACATCAGATTATGTTGATTCGTCACCACATCTGTCCTATATGAAAAAAAATACTCCAAGTCTCAGAATTATTGGAGAATTAAGCAAATTACTTGAAACAACTTGTCTACTTGGGAAGGAGTACATCGAACACAAGCTTTGGGAGGTAGAACGCACATGACTGGATAGTCCTCAGAAACCAATTGCGGAGGCTCTCAAGTCAGTGTTCATTACGCTCCTGCGGTAGGGTGACTCACACCCAATCCCAGAGTTGTGATGGATGGTATGAGCAGCCGGATTCAATCAATAATGCTCATCGTACACCAGTCTATTATCCGGGGGCGTTCAGTAACATTCCCTGGCACACGCAGGGTAACATGCTCGACCGACTCCACCGGACCCTCACGCGAATTTGGAAGATGGATGATCCTCACATGGTGAGATAGCTCTTTCTTTGGGAATAGGAATGCTGCTAAGTACTTGTAGCGATGGGACGCTGCCCCTTTTGTTTCCCAAGTCCATGAACTGTCAACAGCCTACAACATCCACCACCCAGAATCCGACAAATCTTCATAGGGGTAAGTAGGTAACAGCACGGGTAGGCCAAACCCACGTGGGTACGCAGGTTTTACCCCCGCGGTACGGGTACGGGTAAGCGACAGTGATACCCGTGGCTTAGTGACCCAGCTTGTTATACTCTCGGCCCTTGTTGTCAAGGTCTTGGGTTCGAGTCTTACTATTGTTGTGCTTTTATCACATATTTGTGCCTGTCGCTGACTCTATTCCCATGACATTTCTTCCTCCGTCACCTGTAACCCATGGGTAAACCCGTACCTGTACCCGCAGGTATGAGTATTGTGGTTGTGCGGGTACGGGTGCGCGTCAGCCCCCCACTACTCACGGGTTTACCCGTGCTGTTGCCTAGGGGTAAGTAAGCGTCTCGAGGACAACAATGTGAAGCAGCTTATGAGCCAGCCCAGTAAGGCTTATCATACTGTGCCACTGAATAATAACACTCACCAGTCCTGATACCCTCCGCTTCTTTCTTGAATATACCATCCACCTCATACTCCTCCTTGACCGCATCTTCTGCAATACTCTTAACCACATCGGTCGCCCGCACCCGTTGACAGACGTGGATCTAAATCAGGCACTTGAGGAATACCAAAACTCTGGAGCAGCAGCCCAGGTCCACTCCAAAGTACAGTTGTTTATTGATGATGGCTGAAAATCTTGGTGGTGGATGATATGCTTCAAATTGAGGAAGGCAAAGGGAGAGCCATTCGTGAATGAGGTGATTGAGAGGTGGAGAGTACGGCTGGAGAATGGCTTGACACCGAGGCCGGCGGTGCATAACGACCGCTCAGATCAGAGGACTGATGTCGTGGACAATTCTCCTGACCCCATGCAGGCAATTGAGAGGTGGAGGGCAAATACGGAGAATGAGATGATACCAATGGAGGTGCTGGGCAACAACTCCTCGAATCAAAGGAACAGTGTTGTCGACAATCCGAGTGGCACCACCCAGATCGAGGATCAAAATGGGAGGACAGCATCTGACGACAACAGGTAGACAGAATCAAGAGGGAAAGCAGCAGCTGGTAAGAAGTCATTAGCATAAGCATATATTGCATAGTATCACGGACCTGTCAGGGGAACACCCACTTCGGCCTCCTTCGGACCGTCCGAGCGCATCCGAGGCACATCCGACCGGCGCCCCCCCGGACGCTCCGACCTACCCCGACCCTTGTCCTCGGCCTCCTTCACCCGCACAATCACCGATCCGTCAAGACCCTCCCAACGATCACCTTGGATGCCTCTACGACACCGCTCAGGCCTTCTGTGCTCTACGCCGGCAGTTACGGCACCAGTATATAGTTGGCGCCCTAGCAGGTGGACCCTTAGAGTTTCTTCTCTTTGGATCCTCCCCTGCTAGGTCGGTCCCTCTGTGTATTTCCCGTAGCTTCTATTCACGCTTTGGATCCTCCCCTGCTAGGCTTTTGTCGGAGTCTCCAGGGTTGCCCTTACAGGACCTGTTTATAACGCTTTTCACGTTATTATTGATGCCTCAAGGGACCATGAAGACGATAGCTTTATGGTTGGGTCAGGCTGGCCCAATACTGTCGAAAGCGGAACAAAGGTCAGAATGAGCCAGCATAGCAGCCGCACCTCGAGATATGCTGCACATGTCGCTCGTTGTATGTCCTTTCTCCACCGATAACTCATTCTATCTCTACCTCCCGCTCCTTCGTCTCCTCCGTCAAAGTCAAAGGCCAGCAAAATAATGATGTCAACTCCATGAATGACAATCATAGCAGTAGGCTATTCGGAGGAGAAAACGTCCAAAGAAAAGTCACAAGCAGGATAGAATCCTGTATACACCCTTGAGAAACGAAACGAGTGGCAAACGATCAACACACCCATACAGGCCACAAGGAGGGCCCTATAACCGTTCCTCGGGTATATTGAGCACTATCTGTTCTCTCGAGGCCTTGAAACAACAACGGTCTCGTTGAATCTCAAGTGTTTTTTTTGGGGGGGACAAAAAGAACTGTAGAAGGAGACAGCGATCGTGGTCAATGTTCCAAACGCTCCAGCATTTGATGCAACACACCTTTATCCATTTCGAGCTATATACTCCCTGAACCTGGCTAATGGTTGTCAGTCCTCTGTGTGCCTTTCAAGGCTAGGACAAAACAACAAGCTGAGTTCCGTCCAAGCATTGTTTTCTTGCGAGGGGGGCGAAGCAGAAGAAGAAGAAGTAGGTTGGCTCCATGGTTAGTCGTTGTGGCAGATAAGAGGTCGTGTTTGGCATCGCTCACTGGCCGCGCGGAATACCGACGACAACAAACCCGTTCGTTGCTGCTGACAAGCATGAGTTTGGACAGCAAGGTACGGAGTAAAGCACCTCAGGAGTGGCTTGACCTGCAGATGGTTTCACAGGTACCTGGCTGATTATACTGTTATACCACTTCTCCGTCTCTATTCTGCTTCAAACTTGATGAAGCACAATGATGACTTGATATCTGGGTGAGGAATGTATGGATAATCTTAATATAAGTCATGTTATAAACTAATAAATGTCTATCATAGCTCTGAGCAACACATCTATTTTTAGACATCCTATATGTTTGTACAAATTCCATGCATCCTATTATACCAATCTCCCAATAACTCACTCAAAGATGAGGGACCCCTCATGGATTAAAGGTAGGAAGTATACATAGGGGTCCTCTGATGACATGATGACCCTCACACCATTTCATATACATGTAATATGCTGCTATGCTCTAATATCCCCCTGAACCAACTTCTACATCATATTGGCCATACAGCTATGATCTGGTAGTTGATTATGGATCAAATATGTAAAGGTTTGGCAAATGAGGTGTATACACCTACCCGCATACTTAGATTAATCTCTGTATGTCCTTGGAGGATGAATTGGGGTGAACATTCCAAGACATGCGCATGCAGTACTGGTTTATATGAATAGTGAGGTCTATAGACTGAGTGTTGGACCTTGAGGTGGGTGTATAAGGATATTTGGATGTCTACTAGGACCCTGGAACATAATCAGTCATGGTTCTGCCATGTGTCACTAAAGGTAGCTGAAGAGAGGGTAGGTACCCATAAGCAAAAAAAGGTGTCTTCGCTATTACAACTAGTCAGAAAATAATTTCAAGTATGATCTAAGACTTAAATGTAGGATGGTATATACCTTCAAATGAGCCTGTCTAGCACTTGAATCAACCTCCTAGCTAATCTGGATCTCTCACAGTACCATTATCAGTGTTATCTATCCCAAAGATGATGAGCTCACCATGGCATGACCTTTGTAAGTCTGAGGTATCTGAGTCTATCTCTTAGTAGGGGTATAGTATACCTCCTAGAAACTGGTGCCCCTACCCCTCTAGCATATCTCTATCCTGTGTTATATAGCACCTAAGGTCCCTGGCAATTGAATGACCCTCAAACTTGCTGTGGACTTAGAAATGGGTAGAAGTGTGGGGGACTATTATATGGCATTATATGAACTTGGATTATAAGATTCCATGCATTTATTCCCAGGATATCAGTGAAATACTGCTCAACTTAGTATTCAATCATGCTTGGCAGTCAATAGGTTGATGTGATCAGACTAAATCAGATGGCTAGATGGATAAGACCATGGTAGGATGGTATACCCTTCAAATGAGCACTCTCCCAGCTTTATCTGCCCTGACTAGGCAGAGATCTATGGTTATCTTTCAGGGTTAATGGAGATCAAATACTACTGATGTGTGGATACATTGCATTACTAGTATCATATTCACTCAGGATCTGATACCAGAGGCCTGGTATGGAGTATATGAACATATAAGTCACCTACGACATACTAGTTTAAGTACCAGATATTCCCTTTGTTATTACTGAGAACTAAATACAGTCATCATATAGTATGATAGTGATCAAATAGCATAGTACATTGATTGTACTGCTCAAAGGCTTTCTGGTAGTGCTTGAATCATGTATCTATCTCAAGTAGTTATGAAGATAGAGGCATGACAATGTGTGACATGATCTAATGATTGGACATATAGCTCAGCTACATACTTGAAAGCACCAGTGGAGATTAGAACTTGCCCTCACACTTATGTAATCTCAACAATAAATATGATCTCTAAATGCAGCTTGACAGCCACATATAGGGGGAGAAGGAAGCCGTTCCACAGTTGCTGACAAATTACCTTGTCAGCAAGAGTCCACCCCTTCAACACCCTGTCACAAATTGAGGGCAGGGTGACTGACATGGGAATGGGAAGCTTGTGGGGGAAAATTTGGGGAAGATTATTCAGCATTTTTTTTTTTTTTTTTTTTGTCATTTACACTTGTTTGTTCTGAATTTATGATATACAGGACCTAGCTGAAGTAAGGTAATCCCCTTGATAAGATGTTTCAATAGTATATAAGATATTGATAAGACACTCATGCAGTAAAGCACCTTACAATGGGCACAGGTAAGGTACCTCCACTCATCTGCAGGTTTTTTGAGGCATTTGAGCCATACCTCCATCCTTGAGTTTTTATGCTGCTCTATGAGGTAATAGCCTTACCTATATCAGTCATGAGGTGCGCCGTCATGAGGTGCTTTAATGACAGGGCAGGGTGTGCTAAGCTAGTGCTGATGATAGCCCTTGAGTACCTTACCCATGTCAGTCGTGAGGTGCTTTAATATTAGGCAGGGCACATCCAGCTAGTACTGATGATAGCCTATAAGTACCTTACCCATGTTGGTCGTGAGGTGCTATGATAATGAGGCAGGGCATATTAAGGTATGGTGTGGAATACATGCAGTAAAGCACCTTACAACAGACACAGGTAAGGGACTTTCACTCATCTGCAGGTTTTTTCAGGCATTTGAGCCATACCTTCATTCTTAAGTTTTATGCTGCTCTATCTGGGCCGACCGAATCACCCAGGCCGCTGCCTCCCCCAATCGCCGCACACCTAGCCGCGCACACAGGCAACTCACTCTGCCTGTTTGATGCCCGCTTCTACGACTGGGAGGCGAGCCCGGCCTGAAAGTATGCGCCGCATGCATGGCCTATTTGAGCACGGAGCTGCACACTGCGCAGCAGCGGTTCTGGGACGCGCTCCCGGGCATCTATGGCCTCCCCCTGTTGCTGGAGCTGGAGAAACTCAAGACTGAGGCGATCCAGTGTGACCTGCTTTTGTAGCCGCCGTAACTATGTATTCTTCTCTCTGTTTTCAAGTTAGTAGTTACAGCCTTAGGCCTATGATGTTCGGCGTTTCCGAGTTCGTTGTTTGTTTGTAGTACCACACTGTGATAACGCTGCCATTGGCAGTCACTGAAATTCAGCTTCAATACTGCTTTAGTGGCTGCACTGCCCGTTCTCACCTCCGGCGACCGGTCAACGGCTTCGGCTCGGACCTCGGCACCATATGGAAAGAGGGGGGGACTGGTGGGTGGCTCACCAGGTGCGTGTGAGTCCAAGGTTACCTCCGCGGCTCTGCCTGCCACAAGTCTCAGAAGACCCTCGTACTTGCACATGGGGAACCATCACAACTTCGGACGTTGCGTCACAGGAACATGTCCTGTCAAAAATGATTGTATCCAGCTTGTCAAATTGAACTAAGTTTGTCACTTATGTACATTGTCACGCTGTACTATATCTTGTTTTTCTACGCCCACCATGGACGCGCCACACGAGCCCGAGCCCCACCGTGTCGCGGCTGTGGTTCGACGACAGGAACATCGTCCTCCAGGCGGGGCACGCACAATATAAGGTGTACCGCGGCATCCTCGCGCTGGAGTCTACTATGTCTGGCGACATGCTCGTGTTTCCACAGCCAGCCCCGGCACGCCGGCGTCGCCGGGCGACATGGTTGACGGATGTCTGTTGGTCCAGCTGCAGGATGCCAAGGAGGAGATCACGCTGTTCTTGAAAGCTATCTTCGTGCCCTCGTGCATCGTAATATCCACTCATTTCAATACTTAGCCTTCATCCTGACCCATGCAGCTCCTTCTGGTCATTCCCGGTGCTGACGACTGTGGAAGCAGTCATTGGGTGTGTGCAGCTGGGGCATAAGTACAACACACCGATTCACCGCCTGTTATGACGACACCTTCAAGGGGGACCACGGGCCGAGCGCCGTTGCGTCGTGGTTCTGCCCGGGGGACGACCACCTGATTGCGCTTGTGCGTTTGGCCCGAGAGATCAATGCGCTGTGGGTCCTGCCATTGCTGTTCTATCGGCTCGCGGGCAACCTGCACGACCTCGGGAGCAGCTCATCAACGGGACGGTTGTCAATGGCGTCCCGGCCCGGCTCGATCCTGGCGATCAAGTGACTGTCCTTTGTGGGGCCACGAAACAACAGCAGGTGGCTGTGGGTCTAGATGGGTGCATGAAGCCCGCCCCACCAAAAATTTGCGACAAAGACATGTGCCAGCTTTGGATCATGTGCACGGCGTCCTCCCGTCTCTTCTGGGACCACCTCCGTGACCACCACTTGGTGCTGCTCCTTATGTTCGACTACCGCGAGGACATGGTTGAATGGCAGAACAGCGCCGACTGGGATGGAATTTGTCAGATATGCAAGGCACATTTGCACAAAAAGCTCCAGGCGTTATGGGCTCCCGCCGTGGGCGGAGTTGGAGAACCTGAAGCAGGCGGCGATCGGGGATGATTAATCACAACAACGATGTTGTATTACACCTAAACTCAAAATTTCACAAGCGACACTGACTCGGAGACGGCCCACGGGCCACGGCGCGCTAAACATACTAAGTATCAAGTATGGAATGACAGAGAACTCAGCTGCTTTAAGTTCCTCGTGGTATCGATGCTGGTCGTGGCTCCCTGTCACAGTGTCGCACTGGTCCCTGTCTTGCTCTGGCTCCCGCTGACCCTGGTTCTCGGCATGTCTCTTGGGTTTGCTCCTGATCATGGGCGACATCAGTGCCCCTGCGGAGCATGTTGTGTACGTTGGGACAAGCTTGGCAACGACAGCGTTCATCCTGAGACACTGCCACTGGGCCTGTCCTCACCTCTCCGGTGAGCCTGACCTGGAGGAGCCCGTTGCACTAGCGGCCCGGCAACTTCTTAAGGTTCAAGGTCAAGCCCAAGGCCCCTGCTCCTCACGTTCTGACGAGTGGGCCATCTCCGACGGTCTCCTCCATTTCCGAGGGAAGATTGTTGTACCAAAGGACAAGGACCTTCGGAGACGCATCATCGAGCACTGCCATGACACTCGATCTGCTAAGAGTGTGTGTGTGTGTGTGTGTGTGTGTGAATAGAGGTATTGTTGGTACTGGTAGTGGAGGCGGCGCAAAGTGACAGAATGCAAAAGCAGAGCACGGAAGCAGGAAAGCGGTCGATAGCGAGGAGGGTGATTGATGGCGGATCGGCTCCCAATGGTGGTGAGTAATTGACGATTAAGAACAAATGCGAAACAAAGTGGACAACAATGACAAGAAATAGAGCAGGCTTGGACGGGAGGAGCAGGGCACAGGCAGGCGCTCAGCCGCAGCGGTGTCCAGTCAGCCAGCAAGGACTGCCGACAGCTGCAGGCGGCCACGTCCAGGGGCACCGGGGCCGCCCTGGGCACGAGGCACAGTGCCGGGATGGGTGCCGAGGAACGTCTAGCGACGATGAGTACGGCACAGATAACAGGATGGAGAGACGCACATGTATGTCCTGTCGGCGCACCGCGTGCTGGCCAGCGGGGCCTGAGCTCAGCGTCGGTGGACTGCTCTTTTCCGGTCCGAGTCACGCCTGTCACACCGGCCGGCCCTGTTTTCCGCCACCCACCATGTGCAACACCCACAACCACACCCACGAGCGGGACCACGACGACGCACAACCTGTGTGTACAGGATATGCAGGATGAGCCAGTGACATGGGTCGTGTCGGCTCAGAGCATACGGCGTGGTAACTGAGTACTGCCAACTGTGAGTTCTTGTTACCTGTTCAGCTGAGCCAAAGGAAGACTTAAATGCTAAGTCGCGGTCGGGACATTAGACTCAATGAGTGCTGGAGAGGCGGTGAGGACAGGAGCGGGGGAGGAGGGGAATCGCGTCGGTGTGGCGCGTGGCAGCTGCAAACTGAGCATTATTCCGAACTTGAAGTCGTTCCTGCTCAGCGACCAAGGAATCACCTGTGTAGCTGGCTAGCAATCCTCCTCATCCATGCTGGACCGCGGGCTCTGGCAGCATCAACACGAGAAGCAATTCCCTCACAGCGAAACTTGAAAGCTATTTCCTGGCAGCAAAAAGATATTCCCTGACAGCAAAGAGACAAAAACTGGACGCCCTCCCCCACCCACGCCCCCACCCCTGCCATCATTGCCCTCCTTATCGATATCCTCTGCGTCGTCCCAACAACTCCATGACGCGTACCTCTTCCTCTCTGCAGTGCGCAACACCCCGGAAGCCAGAGCGGCCCCCACCAGACCCAGCCCGCACTGTGCGCCATGCGCGTCCGCTTTGCTTGCACCTTGCTCTCGACCGCCCTGCTCATTGCGCCCCCCTCGCAGCCCCACCCCAAACGTCACCCGGCTGCCCGGCAGCGAGCCCCGGGGCACGTGGAAACCACACACCCTATTTCCTTCTCCCAAATCCACCACCAGCACAGCAGCCCCTGTTGCCCTGCATTACCCAGCCTGGCCTCACGTGACCGTGTCTGATCATGATTTACGACTGATCATGATGGTGATGGGAAGCACAAGCCGCAGGCTGGGACAGCCCAAAGATGCTCAAAAGTCCTCCGGAAGTGCTACATATTATATGTATCAGCTTGGCGGTGGCCGGGCGCCGGGACGGACAGTCCGACGTCGTGTCCTGCATCTCCCGGTAATCATACGGGGACAGTTTGGCAGTCTCTTTGTTGACAGAGGTGCGTGCAGCGGAATTTGGGGCGAAATACGCTTCCACCGCCTGGATAAATGCGTGCGGGAAGTCATCCATGGAGGCAGATGACTCTGATGAGGTCTGCTCGACGCAGACGCACAATGCTGGGCGCGGTCAGTGGGGTACAAGCAGCAGGTTAAGTAGACGCACTGGCAATAATCTCCGCGTATTTTGAGTATGTCGGGGTGTCCTGTTTGACGCTTAGCAGAAGTTTCGAATGGGAAAGGATGGCGCCGTCCATACAGAAATCCATCTCGATAAGCGTGATCTACATGTCATAATTGCCGGCGCCTTTGGAGGGTTAAACGAGAAAACTTCAAAAGCACTACATACTAGATGTTCGTCGCTCTGAGGTCAAAGTCAGACAATTTTCCTAGACAAAGCCATTGTGATTACCAGGCTAGAATTGTTGAAGGCTGCTGCTGTGCTTCAAGATGTCCAAGGCAGCAGAGACTCCAGCGAGGCGTTTGAAGTACAAGGTTGTTAGCTGTGCAAATGGCGCCTTGGAGGGATGCAGCGCAATGATCTCCACTGAGAGTATTTGTAGGGATCGCAGTTCCGGTGCGTCCAGGATTCGCAGTCGTTTCAACTCCCAGTCACCCTCGGACGCCGCAATCGAAAGACGCTGTAGCATTGGAAATTGTGATCCAGCCAAAAACAGCTGGGCCAGCGTCTCCATTGGCACGCTTAGTGAGACGTCTCGCCAGCGAGATACCAGCGGGAGTAATGTCTGCGCCGTAATCAAGAAAGGCTGTCACATGAAGTGTAAGGGGGAGGACATTAGCGTGCAATCCATAGTTTTGTGAGATTAATCAGCTCAAAGCTGCTCTACGAATGTGCTTCCGTAGTCCGAGTTGTTGTCGTGGGACATGCGAGCGTTCCGAGCAGCGCAATGCTCCCGGGTTAGGCTCCCTTCCCAGTTGTCGTTGGATCTAACGGGGATTTGGAGAGCCTCAGCAAACAAGAAAACGTTAACGATAGAGAGGACGAGGGCCTTGCCCTGGACCCACCCTGCCGGGGCCTCTGCTCGCCGCAGGGCCCGCTGCGTGAGCACTCTTCTCTTCCCTCCTCCCCTCTCTCACTTTCCTAGGTGCTCTGGAGCTTTTTATCACGTAGTTACGGCGCGGGCCGGGGTTTTCCACCGGACCCCACGCTGCCGCGGAGGCCTGCTGCGCAGCTCGTGAATTGATCCTGAGCTGATTCCCGAGGTCATAGGAAGCATGCGTCGAGTGCATCAATCCCACTGATCACCCTTGCTTAAGGGCTGATCAGTGGGATTGGACTCGATCAGTAGGACTGGTTTGGGGTGGCCCAGTCCCAGTCCCACTGATTTCGTCACCCCTCATACTGTACTTGTCGATATCGCAGGCACCCACCGAGTGTACATATTCGTCTCCATAGTGAAATGCGAGGTGGACATTCAAAAGATCCAATGCAGGGAAGTAGCTGGCTATGGATGCCAGCTTGCTGCTAGTGTCGCACCCCTCTAGCACTGCAAGCGTCAGATCCGTGACTGCTCCAAGTGCGCGTAGTAGGAAGGGCAGCAAGGGCGAGCAGCAGGGCTGGCGTATCGGGTCCCAGTAGCGTGAGCTTGTCAATGTTGGCCAGCGGAAGGATAAGCAATGCCAGCTCAAGCGTGGCTTGTAACTGTGTCAAAGTACGGAATGTGCATGGCAAATCGCGGTCCGGAGGGGCTACCGGGAGGGAATGTTGTCGGTCGTGAGTATCAGGGACTCCAGCCTAGGAAAGGCGGTGTTGAGCAAGGTGGCGAGTTCACTGGTCTCCGAGCCTCTGATACTAATTGTGAGGTGGGTGGTATTCAGGAATATCGGGAGTACGGCAATTCCGCCCTGGCAGTGTAATGCCAGACTTGGCGCTGCTGCTTCCCATCGGATCTGCAGCGCGAAAGCGCTGAGGGGCTACAAGGTTCAGCCAGGAGCTCGGTTCGCTGCAGTCGGCGAGTATCAAGCTGCTGATGGATATTTTCTGGAGGAACATAGAGCTGGCGAGAGAAGGGGGGATTGCACAGTTGATGAGGAACAATGTCTCGAGTGATTGTAGCTGGGCGAGCGCACCAAGCGCCCCGGTCGTGAATTCTATCTGTTCAGCCTTGAAGTAGCGAAGATTGCCGAAGCGGGGAGTGTGTCGTGAGTACGCTATGGAGCATAGAATGAATCTCGTCCTCGTCGCTGAACCTGACATCGCTGAATTTGTACGAATACCCAGAGTAGCAGCTAAGCAGGTTGACAGAGATGCACTTGACGTGCGGCGCCACGCTATTCGACCCAAACAGTCCCAGTTTATCCTCCAACTGCTGCGTTTGCTCCGTCGTCAAAGGTATAGGGCAGGAACGAGAGGTTGGTGAGTAGGAGTGTGCGAGCCAAAGAGCAGAAGCGCCGCGATGCACGGGCGACATTGTGCAGGTCATCCCTTGACGCTCGTCGGAAGACGTCGAGGAGGAGCTCGTTGGGCAACACGGTTGTTAGGAGAGAAATGGTTGCCGCGTGAGAGCGTCACTGAGCGTGTGACAGCCGACTGGGATGCCAAGCCACTGCGCTCAACTTGAAAGACAGGTCTTGCTCTCAAGCTCCTTCTCCAGCTTAATACAGTCGGGTATCGGAGGACACAGTGCAGCATTCTGCGCTCAAAGGACTACAATGGTGCCCAAAAACCTTCACGGCCAACGTGTCCACGGACATGAATTTGATGGCTCCCTGTGCACGTGCATCAGCATGGTCCGTGCGCCGCCCGCCAAAACACGGGTCATCGCCCTTCTTTTCCGCCCACTTTCCCCCACACGGTCTGAGCCGACCTTGCGATTCTGCCCTCGGTGGCCCGCGCTGGTGTCGAGGAAGGAACAGCCTGCTTTCGAGGCAGGATGGACATGGGATCAGGCGCTTCAAAAATAAAATGTGGCTGGCGGGTGGGCGCCAGCGCACGCGGCTCCTTGTACATCATGTATTTGTCCGTCGTCGTGGCACAATTTTTTATCTTCCTTGACCCGTCTCTGGCGGGTCTCATGGTTGTCGTGTGCAGAGGGACAAGGTGTGTTGTGCACTTGATACTAGTAATTGGGGCTCACCCATTGTCAGTGTATCTCGCGGAATAAATGTTTCCGGGGTCGGGTTGATACGTGGGTACTGGGCGGATTTTCCGAGCGACGGGCTTGTAACGTCGTTTGGAAATGACTGGCGCCTTGACACCAGCGCTGGTCGTGTATGTGTATTCGGGCTGAAGGCTCGGTCGGTCCACGGTGTTGGAATTACTGCCTTCAGGTCGACGCCGGTAGTAATGGCGTATGAAGTCAAGAGGGTATCATAATCTGGATTAGGTGAAATATTAAATAGAGAGTCAAAATCGGAAAACTCAGCTGAACCCATTAATGCTTCTAAAGATCTTCCCAGTGTATTTGCGCAGGAGGTCGGGAAGGCGCTCGGTGTTCTCCCCGCGTCAAAAATCCTCTCCTTCAGGGAGGTCCTCGACGTAGGCGGATTGATGTGAGTGGCCGTGGCCACGTGTCATCGCGACAGCGTTCCGCGGGTCGGCGGGGTTAGTGATCGAGATGCCTATCGTAGGCTGTCCTCGACGCTCACCTTCCTTCCACAAAAACAAGCTTACGGCCCCTCCGCGTTCGTGATCGAGACGGGCACAGAACCATTGCAAGAATGGCTGGCCCAGAATCAAGTCGTGCGGGCCGAGTTCCTGGTGGGAGATGAATAGATGGTGGGTGAAGTCGTGTTGTCCAATGCGCAGAGGTACGCCGTCCGTCGCACATCCTCGCAGCTGCTCTGGGTCGCCATGTATCCCTTTGAGGGCCCATCGCGTTCCTTGGTAATCAACTGCGAGCGAGCAACGAGTAGGCACTGAGATACTTGCCAGGTTAAGCTCCGACCCAGAGTCAATCATGGCTCTCAATTCCACTCCGCCCACCGTCACAGTCAACGTGCCGGTCGTCATCGCAAAGAACCTACTTGACGGGGGGCGCCTTAGCTACCGCATTGCTGTATCGGACGAGCAAGTCTTCAAGCTCGTTCGAAGGCTCGACCACCATTTCTCTCGGCTCACTGGGTTCAATCTGGGACGCCAAACGAATCAACTCGTCGGCCTCGTACAAGGAATACTCAGCTTGTTTACTCGAGTACTCGCGCTTGGCTCGCGTTTGCTCGTTCATGAGCTTCTGCAGAACCGGGCTCGCGCCGATAATTTCGAATATGGGCAAGGAGACATTCGTCTTTAGGATGGTCTCTAGGATTCCTGGTGGGTTAGCTCGTTCTTGGAGCATGGAAGTAATGTGAAACTTATCCTGAGCAGGTTTACTCGCGTCCCTCATGACTACATCTTCGCCTTGACCTCCTACTCGCGGCGCGAGCATTTTTCCAGCCGTCCTTACGGTTAATTGGGTTTGGTGGAGTCGGGATCTTGTTATCAACGACTGGCGGGGCTGGAGCTCGGACTGCGGGTGCTTTTGAAGCTTCTGATTGTGCTTGGGGTTGCGGAGGAGCACGATGTGGTGATTTTGGTGCTGCTGGCGCATTCGGTCGTTGGCCCACGGGGTTATATCGGTTCGTATCCTTTCCGCTTCGGGTAACGGGATTGGCTAATTGCTCGTCGTAGCTGAGCGACGAGACGGCAAAGAAGTCGTTATCTAAAACTTGGGTAGATCCAAACGCGAGGCCTGCTGAATGGGTTGCAGCTGCCTGAACGCCGTCCGCTCGTGCTCGCATATAGGACGAAACACCTCCGCGCCATCCTTGGGGAATCTTTGGGAGATCAGCTCCATCCATCTGGACGTACCGTTGGGTATTCGGGTCGATCTTGACCAGAGCTCGCTCGATGAGCTCGCGCATTTCCGGGCAGTAACGAGGATGTAATTGGTGAGTGCCGACCTTTCCGCACACTGAAGCATCGCTTACCCGCATTTGTAGCTAGTTGTCTTTCGGCTAGATGGAGTCGCATTTGCTCCAGCTGACGCGGTCAAGTCGGCGATTTGGGAGTCTGTCGAGGTTGTGGGCGCCTGGGCGCATGGTCCTGAGCAGGTCGCTGCTGGATTTGGACCGGTCGCGGTTGTGCTACTGGCTGCGTTTGGAATTCTGGGGTAAGAGTAGTCTCACCGGTTACCGAATTCATCAAACTTAGCTTGTGTTGGGTTATAGATCTTCTCGCTCCACGGCTCGAAGATGAGCGAATCAGGATCGAATCTTTTCTTCAAGATATCGACAGTGGCCACAAGGGTCGGCGCCGGATCGCGTGTGCGATTCGCGGTTGGTGTACGCTGGTAAAACCAGTCCTTCATGGATGTCGGAATGCCACTTACGAACATGTAGTTCGCTGTTTCTTGAGTAATTCGCTTCTTCTTGACTAGGTTTCCTGACATCCGCAGAAATTCTCGATAATATGTGTCAACGGCGAGCTTGGAAACAAAAGGAGACTTAGCGGCATTGGATTGGCAAAAGTCCTTCAACTGCTGCTCCGTATAGTTCTGTGCTGACTCTTCGTCAGGATAAACAGCAAGAAGTGCCTTCGAAGCCGCGTTCCAAGTCTTGCCGGCTGCCTCTATGTCGAGCTCGGGTATGTATCGTATGATGTCTTTGACTCTGTCACTGGAGTATTTGTAGATGTGGTCGACTAGTTGGTCCTTATCGACGATACCGGCTTGTATGCCGCACTCGGCGATCTGGGTGAGGAAGTCTTTGGCGTATTGTCCATTGAACTTGGGTGCGTTCTGCGAGCGCGGAATCGGCATGGGGGTATGAAGAGTCGCGGTTGCGATTGGGGTCGCCATTTTTTTCGCTAGCGGCTGAAGTGAGTAATAGAGTTAGGGGTCAAGATGGATAACGCAGCGTTTATAGTTCTCGATAACGGAATACCAGCCCCTCGCGGTGGGCTCCACTGAAGAAGGCGAACGTAGTCCAAGCGAGGACTACTGTAGAGGCCAAGGTCGTATCGAGTTAATGCTGCGGGTGGAGTAGAAGGGTGGATGTAGTTCTGGAGAAATGTACTCAGCTCTGGGTGAATATATCCTGGCTTGCGCCGCTATTCTGCGCTTTCGCTCACGCAGGCTCAAAACTCCGAGATGAAAGAGGGAAGCCAAGAAGATAAGATTCTCCTATCCGAATCTGAGACCGTAACTATGTGATCGGAAGGGGTACAAACAAATGAAATAAAACTAAATTGGCCATGTGTAAGAGATCCTGGCTCTACACTGACCACATGTCCACACAGAACCATTTTTGGACTTTGATGAATGGGAATGCGCGCTGCTGCCCTCAGCGAAGACGTTGGGGGACCAAGCCAAGTCTTATACCCAGTCCGACTAGCTCTGTGCGTCCAGCGGCAGCTTCGAAGTTCGGATATTTTGAGATAGTTGTGGAGTAGGAAGGAGATAGGAATTGAGATGTCGAGTAAATGAGAGGTGGCTGTTATCGCCCGATAAGCGCGACCCGTGAATTGCGCGTGACCGTGGTGGCGACGTGGCGGCCATGAGACACTACCACAATGCGTGCGGGAAGTCATCCATGGAGGCAGATGACTCTGATGAGGTCTGCTCGACGCAGACGCACAATGCTGGGCGCGGTCAGTGGGGTACAAGCAGCAGGTTAAGTAGACGCACTGGCAATAATCTCCGCGTATTTTGAGTATGTCGGGGTGTCCTGTTTGACGCTTAGCAGAAGTTTCGAATGGGAAAGGATGGCGCCGTCCATACAGAAATCCATCTCGATAAGCGTGATCTACATGTCATAATTGCCGGCGCCTTTGGAGGGTTAAACGAGAAAACTTCAAAAGCACTACATACTAGATGTTCGTCGCTCTGAGGTCAAAGTCAGACAATTTTCCTAGACAAAGCCATTGTGATTACCAGGCTAGAATTGTTGAAGGCTGCTGCTGTGCTTCAAGATGTCCAAGGCAGCAGAGACTCCAGCGAGGCGTTTGAAGTACAAGGTTGTTAGCTGTGCAAATGGCGCCTTGGAGGGATGCAGCGCAATGATCTCCACTGAGAGTATTTGTAGGGATCGCAGTTCCAGGTGCCCAGGATTCGCAGTCGTTTCAACTCCCAGTCACCCTCGGACGCCGCAAATCGAAAGACGCTGTAGCATTGGAAATTGTGATCCAGCCAAAAACAGCTGGGCCAGCGTCTCCATTGGCACGCTTAGTGAGACGTCTCGCCAGCGAGATACCAGCGGGAGTAATGTCTGCGCCGTAATCAAGAAAGGCTGTCACATGAAGTGTAAGGGGGAGGACATTAGCGCGTGCAATCCATAGTTTTGTGAGATTAATCAGCTCAAAGCTGCTCTACGAATGTGCTTCCGTAGTCCGAGTTGTTGTCGTGGGACATGCGAGCGTTCCGAGCAGCGCAATGCTCCCGGGTTAGGCTCCCTTCCCAGTTGTCGTTGGATCTAACGGGGATTTGGAGAGCCTCAGCAAACAAGAAAACGTTAACGATAGAGAGGACGAGGGCCTTGCCCTGGGACCCACCCTGCCGGGGGCCTCTGCTCGCCGCAGGGCCCGCTGCGCGAGAGCACTCTTCTCTTCCCTCCTCCCCTCTCTCACTTTCCTAGGTGCTCTGGAGCTTTTTATCACGTGGTTACGGGCGCGGCCGGGGTTTTCCACCCGGACCCCACGCTGCCGCGGGAGGCCTGCTGCGCAGCTCGTGAATTGATCCTGAGCTGATTCCCGAGGTCATAGGAAGCATGCGTCGAGTGCATCAATCCCACTGATCACCCTTGCTTAAGGGCTGATCAGTGGGATTGGACTCGATCAGTAGGACTGGTTTGGGGTGGCCCAGTCCCAGTCCCACTGATTTCGTCACCCCTCATACTGTACTTGTCGATATCGCAGGCACCCACCGAGTGTACATATTCGTCTCCATAGTGAAATGCGAGGTGGACATTCAAAAGATCCAATGCAGGGAAGTAGCTGGCTATGGATGCCAGCTTGCTGCTAGTGTCGCACCCCTCTAGCACTGCAAGCGCCAGATCCGTGACTGCTCCAAGTGCGCCGTAGGGAAGGGCAGCAAGGGCGAGCAGCAGGGCTGGCGTATCGGGTCCCAGTAGCGTGAGCTTGTCAATGTTGGCCAGCGGAAGGATAAGCAATGCCAGCTCAAGCGTGGCTTGTAACTGTGTCAAAGTACGGAATGTGCATGGCAAATCGCGGTCCGGAGGGGCTACCGGGAGGGAATGTTGTCGGTCGTGAGTATCAGGGACTCCAGCCTAGGAAAGGCGGTGTTGAGCAAGGTGGCGAGTTCACTGGTCTCCGAGCCTCTGATACTAATTGTGAGGTGGGTGGTATTCAGGAATATCGGGAGTACGGCAATTCCGCCCTGGCAGTGTAATGCCAGACTTGGCGCTGCTGCTTCCCATCAGATCTGCAGCGCAAACGCGCTGAGGCTACAAGGTTCAGCCAGGAGCTCGGTTCGCTGCAGTCGGCGAGTATCAAGCTGCTGATGGATATTTTCTGGAGGAACATAGAGCTGGCGAGAGAAGGGGGGGATTGCACAGTTGATGAGGAACAATGTCTCGAGTGATTGTAGCTGGGCGAGCGCACCAAGCGCCGCGGTCGTGAATTCTATCTGTTCAGCCTTGAAGTAGCGAAGATTGCCGAAGCGGGGGAGTGTCGTGAGTACGCTATGGAGCATAGAATGAATCTCGTCCTCGTCGCTGAACCTGACATCGCTGAATTTGTACGAATACCCAGAGTAGCAGCTAAGCAGGTTGACAGAGATGCACTTGACGTACAGCGCCACGCTATTCGACCCAAACAGTCCCAGTTTATCCTCCAACTGCTGCGTTTGCTCCGTCGTCAAAGGTATAGGGCAGGAACGAGAGGTTGGTGAGTAGGAGTGTGCGAGCCAAAGAGCAGAAGCGCCGCGATGCACGGGCGACATTGTGCAGGTCATCCCTTGACGCTCGTCGGAAGACGTCGAGGAGGAGCTCGTTGGGCAACACGGTTGTTAGGAGAGAAATGGTTGCCGCGTGAGAGCGTCACTGAGCGTGTGACAGCCGACTGGGATGCCAAGCCACTGCGCTCAACTTGAAAGACAGGTCTTGCTCTCAAGCTCCTTCTCCAGCTTAATACAGTCGGGTATCGGAGGACACAGTGCAGCATTCTGCGCTCAAAGGACTACAATGGTGCCCAAAAACCTTCACGGCCAACGTGTCCACGGACATGAATTTGATGGCTCCCTGTGCACGTGCATCAGCATGGTCCGTGCGCCGCCCGCCAAACACGGGTCATCGCCCTTCTTTTCCGCCCACTTTCCCCCACACGGTCTGAGCCGACCTTGCGATTCTGCCCTCGGTGGCCCGCGCTGGTGTCGAGGAAGGAACAGCCTGCTTTCGAGGCAGGATGGACATGGGATCAGGCGCTTCAAAAATAAAATGTGGCTGGCGGGTGGGCGCCAGCGCACGCGGCTCCTTGTACATCGTATTTGTCCGTCGTCGTGGCACAATTTTTTATCTTCCTTGACCCGTCTCGGCGGGTCTCATGGTTGTCGTGTGCAGAGGGACAAGGTGTGTTGTGCACTTGATACTAGTAATTGGGGCTCACCCATTGTCAGTGTAATAGACGTTGTTGTATCCGTGCACTACTAATCAACATATTGCCAATTTTCCCCCAAGAATGGTGCAGTCGCCGTTATTCGACCGATCCTCTGCGTCGTCCACTATGCGCTGGCATCTGGCTGCCAACAGCGTTGTCCCGCATCGGCGCCGCGTCTTTCGCTGGTAGGCACTTGCAGCGATGTTATACAGCATTTTGCGGAACACTGGCGCTTCCAGTTGATTGATTCCCTGCGGTCGCCAGCTGACTCATCCCCGCATCTTGCTTCTCACTCTCATGGACGACCCGCCCTTCCCCGCGAGATCGAGCTGCACATCTTCCGCGAGGCGGCGCTGCAGCGGCCGCGGGGCATCCCAGTGTTGATGCGCGTAGCGTGGTGGGTGAAAGAGTGGTGCGTCCGGCAATGCGTATTTTGGTCCGTTTCTCTCGCTGACCAGCTGTGGCCGCCAGTGTGGAGCCGCTGCTGTACAACGCCTTGAGTCTTCGGGATCCGGAGGCTGGTCCGACTCTCAATACACCATTCCCAGTCTTGTCGCCGTCTGCCTTCAGGGCGCTCATCGAAGACCCCCGCCGGCAGGCATTCATCGCGCAGTCGACCGGTCTGCGCCTCGACGGAGAGCTCTCCTCGTCTGAGACTAACAGTATTCTGAACTCCTGCCCCCACCTCCAAGATGTTGTCATTCTACCGCGTGGTCTCATATTTAGCACGGCAGACGTGCTCGAACTCTGCCCAACCTCCGGCGGCTCACCACGAACCTGCTCTCGCTCTACATGATGACCGCATCTCCCGACCTCTCCGCTCACGCGCATCACACACCTCCACCTGTCGTTCTACCACCGCTGGCCGCAAGTCTGGCCGCCGCTTCTGGCGCTTGTGTGCGCTGACGCATCTCGCCATCGATACAAAGGAGTGGTACCACGACATTCTGCAGAGGGACGCCCCACCGCCGACATGTTGCTGGACGTGCTGTCGGATCCACATCGGCGGTTGAATGTATTCGTCCTGTCCTACCAGCGCGTTGGGAAGGTGCCGCTCGACGAACGCCTCATAGAGCACCCTGCGTGCCTCCTGGTCCACCAGGGGATCGGCTGGCCGGAGTGGCAGGATGAGTGGACAGGCGGCGCGACTAGTGCGGGGTTCTGGGAGCGCGTGGATAAAATGCTTGCGGAGCGCCGCTCAGCGGGCGCCCCAGGGAAATATGACAATGATTGGTAGTCCTTCTAGTGGAAAATATTCTGTAAACTATTGAATCGGAATCCTCCAAGTTATCAGTGCCTTCAAGTGCGTCCACTTCTCACACGGAAGCGTGTTGTCATATGCGCGTCTGTCACAGTCTCCTCAGTTCTGTGAAGCACACGAAATCAACCGTATGCGGCACACCTAGTACCGCGTCCCGCAGGACATTATACGCCTCCGCAACCTCGTGGAACGCCGGCGTCGGCGGACATTATACGCCTCCGCAACCTCGTGGAACGCCGGGCGCCGACTGGTGGCCGGGCACGCCGGGTGGTGCCGCTTGCTCAGCTACACCTCCGCAGATAAGTCCCGCGCACGCACAGCCGACACAGCGGAGGGACCCACCGCGAAGAAGGCCGTCTGCCAGCGTGACCCTAACCCTCAACGCGAAGGCCTGCACCGTCCTGATGCCCCGCCGACTCGCTCGGGTCGTTCCCCGCTAGCTCCGCTCCGCAGGGGTCCTGGGCTCATTGGACAGATGTTCTCCTGACCCGCGACGGCCCGGGTGGGGACCGCTTTGGCAAGCCATACCGTGGCTGGTGGTATATACTGTTCGTGCAAGGGCGTTGCTCCGTCAAGCCTAGTTCAGGAGTGAGCGCAGCGGCCGGGGACGAGAGAATGATGTGGTGGAAGAGTGGTGCCGCTGGTGCGTTTCCTGCAGCTTCCTGTGCACTCGATATCCGACTTCCCGTCTCTGAGTTGGTTTTCCGATTTGCGATTGGAGATTCGGAGCCAGAAGGGGATCTCTGGTCATGGATTCACATCCTCGATCTTGCCATGCTGGTCAAGTTCACTTGGTGCATTGACAAGCGTCTGCTCAGCCTTGCCAGGTTGTCGCGAGAAGATGTCGTGTTCCCGCGGGTGCGACATCTTGTATTGCGGATCCAGAATTCATTGGTGTTAACCCACTCTGGCATCGAGCAGCTGCCGCGCACCTTCCCGGGACTCGAACAGCTGTGCGTTCAGGTCATCGATGGGCCTTATAACACAGAGATGGCCGCGAGCGAGCCAGCTTGTGTGCTTCCGTGTGTGCGCGAGCTGACCACAGCCTGCAAAGTGTTGCCTGCAGTTCTCCCATGCACACCATTTGTGAACAAACTGAAGATTTGGAATGAAGCTGCCGGGAGACTGCTGTTTACGCTCCAGCGCATCGAGAGGTATATTCCGCCCACGATAACTAACGTAGCATTGCAGTCGGATAATGGCAATTACTCCCTTTGGTCCGGGATCCTTGCCTTCTTCCCGAACCTGCGCACCCTCGATTTCCGTGTCAAAGAGTCCAGCGGTGATTCTCGGCCAAGCGAGGTGAATTCTGTCCTGTTATCTGCGGCCTTGATCCTATCAACACCGTTCTCCAGGCCCCTCACTTCCTCGCCAGCCTATCGACCATCCTTCCGCCCACTCTCGAAAGTCTCCGTGTCCATATTTGGTCCTCAAGGGCTGTCCTTCCCGGGGGCAAACGGGAAGAGTGGGATTGAGCCGTCTTCCAAGCGGGATGAGCTCCAGGCAGAACTACTGAAAGGGTGTGGCGGTCTACGGCAGATAGTTATCCGTGGGTCATTCCTGGACTTGCAGTGGACCAGCGATTGAATCTATCGCCGACTGGACATGTGTTTGGACTCGTGCATGCCTAACTCGATAATATTTCTTTGATTGGTAAGACGACAGGGCATTCCAGCATGTTGTCGAATAGATATGACAAGCATCAAATGACCGTTGCCGAAAACACAGTCATGCGGGGGGGACAGCTCAGTGCGGAAGAGCTTGCTGGTAAGTGCACGTTGAGTGGACGACAAACTAGAGGATCCGTAGATTCAGCGCGTTAAGTACAATTGTCGGGGGCGTCAAGATACTGGCGGCAAGGAAGCAAAGCGCGGGCCAGTGTCGTTGACGTGTCGCGCAAAGAGCCGGTCCGCGAGGCGAACGCGCGACCGGAGCTACACACCAGGGGATATATGGACCGGGCCCGAGGGCTGGATTTCTAAGGCGAAGGAAGAGCCGTGGGGGGGAATTGTAGATGCAGCGCAGCAACGGCTAGCAACGGCGGCGGGCGCAGCGGGTGGAGCAAGAAAGCTGACGAGCACGGGAGTGGCATTGGACCATAGTCCTGGACGCACTGCCGGCCCGGAGTTATGAGAACGAGCAGGGCGATGTCTGGAGTAGAAATGCACCAGAGAAATTGGGCCTCGGATTGTCGTTCATGGCGGGGGGGGCGCCCCCCCCCCCCCCCCCCCCCAAGCGCCCCCCGGACGGGCGGCGGCCGGGGGGCCCAAACCCAAAAGGAAAAAAAACAAATTTTTTTTTTTTTTTTTTTTTTTTTTTTTTTTTTTTTTTTTTTTTTTTTTTTTTTTTTTTTTGTGGGGGGGGGGGGGGGGGGGGGGGGGTGTTCCTTTTTTATATTTTGGTTGGGGGGGGGTTTTTTTTTAAAAAAAGATTTTTGTTGTTGGGGGGGGTTTTTTTACTCCCCCCCCCTTTTTTTAATTTTTTTTTTTTTTTTTTTTTTTAAACCCAAAAATTTTTAATACCGGGTTTTGGGGCGGGGGAAAGGGGGGTTTTACCCTCCTATATATGATCTTATATTAGATTTTTTTTTTTCCCAAAAAAAAATATAAAAAAATATATACAACCCCCATTTTTTTGTCCCCCCCCCCGGCCCAAAACCCCAATTCTCCCCCTTCCCCCCGCCGCCAGGGGTGGCCCATTGCAGGGTGCGCTAGGTATCGTCGTGCAAGCGCATGTCGTCGTGGAGCGGAGGAAAGAAACCAGAGATTGATGTCACGGCCGCCGAGCCCGGACCTGATGCCGATCGCCAGTGCCACGTAAGCAGCCACGCCTTGTCTTCTCCTTCCATGTGCGCGGAGACGGTCCCGCCCCTGGTCGGAGCGCGGCACGAATGCTATGCTTGAGCCACAGCGCGAGTAGGAGCAGGGATGGGCTGCGACGGTCGATTTGGCGTGGCTTGAGGTGCGTGTTGTGCATTCAGTCTCTATTTCGCTGATCTACTCCCCAGTAATCCCTCACTTTTCGCTGGCGAGTCTGACACCCAGGGTGGCGGCCTCTACTGGGCGGAAACAAGCGGCGTGAAATCAGCCGCGGACGGCCCGGATGGCAAGCAGCAGGGCACAACCGGCGGGGGGACAAGGTGCGTGTGCTATTTCGTCCGCGTAACTGGGTCCTGATAGTCGCTACGCGTGTTCAAGTTTTTCACGGTGCGTTACCCATGTCTTGCTCATCACGCAGAGCCAATCGCTCATTTCACTAATAGGTCTACTGCCCCCACCGACGGCGCTCCGCCTTCCGCAGACACCACCGGCCCGTTCGCCGACGCTGCAATCGATTCCCATTCCACTCCTCTCCACCTGCCCCCATGTCCTCTCCAGTCCCCGTCTTCGACGCAAAAGCGATGCCCTTCCGCCGGTTGGGCCCCAGCGGTCTGCGCGTGCCGCTCTTCTCTCTCGGCGGCTGTCCGTCTTTGCATTCCCCATTGGCTTTAGCTGAGCTCTCGACAGGGCTCACCCTCGGAGGCTCCGTCGTCGGCGAGAGCGTCAAGGACATCATGCAGGCCGCCTTCGAGAATGGGATCAACATGTTCGACACCGCGGAGGACTACCAGAAAGGTGCGGCTGAGCGCAAATGTGCGTTCCCTGAGATTCCCTTCTGACCACGCTTTCTCTGACTCCAGCAAAATCAGGGGACACGCTATCAAAGAACTTGGCTGGCGCCGCACGGACCTCGTCATCTCAACCAAGATATTCTGGAGCCACGAGCCAGGCACGGGCCCGAACGACACGGGGCTGTCGCACAAACAGTGCGCCACCTTCCTTTCCTTCCTACAACTCTGACTGGCAACAGCGTTATCGAGGGCACGAAGGCTTGTTTGCGACGGCTCCAGATGGACTATGTCGACGTCATCTTCGCGCATCGTTGCGATACCACCGGTGGGTTTCTTACATTCGCCATAAGGAGGTCAACTGACGCAGGCTAGTTCCGATGGAGGAGATCGTCCGCGCATTTAACTATGTTATCGACCAGGGCTGGGTGAGTGGTGGATTTTGTCTATCCATATCCACTAAGATTCACACGCAGGCTTTCTACTGGGGCACCTCCGAGTGGAGCGCGCACCAGATCGAGGGAGGCGCATCGTGAGCGTGTACCTCTCCCGAGACCTCCCGTCGCTTACCCGCAGCACAGATGTTGCCACGCGCTTAAACCTCATCGCGCCGATCGCGGAGCAGTGCAAGCACAAGTCTGCGCCATCTTCTTTCTTCCTTCGAAATAATGCTGAGGAGACGATAGCATGTTCCACCGCGAACGTCCGGAGAAGGAATACGCGTGCGTGGGCAACCATCAAACTTCAGCAGTAGCTAATGCTGACTTTGTAGCCCTTTGTACGCCAAATGCGGCCTGGGCACAACCGCATTCTCTGCACTGCAGGGCGGACTGCTGACGGGGAAGGTATATCCTCCTCAACCCTCTAACACGTAAACTAACTTTGCTAGTACAACGACGGCATCCCAGACGGCACGCGCCGCCACCGTGCCCATGTTCCGGGGGCGACGGAGGGTCCCCAGGGCGAAGAGCTGCTTTGGAAAGTGCGTCTCCTCAGCCAAATTGCTGCGGGTGCGTCGTTTCTCCCCGACTTGCTGAACTCTGGGCGGAACCGCGCTGGCGCTCGCGTGGGTTGCGGCGCACCGCCACACTTCCACAGTCATCCTCGGCGTGTCCTCCGTCGCACAGCTCGAGGCGAACCTCGGCGCGCTTGAGGTCCTGCCCAAGCTGGATGCTGCGGTGTTGGCGCTGGATCGAGGCTGTGTTGGGTAACCACCCGCAGGAGCCGGTGCGTATTTCTCTATCCAATGATGAGGTGGATAATGCACTAATGATGTTGGTGTAGGAGACGTATGGTCGCCCGCCGCTGGATCAGGGCATCCTTTGACTCGGTGCAATATCACCCCTATCTTTCCTTTGACCACAAGATCAGCTCAAGTAAGGAAGAATACAAATGCCACTCATTCTCTCGTTTATCAATATTGAATATCTTTTGTGATCTGGTGTGCTCAATTCGTATGTGTCTATATCATGATTATGCGTCCTTTGTCCACTGGAGGTTGAGATGGAAGGGTGGTGCAAGTATCGAAATCCAGCTCAGATTGGGGCAACGGCGAAGCAGCTGCCTCCGTAGCACTTGTCCTGTCTGCATCACCAAGGTGTCGGACGAGGAACCGCTCCGGGGCCCACGGCGAGAGAACATACTCGTGTCCGAGTACTTGACTTCGAGCCGCTGCAAACCCAAGGGAAGACTAGCCGGGAAGCCCGTGAGGAAGGCGGCAGGCTGTGATAGTATTGAGTAGGGTATGGGCACAGTTCGGATGACGACACTTAGGAGACATTCACTTACGGCGGGCACGCGTCCGGACAGCATCGTTACGGTGAAGTCGAGGGTATGCAGGTGCGGAAAATGTGCAAAGACCGCGCCCCACACGGCAAGATCGCCGTCCTCCGAGTCGCATTCGAGGGTGAGTGTCGTGATTGTCACGGGGATGCACTGCCTATTGCGCTGCAGCACGGACACTAAGCTTGTGGCATCAGCGTTTTCGACATGCAATGTGTGGATAGACGGTGCAATCCGCAGGAGGAGGGGTAAAGCTTCACTGGCTTCATACGTGGTCGTGAGCTTGAATACAGCGGGAAACAACGGTTCGCCGCCGTTAGGGCCATCCCACGGCAGCCCCGGATCGTCCACATAGAGTGCCGCCTCGACACTAAGCTGCTCAACTGCGGGAAAGGCCGCTTGCAGCTGCACACAGCCAGAGTAGGTTAGCAACGCGCCGCAGCCCTCGGAGAGTCTAAGCGCCAGGTGTTTTACGTGAGGTAGCACACTCGTAAGCCCTTCCACTGGTTGATCCATGTCCAGGCTGACCGCGGAGAGTGTGATGGGCTCAAAGAGCGCGAACCATTCTGAGAGCGTGCACGTGGGACTGTATGCTGCCGAGGTGGCGACTTTGACGCTTGAGACACGGATACGGATGTCGAGTGCGTTAATAAGCGGCACGAAGGAATGCCTGGATCTCGGAGTCCACAGAACAGGCAAAGAGATCCAGCTCAATCGGGCCGCGGACCTGCGCAAGGTTGGCGAGCGCAGAGAGCGTGAATATGAGACTGTGGCCATAGAATTTGCGTAGGTTAACGAACTTGGAGATGCCGGCGAATAGCACGTCACAGATGGTGTGCGTGCCGGCTACATCGTTGAATACTGCGTCTCTGCTTCTTTCGGCGAAGCCATTCACTTCCTCCCAGGCGACATTGATGCAGTGCACATACGGCGCAATGGCGGGGGACATGAAGAAGGCCAGTTTTGCGATGGCATCCACCACCTCATGAGCAGGTGGGAGCTTAAGGATGGCGCCGCCTGACCAGGCAATGCGCTCCTCCGGCGGGCATATGGCTTCACGGCAAGCTTGCTGTAGAGGAATGGGCGGGCAAGCAGGCGCAGGCGACGAGAAGCAAGAGCGACGAGCTTGAGCTGGGCGGGCGACACATCTTTGAGCACTTCGTGAAAGAGTTCGTTCGGAAACATGGAGCGACCAGTTGCAGCCAAGCTGGAAGTGAAGAGAGGAAAGCGCTGCCACATATTGACAGCGCACACGTGTGCCCAGCCAATCGGCGTGCCCGGCGCGGAGCTAATCATGATGTGATCGCCCAGTCACATCTTACGCAATCGCCTCCCTTTTTTGTTCCTGACGCCCATCTCGACGCACAATGCCAGCCTTTGCAGCACACCTGCGGCGCCAGCTGGCGCAATGCTACGGCAACACTAACCGATACGCATGCGCCAACCACCCCTTCTCCAGTCGCCAACTTCTCCGGGAGTCTAAATCTGTGGCGACACTGTGCTGCTGGAGATCTTTGCCTGGCGTGTTACGCTGTCCTCGCTTTCCCGACATCACTGACCGAGCGCACCTTTTTTACAAGCCCACTCTTATCCTAGCTTATTCTCTGTCTTCAGACACCAGTCATCAAATCGACCGTATGCTCTACCCGAGCAGGAATACTAGCAACTGCCTCGGATTTCCCAACCGAACTTGGACCGCTGCCCGCGGTATGCAAAATGTGGTCTGGGCCATACTGGATTCTCCTCCGCGCTGCAAGCTTGGACCTTGGCTTGTGCCCAACCACTGGCAGTCCTTTGATGCCCGCGCCGCAGCCACCTCAGCTTCCTGACGCCCAACTCGGTCAGCACCATCTTGCGCACATCGACAATGATCATCATCTTCCAGCATATGGACCTGCCGCTGGAGAGTGGTCATCTTCGGATTTGTTCCTCCACTCCGGTCCGGTATTTATACTAATAACTATGCAGCGTGTGTGCAACAGCACTGTCGAGGACACGAATTAACTCGTCTCGATGCAAAATGCCAGCCTCAGGGGCAGATCTACGCAACACTAGCCGATACACATGCCCCAACAACTCCTTCTCTGGATGCCAACTTATTCGAGAGTCTAAATCTGTATTGAGACTCTCCGCTGAGACGAAATTGCTAACACAGGACTTACACCGGCGCATCGATTCCGACTCTGTGGGTCCGGACTTGGCAAATCAAACGTCGACGCAACTTGAAAGCTCACGCTAACGGGTCTGCGCGCTGGCCATCCGGAGACGATCGTGCCCCGTGGTGCTGCTTGCCATCCGCCTCAGCGCTATGGAGGATAATCCGTACACCTGACACAATATCACACTAGGCGCCTGCCAGGCTACCGATTCCGCGGATTGGTGGCCGGCCGCGCTTGCGGTTGGCTTATGCCCAACTGTGGCCGGGCCGTGGATGCTATCGCTGCGGCCGCGTCAGCTTCCCCACGACGATCTTAGCTGCCGACCGGCGCATCGACATCAACTCGACGACGACGCCGCTGAAGAGCATCCTAACTCGGAGGCGTGTTCGAGCTGCCCTGACGTCATTGGCGTCTTCATCAAGATGTTCTGGAGCGGTGGAGCAACAACACGGACATGGGCTGTTTGCGCAAGCAGTGCGCTATCTTTATTCCTCCACTCTGCACCGGTATTCATGCGATGCAGCCCGTGGGCAACAACGCTGTCCATTAGCGCCTCCAAATGATGCGCGCAGCAGATTGACCTCGGAGAAGCCGCACTGTATACTTCTCCAATGCTCAGTGTGCTCTTCCACCTTATCGGTCTTCTGAAAGCACTGATCAACCGACAGTGTGTTCCACCATACTGCATCTGCATTCGACCCTCAAGCATCTATCCCGCGGCCCATGTTCTGCGGGATCACGGACATGCCGTCCGCCGGCGCGGCGCACTCCTCAGCCCGGCCGGCAGGTGCGTCGCGGATGGGGACCCACCTGCGTACCGTTTTGTTGACGTCGGTGGGGCACCGGACTGGTCCCGGGTCCTGCATCTCGTCTCCTGCCAGGGACGCTGTTCGTTAGCCCCGGGAGAGCGTCTTATGTGCCTTGAGCTGCTTAATTGCCAAATTAATGTGTGGATGCATCAATGGTCCCCGCGTGCGGCGACAGATACCAGCGGCGGAGCTAGCTCCACACGTAGCCTGTCTGTGTCCGAGTCGGACACCATCATCTGTCTCCTTCACTCCAATGCCCAGTGATCCACTGAGATCAGCACTGAAGAGCCTCGTGGATTTTTACAAAGAGATGTGCATATGGGCATGGTCTAATACCTCAGCTGCAGGAGCGGAACCTCAATCATGATATGATGCATTGACGGGCAGCGTGAGCGCAACTGCGCCAGCAGCCTGTCGGGGTCGGGCACCGCGAAGTTCGCGTTCGGCGCAATCACTGTGTCCGCGTCGGACTGCCGGGATGACCTTCCCATCACACTGAGCCCTTTAAGTGTGGACGGAAGACGCGGAGGCAGTGACGCAACAAGGGCCAATACCTGCGACTTCCAGATCAGTGTAGGATACTGACCTATTTCATTCAATTAGGCGGGTCACGGTCACATCGGATTTTTTGGCCGAAATATTTCGGCGGGTCACGGGTCACAGCCAAATCTTTTGGTCCCAAACTGTCCTAATCGGGAAGATTTCGAAATTTTCGAGCGCCTGCGCGCCCCGAACTTCCCAATCGGGTAATAGGTCACGCGAAATTCGGCCTGTGGCCGAATGGACATTTCGGCCAAACGGTCACGGGTCACAGGCCCGCTGAATTGATCGAAATGGGTCAGTATTCCCTCCCCCAGCTCCCCCACACACACCAAGCAAGCAAGCAAATAAATAATCACCACGACTCAACATTGAACTCCCCCACGTGACGGTGCTAGCCCAAGCCAAAGCTTTTGATACCTGATGTCACGCATCACACCAGACCAGTCTTGAGGCTTGGAGTTGGTGCAAGTCCAACCTAAGCTCAAGTTAACTTCAAGGCCCATTGAAACTGGGCCTGACCATAGTCATATGCCTGTCAGGGGAACCCCCACTTCGGCCTCCTTCAGACCATCCGAGCGCATCCGAGGCACATCCGACCGGCGCCCCCTCGGACGCTCCGACCTACCCCAACCCTCGTCCTCGGCCTCCTTCGCCCGCACAATCACTGATCCGTCAAGACCCTCCCAACGATCACCTTGGGACAGAGCCTGCAACGCCGCTCAGCTCAGGCTTTCTGCGCTCTACGTCGGCAGTTACGGACGACCAGTATATAGTTGGCGCCCTAGCAGGCAGACCCTTAGAGTTTCTTCTCTTTGGATCCTCCCCTGCTAGGTCGGTCCCTCCGTGTATTTCCTGTAGCTTTTATTCACGTCTTGGATCCTCCCCTGCTAGGCTTTCGTCGGAGTCTCCAGGGTTGCCCTTACAATGCCATCCAGACAGCTGGTAGACCGACTGTGCTATGCTGCTGGTTCGCCGCCTGTTAGTGTTACTCAGACAATTGCTGAGTAAGCAGTGTTCTGAAACAGTGTAACGCTGTGACATTAACAATAACAAATGCCGCCGACACCCTGGTGTGGGTTGCAATATGCAGCAATGCCAGTGCCAGACCGAACTTAGGCAGCCGTGGCTTGAGTCGGACCGACTCCGAATCTTGCAAGCGTCACGTGTGCAAAAGGCCGACGCAGTAATGGCCGATGCAATAATGGCTGATGCAGTAATGGCTGATCCGGTAATGGCTGATCCGATAATGGCCGATGCAGTGATGGCCGACGCAGCAGTAAGGGCCGACACGCTCTGGACCACCGCCAGGGAGAACCCCAAACCGCGGTCAGAGTCCAAGGGGCTGGTGACATCTTACAAGCGCCAGGGCCGCTTATAAGCCATCTGACGGCCGACCGTGACACCGTGTGGCCTGCAGGCATTCCCGACATGCTGCACAATGCAGCAGTCATACTAAGTACTTTATCATCCCCGCTCTGCGTGTCGGCTGGCCAGGCCAGTTAGCGTTACACCAGCCAACGATTCGCTGATGCCGGCGACCATCGTTTTGCGGCGCAGTCACTGTGGGACCCGGCCCGGACTAGCACCAGGCCCTCGGCAAAACTGTTGGATGTCCGGTCCGGACTGAGTCGGTCGCCTGGCTCTGCAATACCCGCCTCGTTCTTCCAGGCTGGCTACAAATAACATAAAAAGGTACAGGATTCAGGCCTTGGTTCAGCCCGCACAGTGCACCTCCAAGCACTATACCTGGCTACAGAACAGACAGCCATCTAAGTACGCGACTTACCACCCACCAATCAATCAATCAAACCCATACACGTGACCATGCCACACCCACCAAGACCAGAGGTCTCGGCTGCTGATGTCACGCATCTAGTGATGACCAAGTCCGGTTCGGTCTGGTTCTTGGCCCTTTTCGGCCGAACGCCGAACGCCGGAACGCCGGGTCGGTTCAAAACGGGATTTCGCTGAACACCGGTTCGGACCAGCCCCGAACTGGCATTTTTGGACTGAAAACGGCTGAACCTGGCCGAACCGAGGGCCAGGTTTGGTTTGAAACGGCCTTGGCCAAACCTGAACGCCGAACGCGTTCAGTCCGTCCGGTCCGGGTTCAAACCAAACCTGGCCCTCGGATTCAGATGTTCTGGTTAGTATCAGTTGACAGTTGGAATGTTGTATAAGCTTGTATTGGAGTTTTCACTGTGATGAACTGGAAAACAGCAGATGTTGGGTGAGGAGTTGAAATTTGAGAGGAGCAATATGGCTCTACTCTCCTAGCACTTGCACTTGCACTTAACCTAACCTGACGTTTATCTTAACCTGACAATATGTGAAGTGTGACAAAACCCGACTGATGTGACAATGGTAGTAGGCACACCCAGGGGGGCTAATCTATTAATCTAGGGTTTTACAGGCCTCCTTATATACTACTCTCAAATTAATTACATAATACGTGATGATGTGACCTGATCCACTGATCCGGTTCTAGAACGTTCTAGTTTAGGCTTCTGGAAGGTTCTAATATAGGTCCTGGGTCAGACTTGCCAAATATGGACATGTTACCTTGGTTCGGTTCAGAGTCTAGACTAGTCCCTGGCCTAGCAGGCCTAGATCTTGTGGCCGGGTGCATATAGATTTGATTCAAAGGTTTGCAACATTTATTCTGAGATTCTTCATATGTTCCATAGCTATTGTGCATGAAAATGAATTTATGGGGTCCATATGTTATTTTTCATATGGTGGTCATATTGACGGCTCATTATCTCCCCTTTTCATGAATCTTGACCGTCCTCGGTCAGTTCAAGCAACAATATCTGACTACATTTTTTGTCACTTCCAGCTACATTTTTCACTGGGTTTTGTTTTTATGCCATGCAAAATATGAAGATCAAGTCCCAGTTTCAACTAGGTGGAGCTTCACCCTTAATGTCCTTGTTCCCTGTTTGAATCTATCATTATCAGTGCACTGTAGTACCAATTTTGATCGCCATCACTAATTTTTGATGGCTCTATGATACTACATCATTCCTGTCCCAATTAGGATAGTAATTGATACAGGCCTTCCTCACTATATACCGGATCATCGGCCTGAAGAAAAGGAGTTAAACTTCTATATATAGTAATATCTTAGTTATATTAATCAATTTGATGTATCAATACTGATTTTTGATGACTTTGTAAGCACTATCTAGCCTAGTTCTGCTAGCAGTTGCTAGACTAGTAGGATCTAGCCTTCTAGGCAATGGGGGTGCTAGCAGCCACTAGAAGCACTGCCTAGATCTTACAGCTACAGGTGTCCAAATTTCCTTCGAAACTGTCTGTAATTCAATAGTATGCAACTGTCTACATACCCACTCAATATATGTCTAACGCAACAGCAAGAAAAAAGTGCCGTTGTTAAAGCGTTCCGAGACCATAGAATTTAGGGCAGAATTCCCCACTGCAAGTACTCCAGCATAAATCCTGCCCGGCCACTGACACGTTGCCCTCCTCGAGTTTTCCGCTGAACGCCGGGCATCGGACCGCCTTCAAGACAGATACTATATTGTTTGTTAAAACAGAAACACTCTACATGAAGGAACTCAGTACTGTAAACGCTACATTCACAAAATCCGCGGCGCTAAAAGCACCACAAACACATCCATATACGCCCCCCTCCACGACCACATCCCCTCTCCCAGCAGATTCCCAGCTTCGCGACCAAGCCCACGCCGGAGTCCACAAAAACGCGTCCAGCGAAGGCTTTAAACCCGACTAGCACGGGCCAAAAGAAATAGACACTATGTGAGTATATCGTAGCAGCACGAGCACCGGTCGATAGCGCCGCAGGACGCGCCATTGAAGAGTATTATTGTGTCGTCGGATGAGGTGACGAGTCACGCGTGACGGCACGTGCTGTGCTGAGGGCGGGACGGGACAGACGCGACAATTGCAGTCGGTGCGCTGGACTGGGGATACAGGATTGCCTTCCGTGAAGAGCTTTGGAACATTGAAACAGCGAGGTTCTGGTTTTTTTCGTTCGCAGGAAGTATATCTTGAGGCGCGGCGACCAAGGAGAATTTCCGAATTGCTGAAGCACGCAGGTAAGGCAAACCCCTCCTTGTCAATTTTCTTCCATCGTTTGCAAGCAGGAACAAGACGGACAGCCTTTCGTATGGTCGTGGGGAGCAGCGAGTGAGAAGTTGTAGTAAAAGAGAGCGGCTGGCGAGTGGGTACATGATTCTCGTTCCGTTGGGCTGTGGCGGAAGCTACGAAAGCAGTTAAGAGAAACCAAGGAGCTGAATAGTAATAACGCACCTTGTCGTTCTCTCGCACAGTCAACTTACGTCCGTCCTCCTCTTCTACAATGCACGCGCAGCTATCCAGTTGTGTTGGTGAAAGAATGGAGGTTGCGCGAGAGCTGTGTGCGAAGAAGATATGAAGGATAAAACAACTGGGTGGATTCGCAAAGGATTAGCGACACGACTCATGCGGGTATGGTCGTTCACGCACACTGCCCGATACATCCTTAGCGCCAGCGTGGATCACACCCCATCAGAGTGTTGGCCTCGAATCCTCCAGTTAGCGAGAGAGTTTGCCGTTTGTCTGTCGAGGAAGAAGTCAGTAAATGCGCCGTAAAACTTCGATGGTCGTTACACCGGAGGCAAGACCCAAGGCAGTAGGGCGCCTAGTGCCTGTCATCGTGTTGCCCTCGTTTTTCCCGGGGTTCCAGCCCAAAAAAACATCGGCAATGGACAGGGACCCCGAAACCATGCCTACAGTGCGCCTACTGCCTGTCAGGCACTAGGCGCCCTACTGCCTGGGTGTTTGCCTCCGGTGTTACACACCTTTAGCAAGACCCTCGTCATGCCGCACCAGCACAACGCCGTGCCACTGCGCTGCCCGCAGTATGTATTCGTATGCGACAGCAGTTCGAGTCCAAAACGGTCTGAAAAGAAGACGGGCTATTCAATGTGAAAACACAAGAAAAATGGCGATATACTGACTTGTTGTCGCTGGTGTCAGGCACCACGAGGCATCCTCCAGCGTTGAGATGTAACGAAAGAAGCCGTCGAACGGCAGCGAGGGGCTATGTGGAGTCGGTAGTCGTCATGGCTTTCGTGTCGTGGGCCCGTTGTGGGTGCTACGAGGAGATTTAGCAAACGCTGGCTAACAGACCAGACAGCGCTAAGCGCACCTTCTGGCTCTCGAATCCCTGCTTTGACTCTTACTCCCTCCGTGTGTGTCTCTGTGGGGTTACAAGAAGGGCGGGGGCCTCGTTTCAGGTGTATGTGTCCGGAGGGAGAATCCCACTCGAAGTCGGGCACAACTGCGTGTCGCCGCGAACGACGATCCGGATTGCTCGCCGGGGACGTGTCAGAGCGGAGGAGAAGGGTCGTCGTGCGGGTCGTGGTGGTGGAGGGAGAAGAAGGAGATCCGAGATCACATGCTCGGGCCGGCGCCGATCTATCTTCTCTCTTCTCCACCACGACCATGTACTTACTTTCTTCCTCGCTGTCCGACACCGTCGAAGGCCATCCGCGGCTCGTTCGCTTGCTAAAGGGGAGGTGCCTGGCCTTGAGTAGTGCAACTTCTCTTGTGCTGACCTGTTTTGCTAGCTCTTGCCCAGACGGCGGCAAATCCTGCCACTGTTATTCCTACTCCCACCATGCGACGGCCGACTACGTCGCTCTCACAGCGCCTGACGTCTTTCAGGCCCGCGGTATTCGAAGCCAGCCGTGTCCTTGGGAAGCGGAAGGCACAACGGGCTTGGTGGCCTTTCTGTGGGGCCAAATCGAGGGGGAGTAGCCCGGAGCCGACCCGATGGAGAATATGGGAGAAGCGATGGGGAGGAGCCGTCCCGTATGGCGCTGGTAATCAAGGTGCGTAAAGCTACTGGCGCTTCCGAGTCTGCTTGATGCTCATCTCTGACGTTCTTAGTCGCGATCTCTCTGTCGACAAGACTCCCTTTTCGTCAGCACAGGACATTTTTGAGAGGCCGCCTGCCTGCTCGATGATGCCTGAAATCTCATCCTCCAACGACACGAGCGCACCAAAGATTGAATAGCCCATTCACGTCTGCAGCAATAGATTGCATTTTATTGGTGTCTATGGTGCGTATCTCCAGTTGCCGCCCGACTTCACTGGTTCTAACGAAACTTATTAGTCCCATTCGCTCTTCATTCCTTGACACTTGCCCATGTCAGCATGTGGATCGACTTTGGCTCGACCGGTGTTGCTGGACGAATGACCTCATTGAGCTTCAAGTCATTATAAGGTGCGATACAGGCCAGATACAGGCTTGCTTCTTCTTCTTCTTCTTGTTTTGCTATCTGAATCTTCTGAAGCTTCTTCTAGCTCCGAGACGGCCACGACTTCAAGTTCACCGTTCCAGGCCCAAACCAATCATCGTTTCTCCACCAGCCTGGATGTTCACCGCCTGCACCATCTGGGGCTGGCCTGGAGTCAGAGAGTAGTAGTCGTTGCACCTGGTTGAGTGAATAGTGGTTCCCCGGGCCTGTATGTACTGTCACAGTTTCTAGCTTCACGTTTGCCTCTGAGCTCTGGGCCCCTTCCGTGCAGCAGCCTGACAGCGCTTTCTGTCTGCGCATGCCAGCCGAACTTTGGGGCCTCATTTTCGAGCTCGACTTCGACAGCGCACAACATCATCCGGTCGAGATGTGGAGCTCGAACCGTCTCCTTCTCCCTCAATATCCAGACGCGAAATGAGATATTACGAAGGAGCATGCGGATGCACTACCGCCTCCGACTCGTTTGTCGGGCATGGAAGACCCTCGTCGACTCCAACAGCGCCCTCTGGACAACCATATTCCTCTATATGAAGCCGCGGCAGACGCCGCAAACGGCCCAACCAGCTATCTTCAAGCATCTCCGACGCTCCAAGCAGCAGCCCTCCGAATTACCCTCTGGGCTGAACAGCCTGAGGACGCTACTAGTAACCGGTTCACCGAACTGTTCGAAGCACTGTTCCAGCATACGGCGCGCTTTTTTCATCTGGACCTCGTCAACGTTGAAGACACTGCTATCCTAGGCAACATCCACGCTGATGGCCTCGGCTCTTTGAAATCGTTTTCCCGGTGCTCTATGAAACCATTCGTCGACGGGCCACAGTTCCTTGCAGCGCTGAAGACGGCGCCATTGCAGAATACTTATGTGCATCATCAACCCATCCAAGTCGATGTTAGATGAATTGGAGAACAGCATCACTTGGGGTGGTGTCCGCTTCTTCGCAAGCAATACACACAAAACCCTTTCCCGCTGCTTGTCTTTTCCGACCGCTCGCACCATTGAACATGTTGCATTGTTCGACTCGGACTGCCTCACCCACGACCCTCTGAGTTCCAACCTGGACGTTATCAGCCCGCGCGGCATCAAGTCCCTGGCAATCGACGGCCGATACAAGCATTGGGATGTTTTATTCAAGATCGTGGTACCACCTCCTTCACTTCAGCATCTCACGATCTACAACGCTTGTGCACTCATGAAACCAGGCATTGTCAATGCGTACCTTGCAGACAACTACGCAAATGTGACTCAGCCGACTCTCCCTGTACTTCGTCTCAGAGGTCTCTGCCAGTGATGCCGACCTTGTATGCCTACTCAATAATATAATCTGCACGCGCTCCGCGAGTTCGACATTCAGCAGCGATTGATGGACCTAAAGCATCCGAGACGCGATGTAATCGGTCAGCTGACGGACTTAACAGAGCGAAAAGACGGCAGACCCAACATCATCCAGGCGCTGGTGCGGCTTCGAACCATTGCATATGAAATTGTGCCCAATCCGGAGAAATGGCGGAATCTCCGGGCACGCTGTTGGAAAACATAGTGAAATTCAGCAACTGGTGGAACAGCATTGGGGCGAGGCGGCGGGACGTTTATCGTGCACAATCAGTCGTTGGCTTCAGCGTTTGCGTTGCATGTAAGGTTTTTGCTCAGTCAGAAGACGTGGATGGAGGCAGGTCACTTTGTTTTCCGAGTAGGTGCAGAACGGCGAGAAGTTTGGAATGTGGGGAAGTCAACTTGAAGGAAGGGCTTCAATTCCACTTGAAGAGGAAAGTACTAGTACTAGTATCTCTTGTGGGATAGTCAGGAAATGTAAAAAAGCTCGATAGACACGCCTAGTATGGAACAATCGTCTTCTTCTCGATACGATGTAGTTTCGATAAGAGAAGTAAGGCAGCAGTGAATATATTAACAGACGGCCGTTCACGCCGTATTAAACCTGAGAACCAAATCAAACAAATTTCAGCTGGTATGCATATATCGAAGTCTACAGATAAATCTCCCACTAGCCTAGGCACAAGCGCCGAACGTCAGTTCTTTCTACCGGAGGCGCACGCTCGCCCAGTTGAATCTAAAATCATTTCCATCAGCCAACTCTCGCAAGAACCAGAACATAAAACACATACCCAGCCGGCGCGGTCACGCAGCCCGAGTTCTTCTTGCTGCTCGCCTGCGCGCCGTTCGCACAGTTGTCGTGCTTGCCGCCCGACTCGAAGAAGTTGATGCCCTTTGCGCCGTTGAAGAAGATACTGCGCGCTGGTGCGGCCCTTGGCGAGGAGCACGCACTGGCCCGCTTTCGCCGCGGGTTGTGTTGCGATGACGGCACCGGTTCAGCCGGCGCCGGCGACTAGGAGGGAGGTGAAGAGGGCAGTGAATTGCATCTAAGTATAGTCGCGTCAATGCATTAACCATTCGTAAAGAGAATCACGACTAACCGTGAAGTCGAGCTGAGACGATGTCGTTTCTGCCTGCAGCTATTTATGCAGCAGCAATGTGAGCGAATGAGAATATTTATGGGGAGCGACCGACTGCTGCTGCAGAACTGTCACAGTTTTGCCGAGGGAAACGAAGCCCGCCCAAGATATCGGCGGTCGTTGAATCATGTCAGTGGCAAGCCCTGTCCTCCGCCGCGGCATCACACACCCAGCGATATCACGATTCGCTGACCGTCACGGTGTCGGCTAGTGAATATAATATGAGGACAATACACGGGAAACAATCACCAAGATACCCTACGGGCTGTCACGAAGCCTTTGCTCTATGAGTCTAGCACATGCCAACGATTCCAGAGTCTAGCACATGCCAACAATTCCAGAGGTCGCGGGAGTGGTATTCCGATTGACTTCCTTCACGGACTACCAAAGTAGTGCAGTATCGATAGCGAAACATGGTAACAAGAGCTACTCGTAAAAGTGAGGTCGTGCTCGATGGAATAATTCATCGCGGGATTGCAATGTCGATGAAGGATGGGGTCTGCAAAGCCAGGTCATGCGGGCGCAAGCGTGACCCGCGCCAGAAGGATCTGAAAAGCCTGGGGGCAATTGTCGGCGGGCATGCGAGCGCCGAGCGGCAGCGGTAGGTAGATGAACGCGACTGAAGAACTGGGTCTGAAGGTACCGGGAAACAGATAGAGTGTCGCCAGGGCATTTCGTTGTCGTTTGCGCCATAGTGCAAGCCGTGGTATTGAACGAGAATGTCGGAAGCATTGCCGGGGTGCAAATATCGAGGCAGCGGTAGCGCAAACCGCTTGACGAGCGGGAGTGCATGGTATGTAGTGTCAAAACGCGCAGGGCCTCTGGCTATCCAAAGACCAAGTAAGTACGAAACAGAAGGAATAGCGGTAAGCTTTACTCACCTCCGAGTCTATCTTATGGCTCGCCGACGACAGCAAACTCAGACCTCCGTCCCCGTCCCAAGCCACTGCCGACCTGGTGAGCCATTATAAAGCTTCAGGAGAGAGCGTAGACATACCCTCATGCGCTCAGACTGAAAATCTTTGCGACGAAACGCATCTGGGCCAGTCAAGCGGGGGCAAAAACATTGAAAGCACTTGAGAACGCACGCTGCTCTCCCAGTATCCACTTCCCCAGCGGCATTTCGAGCCGCCCAAACGAGTTGGCGTCTCCGCTTGCCAGTGGTAGCACGAATGTCTGCTGTCGTAAATCTCGTTGTCGAAGACGGGGATGTCGCAGCGGTGTGGAAGGGTGAATGCGGGTGGCGATTGTGCCCGCGGGAAGTGAAACAAGCTGGGAGCATATGGGTGAGCAGAGACATTCAATGGGCAGCGCTCAGAATACACACTTCGACACCCAAGATTTCGCCTCTGCACTCTTGCCGTCACCCATGTCTCTTTCTTTCGGTACTCTAGAGTTGGCTTGCAGGCCTGCTTGACAATGCATAAATGGTGAAAGGACGGCTCGTGGGCATTCTGAGCCGCGGCATTGGCTGGGGGTGGTGGAGATGAAGAGAGAGTGATGACGTGTGACACGCGACAATCTTCGCTGACAACAACCTCCACCAGCCCGCAGAAACGACTTGACTCCCTTCCTGTTGTTGTTTTCATCTTGGCCAGCTCTGTACTTGGGTGTCTCGAGTCCTCCATAAGTAATGTTCCAACCTTTGCTTATCTATTCACCGCTCGACCGTCAAGATTGCTTCAGCTTTTTTGTCATGTCTGGCCGCGATCCTGTCCAGGCGCTCTCATTCTTCTGTGCCCCTCGCCGACCCGACCCTCCTCTTGACGGCCCTTCTATTTCTCAACTCAGAGACGAGGCAGAGCGGGTCAAAAAGACGATTCATCAACTGAAAACCCAGCTACAAATCCTTGAAGACTGCTCCAAGACGACCTATCCACCGTTGTCTACCCAATCAACACTCTCCCTGCCGAGATACTCTGCCACATCTTCGCGGCAGCAGTGTTCTCCTCTCCCTCCCTCGATGTTAACCGCACGCTACTGCAAATTACCGCTGTCTGTCAACGCTGGCGGCGGATTGCTATCGCGCATCCACACCTCTGGACGCAATAAAGTCCATGCTTAAACAGATGTGTAAACCAGTGGTTTAGGGAATAACATTAGGAAAAACTTAAAACAGCTAACATTGTAAGAATCAGTCAATTAGGTAACATTTTAAGCAGACGCTAAATTTCTATATTTACAGTGTGAATGCTCCCCGTCTCCGAGAGCTTTCCATCAGCATTCCCAGTCTGGTCTTGACACTTTCATTCCCTGCTGCTTGTCATCGAGCTTGCGCCGTATGGTAGAGGAAATCCGCGATTTGCAGCACCTGCAGAGAACATTTGGCGTTGAGGTTCTGATGCCGAATGGCCATCCGATGCGGGAATCATGGGAGTGCAAGAAGCTGAAAGACTGGGGTGTTGACCGATAATTTGTTTGACTTGTTGTACAACATTGGATATATAATAACACTTCAACTCTTGGTCCATAGACAGACAATGCGGCACTAAAAGGAAATAGACTGGCAAAAAAACTTGAGTATCGTTATTCCTCCAACAAACCGGCGACGCCAGACTTGAAGGCAAGCGACAGCAGCACGCACGTCCTCCAGCGGACACTCCCTGTCATCTAATCCTCATGGTGGAGCACCTGCTCGAACGCGAATGCCACTCTGCGGCGCGACGACCCCGCCTACATGCCCACTGTCGCTGCACAGAACACGCGCTGGACGAAGACCTTCCACTGCGGATAGGACGGCCAAAAGAATTGGGTAGAGAAAGGGAGGTGTGGGGCACATGACAATATAGCAGTGGGAGCCACAGCTGCTGTATCAGGAGAGATACATCGAAGTCTTTCGAAAGGCCATGGGTCCACGTGACTTGCCATTTTGGGACACACTTTAGATTGGGTCGTGCGGATAGCGCAGGCGTCGACAGGGAGGTGGCTATGCAAGACGGGAAGGTGATGAAGCAACGGCAGTAGCCATATCAAGTTCGGACAGCATTGTAGGGATGAGGTATGTGTCGAAACAGCGTCAACGTTGGAGAACGATCTTGACAATGGCCATAACCGTCGAAATACGCCAAGGGAAGCATTGAATGTCAGGGTGGTGGTGGCTTGCAGAAGAAGATACGGTTTGTAGGCCTCTACACAATGATTTCGCGACGCTGCACGATTGTCTGCTGGATGTGCTTGGGTCATCTCAGGCCAAAAAGGCGTTAAAAAGACAGCCGCGCGTATGTCTGGCTTTGAGGAAGCATTGATTGAAGTCGGGTTATGGGGTTTCGCATTCGTTGTCGATGAGCAAGAATCCATGGGCCTTGCAGTGGTCATCTTTCGTGAAGAGGTGATGGATGTATTGACGGGTATGTATGTGGATATGCATTCGTAATATGTCTATCTGCCCCTTAGTGGTTAGCTTCGATATTCTCAGAGCACATAATCACCCATACCAGAGTTCTCCATCGCAAGGCTATTCAAATTGGCTGTCCATTTTCGTCACTGTCGATGGTGAAGATGCTTGGTCCCGGGAGAAGGAGCGCGACAGGGCCAAAGTGGGGGTGAAACGAAGACAGAGGAGGGACAAGAGTGCCGAAGATGTGCTCGAGCCCCGACATCTGGGAGAAACGGTGGAGAATGAGTCTATTGAGCGGAAGGGGACCAGTCTTTGGCAAACGAAGGGCGTTCTCTGGCTCTGAAAGCCCTTGAAAATGGCGTTGGAAGCGATTGTGGATGTGGATACAGCGTCAGCGACAAATAAACGCGGTATGTGTGGATTAGTGAGGACTTCATCGTTGCTCCGAAGTCGCTGCACAGTATGATTTGAGAGTGAAAATTGAGTCCTAAGGTTGCTATGATACACTTGAAAAGCGAGAAAAAAAACAGGTCAACGCACCAATAAGTACCCGCAATGCACCATGACCCATGTGTCGCCCCTCGTCTAGCTTCCCTCTCCCTCTACATCCTCCCCTGCTGCAGCAGCACTTCTTTCGTCTCCATCCACCCCGTGCTTTGAGCTGAAGAAGGCGTTGGGATAGGTGGGCTGGCTTGACGACATGACCGCGCAAAGAGAAGAGGAGAATTTAGAAAGTGTGATGTCACGCCTTCTGGCTTCAAGCTTGCTCTTCCTTTCGGTTCGCGAAGAAACAACACACATGCTAGCGTTCCTAGTGCGGCTTCCCTCCACTTCTCTTCAAGCCAGCGCTAATACTCAACTTGCTCTCAAGCCCTTAGGCAACAACTCAAACGTGGCTCAGCTTCAAATCCGGGCCATAGACGACGACAACTTCCTGTTCTTGTTATGGAATCTGATATTGAATACAAGAGTACCCCTCGTTTAAGTGTTCTCCTTAATCCAACGCCTGGCGACTGCGATGTTGTCATCACGACAGTAAACGCAGAGGTGTCCTCACTCTGAATCATCGACTCATACTAGGCAACCATTGAACGCCGCTGCTCGTGTGTCATCTACAAAACAACGCGTCAGCACATATACATACACTCCCGCAGTTACAAGCTTGAAGCAACATACTGTTCAGAATCGGGTTTACCAAGCGGGTATCCACCCCACTCTGGGCCAAAAACGACTCCAGAAACAAGAACGTCATTCGTCGTGTTGCCGGTGGGGAAGGACTGAACTCCGCCAAAAGGACGACGACGGACGTCGACATGGAACTGGTTGATAGGTCCATTATCCATGATTGAAATGTATGACCCCATGGTGCTTGCTGGTGCGGTGGTGCCAGAGAGCGCTGTTATGTCGACTGCTTTCAAGTTAAGTCGCAGCCTACTCAGTCTAATTTTGGTCGCCATCATAACAATTAAAGCCAGGCCCAGAATTCGGAAGGGGCCCAAGCCTTCTGGCCACGCAAGAGCAGATGTGTCCCTGGAAAATGATCAGTCCCAGCGGTTTGCTTCTTCTCTTAGCTATTGTGGAGGGCCAGTATAAGTAAAAACAACCATCTTCGCCAGCAAAACGCCGACCATGGGTTCCTACGCCTCCACCCTCAACGACACCAACAACATCCTCTACATCAAATACGCAGCCAACAGCGTCGGGCTCGGGATCGCAGCCGTCGTCAGCGGCCTGCTCGGCGTCGTGGCCCTCGTTGTACTACTAGTAACGGGTGGTCTGATTGCCGTCGCACTCGTGCCTGCGGCTGCGTCGCTCACGTTGGGCACCACGGGAATCACGCTGACGCTAAGCGGTGTTGCGCAAGTCTTCCTCCCCCTTTGTGTGTGGTCCGCTGATCACTTAGGCGCAATGGACCTAGCGACCAGGGATGCAGGCTACCGGGCCGTCGCGCCCGGGAACTCGTACAAGTCAAGCAAGCTCAGCTTGAGCCTCGTGCACCAGGCGGATGTTAAAATGGTCCAGAAGGTCAACGACAACACAATCACTATGTGGTCGGGGAGCTTCACGGTGTTCAGTGGCGCCACGGCGAAGTAAGCACTGACACGAATAGTGGAATCAGCTTACTCACGGTTGCGCCAGCTCGGTGAAGACATACAAGATGTCGCAGCAGCTCGGGAAGCTGGAGATGAAGCAGTTCATGTTCACGGACGCGAGCGACCAGACGCCACTGGCAGGTTTGCCCTCGCCGGACAGTTTGCCAACTTTTCGCTGGTGCAGTTTCCCCGACCAGAGTTCGGTGCGGTGGACTTGGGATTGCACTCGACATGTACCACATCAAAGCTGGCGGATTTGGATTGACGACACGTTCTCTGTTGGAACCGCAGCCCAGGTATCGTTGACAGTGTAATTCCTGAAAGATTGTCCCAAGGGAGAGAGATTCGCCCTTATCGTGTCAGCAAATTGGTTTGCCCGAGCTACAGCACTGTTCAAGGCTGCGACATCGATGGAATGTAGGGGGCGTGTGGCAAGAGGTCGTGAGTGAATAGGGAGAGTTGGTATGCCTTCTCGCACGCCTTCGGATAGCATTGAATGTGGTAAGAACGATAGGAAGATTCGGAAAGACATAGACAAGCAGATAGATGTAGCATGAAATTTGTACCTGTAGCTGTAATATTAAGGCTAATGCCCTGCATACACCTAGGAAATCACTTGCCTAGGAGGGTAGCTGCACCTAGGGCTGTGTGCACCTAGCTCTCAAAGCCCTTTTCTATCTAATAAGCAGATAACTAAATAGCATCAATGATGTGATAAATGGGTATAGGATACATATAATTTGATAATAATATATATATGATACTTTGAACTCCTTTTCTTCAGGCCGATGACCCGGATTACAGTTAGGAAGGCCTGAATTAAGAACAATCCTAATTAGGACAAAATTGATATACTATGATATAGCCATCAAAAATCGTTCCACATTAAAAACATAAGGGCATTGGCACAACCCATAAGATACTAGATAAAGAATAATAATGTATTTAAAAAAAAATAAGAATGTCACATATGTCACATATGGATCTGAGATATTGACTTGTATCCTTTAGGAAAAGTTGCCATATATGGAAACATCATCGATCACATCAGATTATGTTGATTCGTCACCACATCTGTCCTATATGCAAAAAAAAATACTCCAAGTCTCAGAATTATTGGAGAATTAAGCAAATTACTTGAAACAACTTGTCTACTTGGGAAGGAGTACATCGAACACAAGCTTTGGGAGGTAGAACGCACATGACTGGATAGTCCTCAGAAACCAATTGCGGAGGCTCTCAAGTCAGTGTTCATTACGCTCCTGCGGTAGGGTGACTCACACCCAATCCCAGAGTTGTGATGGATGGTATGAGCAGCCGGATTCAATCAATAATGCTCATCGTACACCAGTCTATTATCCGGGGGCGTTCAGTAACATTCCCTGGCACACGCAGGGTAACATGCTCGACCGACTCCACCGGACCCTCACGCGAATTTGGAAGATGGATGATCCTCACATGGTGAGATAGCTCTTTCTTTGGGAATAGGAATGCTGCTAAGTACTTGTAGCGATGGGACGCTGCCCCTTTTTGTTTCCCAAGTCCATGAACTGTCAACAGCCTACAACATCCACCACCCAGAATCCGACAAATCTTCATAGGGGTAAGTAGGTAACAGCACGGGTAGGCCAAACCCACGTGGGTACGCAGGTTTTACCCCCAGGGTACAGGTACGGGTAAGCGACAGTGATACCCGTGGCTTAGTGACCCAGCTTGTTATACTCTCGGCCCTTGTTGTCAAGGTCTTGGGTTCGAGTCTTACTATTGTTGTGCTTTTATCACATATTTGTGCCTGTCGCTGACTCTATTCCCATGACATTTCTTCCTCCGTCACCTGTAACCCATGGGTAAACCCGTACCTGTACCCGCAGGTATGAGTATTGTGGTTGTGCGGGTACGGGTGCGCGTCAGCCCCCACTACTCACGGGTTTACCCGTGCTGTTGCCTAGGGGTAAGTAAGCGTCTTGAGGACAACAATGTGAAGCAGCTTATGAGCCAGCCCAGTAAGGCTTATCATACTGTGCCACTGAATAATAACACTCACCAGTCCTGATACCCTCCGCTTCTTTCTTGAATATACCATCCACCTCATACTCCTCCTCGACCGCATCTTCTGCAATACTCTTAACCACATCGGTCGCCCGCACCCGTTGACAGACGTGGATCTAAATCAGGCACTTGAGGAATACCAAAACTCTGGAGCAGCAGCCCAGGTCCACTCCAAAGTACAGTTGTTTATTGATGATGGCTGAAAATCTTGGTGGTGGATGATATGCTTCAAATTGAGGAAGGCAAAGGGAGAGCCATTCGTGAATGAGGTGATTGAGAGGTGGAGAGTACGGCTGGAGAATGGCTTGACACCGAGGCCGGGCGGTGCATAACGACCGCTCAGATCAGAGGACTGATGTCGTGGACAATTCTCCTGACCCCATGCAGGCAATTGAGAGGTGGAGGGCAAATACGGAGAATGAGATGATACCAATGGAGGTGCTGGGCAACAACTCCTCGAATCAAAGGAACAGTGTCGTCGACAATCCGAGTGGCACCACCCAGATCGAGGATCAAAATGGGAGGACAGCATCTGACGACAACAGGTAGACAGAATCAAGAGGGAAAGCAGCAGCTGGTAAGAAGTCATTAGCATAAGCATATATTGCATAGTATCACGGACCTGTCAGGGGAACACCCACTTCGGCCTCCTTCGGACCGTCCGAGCGCATCCGAGGCACATCCGACCGGCGCCCCCTCGGACGCTCCGACCTACCCCGACCCTTGTCCTCGGCCTCCTTCACCCGCACAATCACCGATCCGTCAAGACCCTCCCAACGATCACCTTTGTGCTCTACGTCGGCAGTTACGGACGACCAGTATATAGTTGGCGCCCTAGCAGGTGGACCCTTAGAGTTTCTTCTCTTTGGATCCTCCCCTGCTAGGTCGGTCCCTCTGTGTATTTCCCGTAGCTTCTATTCACGCTTTGGATCCTCCCCTGCTAGGCTTTTGTCGGAGTCTCCAGGGTTGCCCTTACAGGACCTGTTTATAACGCTTTTCACGTTATTATTGATGCCTCAAGGGACCATGAAGACGATAGCTTTATGGTTGGGTCAGGCTGGCCCAATACTGTCGAAAAGCGGAACAAAGGTCAGAATGAGCCAGCATAGCAGCCGCACCCGAGATATGCTGCACATGTCGCTCGTTGTATGTCCTTTCTCCACCGATAACTCATTCTATCTCTACCTCCCGCTCCTTCGTCTCCTCCGTCAAAGTCAAAGGCCAGCAAAATAATGATGTCAACTCCATGAATGACAATCATAGCAGTAGGCTATTCGGAGGGAGAAAACGTCCAAAGAAAAGTCACAAGCAGGATAGAATCCTGTATACACCCTTGAGAAACGAAACGAGTGGCAAACGATCAACACACCCATACAGGCCACAAGGAGGGCCCTATAACCGTTCCTCGGGTATATTGAGCACTATCTGTTCTCTCGAGGCCTTGAAACAACAACGGTCTCGTTGAATCTCAAGTGTTTTTTTTGGGGGACAAAAAGAACTGTAGAAGGAGACAGCGATCGTGGTCAATGTTCCAAACGCTCCAGCATTTGATGCAACACACCTTTATCCATTTCGAGCTATATACTCCCTGAACCTGGCTAATGGTTGTCAGTCCTCTGTGTGCCTTTCAAGGCTAGGACAAAACAACAAGCTGAGTTCCGTCCAAGCATTGTTTTCTTGCGAGGGGGCGAAGCGCAAGAAGAAGAAGAAGTAGGTTGGCTCCATGGTTAGTCGTTGTGGCAGATAAGAGGTCGTGTTTGGCATCGCTCACTGGCCGCGAATACCGACGACAACAAACCCGTTCGTTGCTGCTGACAAGCATGAGTTTGGACAGCAAGGTACGGAGTAAAGCACCTCAGGAGTGGCTTGACCTGCAGATGGTTTCACAGGTACCTGGCTGATTATACTATTATACCACTTCTCCGTCGCTATTCTGCTTCAAACTTGATGAAGCACAATGATGACTTGATATCTGGGTGAGGAATGTATGGATAATCTTAATATAAGTCATGTTATAAACTAATAAATGTCTATCATAGCTCTGAGCAACACATCTATTTTTAGACATCCTATATGTTTGTACAAATTCCATGCATCCTATTATACCAATCTCCCAATAACTCACTCAAAGATGAGGGACCCCTCATGGATTAAAGGTAGGAAGTATACATAGGGGTCCTCTGATGACATGATGACCCTCACACCATTTCATATACATGTAATATGCTGCTATGCTCTAATATCCCCCTGAACCAACTTCTACATCATATTGGCCATACAGCTATGATCTGGTAGTTGATTATGGATCAAATATGTAAAGGTTTGGCAAATGAGGTGTATACACCTACCCGCATACTTAGATTAATCTCTGTATGTCCTTGGAGGATGAATTGGGGTGAACATTCCAAGACATGCGCATGCAGTACTGGTTTATATGAATAGTGAGGTCTATAGACTGAGTGTTGGACCTTGAGGTGGGTGTATAAGGATATTTGGATGTCTACTAGGACCCTGGAACATAATCAGTCATGGTTCTGCCATGTGTCACTAAAGGTAGCTGAAGAGAGGGTAGGTACCCATAAGCAAAAAAGAGTGTCTTCGCTATTACAACTAGTCAGAAAATAATTTCAAGTATGATCTAAGACTTAAATGTAGGATGGTATATACCTTCAAATGAGCCTGTCTAGCACTTGAATCAACCTCCTAGCTAATCTGGATCTCTCACAGTACCATTATCAGTGTTATCTATCCCAAAGATGATGAGCTCACCATGGCATGACCTTTGTAAGTCTGAGGTATCTGAGTCTATCTCTTAGTAGGGGTATAGTATACCTCCTAGAAACTGGTGCCCCTACCCCTCTAGCATATCTCTATCCTGTGTTATATAGCACCTAAGGTCCCTGGCAATTGAATGACCCTCAAACTTGCTGTGGACTTAGAAATGGGTAGAAGTGTGGGGGACTATTATATGGCATTATATGAACTTGGATTATAAGATTCCATGCATTTATTCCCAGGATATCAGTGAAATACTGCTCAACTTAGTATTCAATCATGCTTGGCAGTCAATAGGTTGATGTGATCAGACTAAATCAGATGGCTAGATGGATAAGACCATGGTAGGATGGTATACCCTTCAAATGAGCACTCTCCCAGCTTTATCTGCCCTGACTAGGCAGAGATCTATGGTTATCTTTCAGGGTTAATGGAGATCAAATACTACTGATGTGTGGATACATTGCATTACTAGTATCATATTCACTCAGGATCTGATACCAGAGGCCTGGTATGGAGTATATGAACATATAAGTCACCTACGACATACTAGTTTAAGTACCAGATATTCCCTTTGTTATTACTGAGAACTAAATACAGTCATCATATAGTATGATAGTGATCAAATAGCATAGTACATTGATTGTACTGCTCAAAGGCTTTCTGGTAGTGCTTGAATCATGTATCTATCTCAAGTAGTTATGAAGATAGAGGCATGACAATGTGTGACATGATCTAATGATTGGACATATAGCTCAGCTACATACTTGAAAGCACCAGTGGAGATTAGAACTTGCCCTCACACTTATGTAATCTCAACAATAAATATGATCTCTAAATGCAGCTTGACAGCCACATATAGGGGGAGAAGGAAGCCGTTCCACAGTTGCTGACAAATTACCTTGTCAGCAAGAGTCCACCCCTTCAACACCCTGTCACAAATTGAGGGCAGGGTGACTGACATGGGAATGGGAAGCTTGTGGGGGAAAATTTGGGGAAGATTATTCAGCATTTTTTTTTTTTTTTTTTTTTGTCATTTACACTTGTTTGTTCTGAATTTATGATATACAGGACCTAGCTGAAGTAAGGTAATCCCCTTGCTAAGATGTTTCAATAGTATATAAGATATTGATAAGACACTCATGCAGTAAAGCACCTTACAATGGGCACAGGTAAGGTACCTCCACTCATCTGCAGGTTTTTTGAGGCATTTGAGCCATACTTCCATCCTTGAGTTTTTATGCTGCTCTATGAGGTAATAGCCTTGCCTATATCAGTCATGAGGTGCGCCGTCATGAGGTGCTTTAATGACAGGGCAGGGTGTGCTAAGCTAGTGCTGATGATAGCCCTTGAGTCTTTGATAATGAGGCAGGGCATATTAAGGTATGGTGTGGAATACATGCAGTAAAGCACCTTACAACGGGCACAGGTAAGGTACCTCCACTCATCTGCAGGTTTTTTGAGGTGCTTTAATGTTAGGGCAGGGCACATTAAGCTAGTACTGATGATAGCCTGTAAGTATCTTACCTGTGTCAGTCGTAAGGTGCTTTGATAATGAGGCAGGGCATATTAAGGTATGGTGTGGAATACATGCAGTAAAGCACCTTACAATGGGCACAGGTAAGGTACCTCCACTCATCTGCAGGTTTTTTGAGGCATTTGAGCCATACCTCCATCCTTGAGTTTTTATGCTGCTCTATGAGGTAATAGCCTTACCTATATCAGTCATGAGGTGCGCCGTCATGAGGTGCTTTAATGACAGGGCAGGGTGTGCTAAGCTAGTGCTGATGATAGCCCTTGAGTACCTTACCCATGTCAGTCGTGAGGTGCTTTAATATTAGGCAGGGCACATCCAGCTAGTACTGATGATAGCCTATAAGTACCTTACCCATGTTGGTCGTGAGGTGCTATAATAATGAGGCAGGGCATATTAAGGTATGGTGTGGAATACATGCAGTAAAGCACCTTACAACAGACACAGGTAAGGGACTTTCACTCATCTGCAGGTTTTTTCAGGCATTTGAGCCATACCTTCATTCTTAAGTTTTATGCTGCTCTATCTGGGCCGCGACCGAATCACCCAGGCCGCTGCCTCCCCCCAATCGCCGCACACCTAGCCGCGCACACAGGCAACTCACTCTGCCTGTTTGATGCCCGCTTCTACGACTGGGAGGCGAGCGCCGGCCTGAAAGTATGCGCCGCATGCATGGCCTATTTGAGCACGGAGCTGCACACTGCGCAGCAGCGGTTCTGGGACGCGCTCCCGGGCATCTATGGCCTCCCCCTGTTGCTGGAGCTGGAGAAACTCAAGACTGAGGCGATCCAGTGTGACCTGCTTTTGTAGCCGCCGTAACTATGTATTCTTCTCTCTGTTTTCAAGTTAGTAGTTACAGCCTTAGGCCTATGATGTTCGGCGTTTCCGAGTTCGTTGTTTGTTTGTAGTACCACACTGTGATAACGCTGCCATTGGCAGTCACTGAAATTCAGCTTCAATACTGCTTTAGTGGCTGCACTGCCCGTTCTCACCTCCGGCGACCGGTCAACGGCTTCGGCTCGGACCTCGGCACCATATGGAAAGAGGGGGCGGGACTGGTGGGTGGCTCACCAGGTGCGTGTGAGTCCAAGGTTACCTCCGCGGCTCTGCCTGCCACAAGTCTCAGAAGACCCTCGTACTTGCACATGGGGAACCATCACAACTTCGGACGTTGCGTCACAGGAACATGTCCTGTCAAAAATGATTGTATCCAGCTTGTCAAATTGAACTAAGTTTGTCACTTATGTACATTGTCACGCTGTACTATATCTTGTTTTTCTATGCCCACCATGGACGCACCACACGAGCCCGAGCCCCACCGTGTCGCGAAGCTGTGGTTCGACGACAGGAACATCGTCCTCCAGGCGGGGCACGCACAATATAAGGTGTACCGCGGCATCCTCGCTGTGAGTCTACTATGTCTGGCGACATGCTCGTGTTTCCACAGCCAGCCCCGGCACGCGCGGCGTCGCCGGGCGACATGGTTGACGGATGTCTGTTGGTCCAGCTGCAGGATGCCAAGGAGGAGATCACGCTGTTCTTGAAAGCTATCTTCGTGCCCTCGTGCATCGTAATATCCACTCATTTCAATACTTAGCCTTCATCCTGACCCATGCAGCTCCTTCTGGTCATTCCCGGTGCTGACGACTGTGGAAGCAGTCATTGGGTGTGTGCAGCTGGGGCATAAGTACAACACACCGATTCACCGCCTGTTATGACGACACCTTCAAGGGGGACCACGGGCCGAGCGCCCGTTGCGTCCTGGTTCTGCCCGGGGGACGACCACCTGATTGCGCTTGTGCGTTTGGCCCGAGAGATCAATGCGCTGTGGGTCCTGCCATTGCTGTTCTATCGGCTCGCGGGCAACCTGCACGACCTCGCGGAGCAGCTCATCAACGGGACGGTTGTCAATGGCGTCCCGGCCCGGCTCGATCCTGGCGATCAAGTGACTGTCCTTTGTGGGGCCACGAAACAACAGCAGGTGGCTGTGGGTCTAGATGGGTGCATGAAGCCCGCCCCACCAAAAATTTGCGACAAAGACATGTGCCAGCTTTGGATCATGTGCACGGCGTCCTCCCGTCTCTTCCGGGACCACCTCCGTGACCACCACTTGGTGCTGCTCCTTATGTTCGACTACCGCGAGGACATGGTTGAATGGCAGAACAGCGCCGACTGGGATGGAATTTGTCAGATATGCAAAGCACATTTGCACAAAAAGCTCCAGGCGTTATGGGCTCCCGCCGTGGGCGGAGTTGGAGAACCTGAAGCAGGCGGCGATCGGGGATGATTAATCACAACAACGATGTTGTATTACACCTAAACTCAAAATTTCACAAGCGACACTGACTCGGGAGACGGCCCACGGGCCACGGCGCGCTAAACATACTAAGTATCAAGTATGGAATGACAGAGAACTCAGCTGCTTCAAGTTCCTCGTGATATTGATGCTGGTCGTGCTCCCTGTCACAGTGTCGCACTGATCCCTATCTTGCTCTGGCTCCCGCTGACCCTGGTTCTCGGCATGTCTCTTGGGTTTGCTCCTGATCATGGGCGACATCAGTGCCCCTGCGGAGCATGTTGTGTACGTTGGGACAAGCTTGGCAACGACAGCGTTCATCCTGAGACACTGCCACTGGGCCTGTCCTCACCTCTCCGGTGAGCCTGACCTGGAGGAGCCCGTTGCACTAGCGGCCCGGCAACTTCTTAAGGTTCAAGGTCAAGCCCAAGGCCCCTGCTCCTCACGTTCTGACGAGTGGGCCATCTCCGACGGTCTCCTCCATTTCCGAGGGAAGATTGTTGTACCAAAGGACAAGGACCTTCGGAGACGCATCATCGAGCACTGCCATGACACTCGATCTGCTAAGAGTGTGTGTGTGTGTGTGTGCGTGTGTGAATAGAGGTATTGTTGGTACTGGTAGTGGAGGCGGCGCAAAGTGACAGAATGCAAAAGCAGAGCACGGAAGCAGGAAAGCGGTCGATAGCGAGGAGGGTGATTGATGGCGGATCGGCTCCCAATGGTGGTGAGTAATTGACGATTAAGAACAAATGCGAAACAAAGTGGACAACAATGACAAGAAATAGAGCAGGCTTGGACGGGAGGAGCAGGGCACAGGCAGGCGCTCAGCCGCAGCGGTGTCCAGTCAGCCAGCAAGGACTGCCGACAGCTGCAGGCGGCCACGTCCAGGGGCACCGGGGCCGCCCTGGGCACGAGGCACAGTGCCGGGATGGGTGCCGAGGAACGTCTAGCGACGATGAGTACGGCACAGATAACAGGATGGAGAGACGCACATGTATGTCCTGTCGGCGCACCGCGTGCTGGCCAGCGGGGCCTGAGCTCAGCGTCGGTGGACTGCTCTTTTCCGGTCCGAGTCACGCCTGTCACACCGGCCGGCCCTGTTTTCCGCCACCCACCATGTGCAACACCCACAACCACACCCACGAGCGGGACCACGACGACGCACAACCTGTGTGTACAGGATATGCAGGATGAGCCAGTGACATGGGTCGTGGTCGGCTCAGAGCATACGGCGTGGTAACTGAGTACTGCCAACTGTGAGTTCTTGTTACCTGTTCAGCTGAGCCAAAGGAAGACTTAAATGCTAAGTCGCGGTCGGGACATTAGACTCAATGAGTGCTGGAGAGGCGGTGAGGACAGGAGCGGGGGGAGGAGGGGAATCGCGTCGGTGTGGCGCGTGGCAGCTGCAAACTGAGCATTATTCCGAACTTGAAGTCGTTCCTGCTCAGCGACCAAGGAATCACCTGTGTAGCTGGCTAGCAATCCTCCTCATCCATGCTGGACCGCGGGCTCTGGCAGCATCAACACGAGAAGCAATTCCCTCACAGCGAAACTTGAAAGCTATTTCCTGGCAGCAAAAAGATATTCCCTGACAGCAAAGAGACAAAAACTGGACGCCCTCCCCCCACCCACGCCCCACCCCTGCCATCATTGCCCTCCTTATCGATATCCTCTGCATCGTCCCAACAACTCCATGACGCTGCCTCTTCCTCTCGCAGTGCGCAACACCCCGGAAGCCAGAGCGGCCCCCACCAGACCCAGCCCGCACTGTGCGCCATGCGCGTCCGCTTTGCTTGCACCTTGCTCTCGACCGCCCTGCTCATTGCGCCCCCCTCGCAGCCCCACCCCAAACGCGTCACCCGGCTGCCCGGCAGCGAGCCCCGGGGCACGTGGAAACCACACACCCTATTTCCTTCTCCCAAATCCACCACCAGCACAGCAGCCCCTGTTGCCCTGCATTACCCAGCCTGGCCTCACGTGACCGTGTCTGATCATGATTTACGACTGATCATGATGGTGATGGGAAGCACAAGCCGCAGGCTGGGACAGCCCAAAGATGCTCAAAAGTCCTCCGGAAGTGCTACATATTATATGTATCAGCTTGGCGGTGGCCGGGCGCCGGGACGGACAGTCCGACGTCGTGTCCTGCATCTCCCGGTAATCATACGGGGACAGTTTGGCAGTCTCTTTGTTGACAGAGGTGCGTGCAGCGGAATTTGGGGCGAAATACGCTTCCACCGCCTGGATAAATGCGTGCGGGAAGTCATCCATGGAGGCAGATGACTCTGATGAGGTCTGCTCGACGCAGACGCACAATGCTGGGCGCGGTCAGTGGGGTACAAGCAGCAGGTTAAGTAGACGCACTGGCAATAATCTCCGCGTATTTTGAGTATGTCGGGGTGTCCTGTTTGACGCTTAGCAGAAGTTTCGAATGGGAAAGGATGGCGCCGTCCATACAGAAATCCATCTCGATAAGCGTGATCTACATGTCATAATTGCCGGCGCCTTTGGAGGGTTAAACGAGAAAACTTCAAAAGCACTACATACTAGATGTTCGTCGCTCTGAGGTCAAAGTCAGACAATTTTCCTAGACAAAGCCATTGTGATTACCAGGCTAGAATTGTTGAAGGCTGCTGCTGTGCTTCAAGATGTCCAAGGCAGCAGAGACTCCAGCGAGGCGTTTGAAGTACAAGGTTGTTAGCTGTGCAAATGGCGCCTTGGAGGGATGCAGCGCAATGATCTCCACTGAGAGTATTTGTAGGGATCGCAGTTCCGGTGCGTCCAGGATTCGCAGTCGTTTCAACTCCCAGTCACCCTCGGACGCCGCAATCGAAAGACGCTGTAGCATTGGAAATTGTGATCCAGCCAAAAACAGCTGGGCCAGCGTCTCCATTGGCACGCTTAGTGAGACGTCTCGCCAGCGAGATACCAGCGGGAGTAATGTCTGCGCCGTAATCAAGAAAGGCTGTCACATGAAGTGTAAGGGGGAGGACATTAGCGCGTGCAATCCATAGTTTTGTGAGATTAATCAGCTCAAAGCTGCTCTACGAATGTGCTTCCGTAGTCCGAGTTGTTGTCGTGGGACATGCGAGCGTTCCGAGCAGCGCAATGCTCCCGGGTTAGGCTCCCTTCCCAGTTGTCGTTGGATCTAACGGGGATTTGGAGAGCCTCAGCAAACAAGAAAACGTTAACGATAGAGAGGACGAGGGCCTTGCCCTGGACCCACCCTGCCGGGGGCCTCTGCTCGCCGCAGGGCCCGCTGCGCGGAGCACTCTTCTCTTCCCTCCTCCCCTCTCTCACTTTCCTAGGTGCTCTGGAGCTTTTTATCACGTAGTTACGGCGCGGCCGGGGTTTTCCACCCGGACCCCACGCTGCCGCGGAGGCCTGCTGCGCAGCTCGTGAATTGATCCTGAGCTGATTCCCGAGGTCATAGGAAGCATGCGTCGAGTGCATCAATCCCACTGATCACCCTTGCTTAAGGGCTGATCAGTGGGATTGGACTCGATCAGTAGGACTGGTTTGGGGTGGCCCAGTCCCAGTCCCACTGATTTCGTCACCCCTCATACTGTACTTGTCGATATCGCAGGCACCCACCGAGTGTACATATTCGTCTCCATAGTGAAATGCGAGGTGGACATTCAAAAGATCCAATGCAGGGAAGTAGCTGGCTATGGATGCCAGCTTGCTGCTAGTGTCGCACCCCTCTAGCACTGCAAGCGTCAGATCCGTGACTGCTCCAAGTGCGCGTAGGGAAGGGCAGCAAGGGCGAGCAGCAGGGCTGGCGTATCGGGTCCCAGTAGCGTGAGCTTGTCAATGTTGGCCAGCGGAAGGATAAGCAATGCCAGCTCAAGCGTGGCTTGTAACTGTGTCAAAGTACGGAATGTGCATGGCAAATCGCGGTCCGGAGGGGCTACCGGGGAGGGAATGTTGTCGGTCGTGAGTATCAGGGACTCCAGCCTAGGAAAGGCGGTGTTGAGCAAGGTGGCGAGTTCACTGGTCTCCGAGCCTCTGATACTAATTGTGAGGTGGGTGGTATTCAGGAATATCGGGAGTACGGCAATTCCGCCCTGGCAGTGTAATGCCAGACTTGGCGCTGCTGCTTCCCATCGTATCTGCAGCGCAAAACGCGCTGAGGCTACAAGGTTCAGCCAGGAGCTCGGTTCGCTGCAGTCGGCGAGTATCAAGCTGCTGATGGATATTTTCTGGAGGAACATAGAGCTGGCGAGAGAAGGGGGGATTGCACAGTTGATGAGGAACAACGTCTCGAGTGATTGTAGCTGGGCGAGCGCACCAAGCGCCGCGGTCGTGAATTCTATCTGTTCAGCCTTGAAGTAGCGAAGATTGCCGAAGCGGGGGAGTGTCGTGAGTACGCTATGGAGCATAGAATGAATCTCGTCCTCGTCGCTGAACCTGACATCGCTGAATTTGTACGAATACCCAGAGTAGCAGCTAAGCAGGTTGACAGAGATGCACTTGACGTGACGGCGCCACGCTATTCGACCCAAACAGTCCCAGTTTATCCTCCAACTGCTGCGTTTGCTCCGTCGTCAAAGGTATAGGGCAGGAACGAGAGGTTGGTGAGTAGGAGTGTGCGAGCCAAAGAGCAGAAGCGCCGCGATGCACGGGCGACATTGTGCAGGTCATCCCTTGACGCTCGTCGGAAGACGTCGAGGAGGAGCTCGTTGGGCAACACGGTTGTTAGGAGAGAAATGGTTGCCGCGTGAGAGCGTCACTGAGCGTGTGACAGCCGACTGGGATGCCAAGCCACTGCGCTCAACTTGAAAGACAGGTCTTGCTCTCAAGCTCCTTCTCCAGCTTAATACAGTCGGGTATCGGAGGACACAGTGCAGCATTCTGCGCTCAAAGGACTACAATGGTGCCCAAAAACCTTCACGGCCAACGTGTCCACGGACATGAATTTGATGGCTCCCTGTGCACGTGCATCAGCATGGTCCGTGCGCCGCCCGCCAAACACGGGTCATCGCCCTTCTTTTCCGCCCACTTTCCCCCCACACGGTCTGAGCCGACCTTGCGATTCTGCCCTCGGTGGCCCGCGCTGGTGTCGAGGAAGGAACAGCCTGCTTTCGAGGCAGGATGGACATGGGATCAGGCGCTTCAAAAATAAAATGTGGCTGGCGGGTGGGCGCCAGCGCACGCGGCTCCTTGTACATCGTATTTGTCCGTCGTCGTGGCACAATTTTTTATCTTCCTTGACCCGTCTCGGCGGGTCTCATGGTTGTCGTGGTGCAGAGGGACAAGGTGTGTTGTGCACTTGATACTAGTAATTGGGGCTCACCCATTGTCAGTGTAATAGACGTTGTTGTATCCGTGCACTACTAATCAACATATTGCCAATTTTCCCCCCAAGAATGGTGCAGTCGCCGTTATTCGACCGATCCTCTGCGTCGTCCACTATGCGCTGGCATCTGGCTGCCAACAGCGTTGTCCCGCATCGGCGTCGCGTCTTTCGCTGGTAGGCACTTGCAGCGATGTTATACAGCATTTTGCGGAACACTGGCGCTTCCAGTTGATTGATTCCCGCGGTCGCCAGCTGACTCATCCCCGCATCTTGCTTCTCACTCTCATGGACGACCCGCCCTTCCCCGCGAGATCGAGCTGCACATCTTCCGCGAGGCGGCGCTGCAGCGGCCGCGGGGCATCCCAGTGTTGATGCGCGTAGCGTGGTGGGTGAAAGAGTGGTGCGTCCGGCAATGCGTACTTTGGTCCGCTTTCTCTCGACCAGCTGTGGCCGCCAGTGTGGAGCCGCTGCTGTACAACGTCTTGAGTCTTCGGGATCCGGAGGCTGGTCCGACTCTCAATACACCATTCCCAGTCTTGTCGCCGTCTGCCTTCAGGGCGCTCATCGAAGACCCCCGCCGGCAGGCATTCATCGCGCAGTCGACCGGTCTGCGTCTCGACGGAGAGCTCTCCTCGTCTGAGACTAACAGTATTCTGAACTCCTGCCCCCACCTCCAAGATGTTGTCATTCTACCGCGTGGTCTCATATTTAGCACGGCAGACGTGCTCGGAACTCTGCCCAACCTCCGGCGGCTCACCACGAACCTGCTCTCGCTCTACATGATGACCGCATCTCCCGACCTCTCCGCGCTCACGCGCATCACACACCTCCACCTGTCGTTCTACCACCAGCTGGCCGCAAGTCTGGCCGCCGCTTCTGGCGCTTCGTGCGCTGACGCATCTCGCCATCGATACAAAGGAGTGGTACCACGACATTCTGCAGAGGGACGCCCCACCGCTCGACATGTTGCTGGACGTGCTGTCGGATCCACATCGGCGGTTGAATGTATTCGTCCTGTCCTACCAGCGCGTTGGGAAGGTGCCGCTCGACGAACGCCTCATAGAGCACCCTGCGTGCCTCCTGGTCCACCAGGGGATCGGCTGGCCGGAGTGGCAGGATGAGTGGACAGGCGGCGCGACTAGTGCGGGGTTCTGGGAGCGCGTGGATAAAATGCTTGCGGAGCGTCGCTCAGCGGGCGCCCCAGGGAAATATGACAATGATTGGTAGTCCTTCTAGTGGAAAATATTCTGTAAACTATTGAATCGGAATCCTCCAAGTTATCAGTGCCTTCAAGTGCGTCCACTTCTCACACGGAAGCGTGTTGTCATATGCGCTGTCTGTCACAGTCTCCTCAGTTCTGTGAAGCACACGAAATCAACCGTATGCGGCACACCTAGTACCGCGTCCCGCAGGACATTATACGCCTCCGCAACCTCGTGGAACGCCGGCGTCGAAGGACATTATACGCCTCCGCAACCTCGTGGAACGCCGGGCGTCGACTGGTGGCCGGGCACGCCGGGGTGGTGCCGCTTGCTCAGCTACACCTCCGCAGATAAGTCCCGCGCACGCACAGCCGACACAGCGGAGGGACCCACCGCGAAGAAGGCCGTCTGCCAGCGTGACCCTAACCCTCAACGCGAAGGCCTGCACCGTCCTGATGCCCCGCCGACTCGCTCGGGTCGTTCCCCGCTAGCTCCGCTCCGCGCAGGGTCCTGGGCTCATTGGACAGATGTTCTCCTGACCCGCGACGGCCCGGGTGGGGACCGCTTTGGCAAGCCATACCGTGGCTGGTGGTATATACTGTTCGTGCAAGGGCGTTGCTCCGTCAAGCCTAGTTCAGGAGTGAGCGAGCGGCCAGGGACGAGAGAATGATGTGGTGGAAGAGTGGTGCCGCTGGTGCGTTTCCTGCAGCTTCCTGTGCACTCGATATCCGACTTCCCGTCTCTGAGTTGGTTTTCCGATTTGCGATTGGAGATTCGGAGCCAGAAGGGGATCTCTGGTCATGGATTCACATCCTCGATCTTGCCATGCTGGTCAAGTTCACTTGGTGCATTGACAAGCGTCTGCTCAGCCTTGCCAGGTTGTCGCGAAGATGTCGTGTTCCAGGGTGCGACATCTTGTATTGCGGATCCAGAATTCATTGGTGTTAACCCACTCTGGCATCGAGCAGCTGCCGCGACCTTCCCGGGACTCGAACAGCTGTGCGTTCAGGTCATCGATGGGCCTTATAACACAGAGATGGCCGCGAGCGAGCCAGCTTGTGTGCTTCCGTGTGTGCGCGAGCTGACCACAGCCTGCAAAGTGTTGCCTGCAGTTCTCCCATGCACACCATTTGTGAACAAACTGAAGATTTGGAATGAAGCTGCCGGGAGACTGCTGTTTACGCTCCAGCGCATCGAGAGGTATATTCCGCCCACGATAACTAACGTAGCATTGCAGTCGGATAATGGCAATTACTCCCTTTGGTCCGGGATCCTTGCCTTCTTCCCGAACCTGCGCACCCTCGATTTCCGTGTCAAAGAGTCCAGCGGTGATTCTCGGCCAAGCGAGGTGAATTCTGTCCTGTTATCTGCGGCCTTGATCCTATCAACACCGTTCTCCAGGCCCCTCACTTCCTCGCCAGCCTATCGACCATCCTTCCGCCCACTCTCGAAAGTCTCCGTGTCCATATTTGGTCCTCAAGGGCTGTCCTTCCCGGGGGGCAAACGGGAAGAGTGGGATTGAGCCGTCTTCCAAGCGGGATGAGCTCCAGGCAGAACTACTGAAAGGGTGTGGCGGTCTACGGCAGATAGTTATCCGTGGGTCATTCCTGGACTTGCAGTGGACCAGCGATTGAATCTATTGCCGACTCGGACATGTGTTTGGACTCGTGCATGCCTAACTCGATAATATTTCTTTGATTGGTAAGACGACAGGGCATTCCAGCATGTTGTCGAATAGATATGACAAGCATCAAATGACCGTTGCCGAAAACACAGTCATGCGGGGGGACAGCTCAGTGCGGAAGAGCTTGCTGGTAAGTGCACGTTGAGTGGACGACAAACTAGAGGATCCGTAGATTCAGCGCTAGTTAAGTACAATTGTCGTGGGGGCGTCAAGATACTGGCAGCAAGGAAGCAAAAGCGCGGGCCAGTGTCGTTGACGTGTCGCGCAAGAGCCGGTCCGCGAGGCGAACGCGACGACCGGAGCTACACACCAGGGGATATATGGACCGGGCCCGAGGGCTGGATTTCTAAGGCGAAGGAAGAGGCCGTGGGGGGGTGGCAAACTTGTAGATGCAGCGCAGCAACGGCTAGCAACGGCGGGCGGCGGCGGCGGGCGCAAAGCGGGTGGAGCAAGAAAGCTGACGAGCACGGGGAGTGGCATTCGACCATAGTCCTGGACGCACTGCCGGCCCGAGTTATGAGAACGAGCAGGGCGATGTCTGGAGTAGAAATGCACCAGAGAAATTGGGCCTCGGATTGTCGTTCGTGCGCGGAGTGGCCCGCAGGGTGCGCTAGGTATCGTCGTGCAAGCGCATCGTCGTCGTGGAGCGGAGGAAAGAAACCAGAGATTGATGTCACGGCCGCCGAGCCCGGACCTGATGCCGATCGCCAGTGCCACGTAAGCAGCCACGCCTTGTCTTCTCCTTCCATGTGCGCGCGGGAGACGGTCCCGCCCCTGGTCGGAGCGCGGCACGAATGCTATGCTTGAGCCACAGCGCGAGTAGGAGCAGGGATGGGCTGCGACGGTCGATTTGGCGTGGCTTGAGGTGCGTGTTGTGCATTCAGTCTCTATTTCGCTGATCTACTCCCCAGTAATCCCTCACTTTTCGCTGGCGAGTCTGACACCCAGGGTGGCGGCCTCTACTGGGCGGAAACAAGCGGCGTGAAATCAGCCGCGGACGGCCCGGATGGCAAGCAGCAGGGCACAACCGGGCGGGGGGACAAGGTGCGTGTGCTATTTCGTCCGGTAACTGGGTCCTGATAGTCGCTACGCGTGTTCAAGTTTTTCACGGTGCGTTACCCATGTCTTGCTCATCACGCAGAGCCAATCGCTCATTTCACTAATAGGTCTACTGCCCCCACCGACGGCGCTCCGCCTTCCGCAGACACCACCGGCCCGTTCGCCGACGCTGCAATCGATTCCCATTCCACTCCTCTCCACCTGCCCCCATGTCCTCTCCAGTCCCCGTCTTCGACGCAAAAGCGATGCCCTTCCGCCGGTTGGGCCCCAGCGGTCTGCGCGTGCCGCTCTTCTCTCTCGGCGGCGGCTGTCCGTCTTTGCGCATTCCCCATTGGCTTTAGCTGAGCTCTCGACAGGGCTCACCCTCGGAGGCTCCGTCGTCGGCGAGAGCGTCAAGGACATCATGCAGGCCGCCTTCGAGAATGGGATCAACATGTTCGACACCGCGGAGGACTACCAGAAAGGTGCGGCTGAGCGAAATGTGCGCCTTCCCTGAGATTCCCTTCTGACCACGCTTTCTCTGACTCCAGCAAAATCAGGGGACACGCTATCAAAGAACTTGGCTGGCGCCGCACGGACCTCGTCATCTCAACCAAGATATTCTGGAGCCACGAGCCAGGCACGGGCCCGAACGACACGGGGCTGTCGCACAAACAGTGCGCCACCTTCCTTTCCTTCCTACAACTCTGACTGGCAACAGCGTTATCGAGGGCACGAAGGCTTGTTTGCGACGGCTCCAGATGGACTATGTCGACGTCATCTTCGCGCATCGTTGCGATACCACCGGTGGGTTTCTTACATTCGCCATAAGGAGGTCAACTGACGAGGGCTAGTTCCGATGGAGGAGATCGTCCGCGCATTTAACTATGTTATCGACCAGGGCTGGGTGAGTGGTGGATTTTGTCTATCCATATCCACTAAGATTCACACGCAGGCTTTCTACTGGGGCACCTCCGAGTGGAGCGCACCAGATCGAGGAGGCGCATCGTGAGCGTGTACCTCTCCCGAGACCTCCCGTCGCTTACCCGCAGCACAGATGTTGCCACGCGCTTAAACCTCATCGCGCCGATCGCGGAGCAGTGCAAGCACAAGTCTGCGCCATCTTCTTTCTTCCTTCGAAATAATGCTGAGGAGACGATAGCATGTTCCACCGCGAACGTCCGGAGAAGGAATACGCGTGGCGTGGGCAACCATCAAACTTCAGCAGTAGCTAATGCTGACTTTGTAGCCCTTTGTACGCCAAGTACGGCCTGGGCACAACCGCATTCTCTGCACTGCAGGGCGGACTGCTGACGGGGAAGGTATATCCTCCTCAACCCTCTAACACGTAAACTAACTTTGCTAGTACAACGACGGCATCCCAGACGGCACGCGCTTCGCCACCGTGCCCATGTTCCGCGGGGCGACGGAGGGTCCCCAGGGCGAAGAGCTGCTTTGGAAAGTGCGTCTCCTCAGCCAAATTGCTGCGGGTGCGTCGTTTCTCCCCGACTTGCTGAACTCTGGGCGGAACCGCGCTGGCGCTCGCGTGGGTTGCGGCGCACCGCCACACTTCCACAGTCATCCTCGGCGTGTCCTCCGTCGCACAGCTCGAGGCGAACCTCGGCGCGCTTGAGGTCCTGCCCAAGCTGGATGCTGCGGTGTTGGCGCGGATCGAGGCTGTGTTGGGTAACCACCCGCAGGAGCCGGTGCGTATTTCTCTATCCAATGATGAGGTGGATAATGCACTAATGATGTTGGTGTAGGAGACGATGGTCGCCCGCCGCTGGATCAGGGCATCCTTTGACTCGGTGCAATATCACCCCTATCTTTCCTTTGACCACAAGATCAGCTCAAGTAAGGAAGAATACAAATGCCACTCATTCTCTCGTTTATCAATATTGAATATCTTTTGTGATCTGGTGTGCTCAATTCGTATGTGTCTATATCATGATTATGCGTCCTTTGTCCACTGGAGGTTGAGATGGAAGGGTGGTGCAAGTATCGAAATCCAGCTCAGATTGGGGCAACGGCGAAGCAGCTGCCTCCGTAGCACTTGTCCTGTCTGCATCACCAAGGTGTCGGACGAGGAACCGCTCCGGGGCCCACGGCGAGAGAACATACTCGTGTCCGAGTACTTGACTTCGAGCCGCTGCAAACCCAAGGGAAGACTAGCCGGGAAGCCCGTGAGGAAGGCGGCAGGCTGTGATAGTATTGAGTAGGGTATGGGCACAGTTCGGATGACGACACTTAGGAGACATTCACTTACGGCGGGCACGCGTCCGGACAGCATCGTTACGGTGAAGTCGAGGGTATGCAGGTGCGGAAAATGTGCAAAGACCGCCCCCACACGGCAAGATCGCCGTCCTCCGAGTCGCATTCGAGGGTGAGTGTCGTGATTGTCACGGGGATGCACTGCCTATTGCGCTGCAGCACGGACACTAAGCTTGTGGCATCAGCGTTTTCGACATGCAATGTGTGGATAGACGGTGCAATCCGCAGGAGGAGGGGTAAAGCTTCACTGGCTTCATACGTGGTCGTGAGCTTGAATACAGCGGGAAACAACGGTTCGCCGCCGTTAGGGCCATCCCACGGCAGCCCCGGATCGTCCACATAGAGTGCCGCCTCGACACTAAGCTGCTCAACTGCGGGAAAGGCCGCTTGCAGCTGCACACAGCCAGAGTAGGTTAGCAACGCGCCGCAGCCCCTCGGAGAGTCTAAGCGCCAGGTGTTTTACGTGAGGTAGCACACTCGTAAGCCCTTCCACTGGTTGATCCATGTCCAGGCTGACCGCGGAGAGTGTGATGGGCTCAAAGAGCGGAACCATTCTGAGAGCGTGCACGTGGGACTGTATGCTGCCGAGGTGGCGACTTTGACGCTTGAGACACGGATACGGATGTCGAGTGCGTTAATAGCGGCACGAAGGAATGCCTGGATCTCGGAGTCCACAGAACAGGCAAAGAGATCCAGCTCAATCGGGCCGCGGACCTGCGCAAGGTTGGCGAGCGCAGAGAGCGTGAATATGAGACTGTGGCCATAGAATTTGCGTAGGTTAACGAACTTGGAGATGCCGGCGAATAGCACGTCACAGATGGTGTGCGTGCCGGCTACATCGTTGAATACTGCGTCTCTGCTTCTTTCGGCGAAGCCATTCACTTCCTCCCAGGCGACATTGATGCAGTGCACATACGGCGCAATGGCGGGGGACATGAAGAAGGCCAGTTTTGCGATGGCATCCACCACCTCATGAGCAGGTGGGAGCTTAAGGATGGCGCCGCCTGACCAGGCAATGCGCTCCTCCGGGGCGCATATGGCTTCACGGCAAGCTTGCTGTAGAGGAATGGGCGGGCAAGCAGGCGCAGGCGACGAGAAGCAAGAGCGACGAGCTTGAGCTGGGCGGGCGACACATCTTTGAGCACTTCGTGAAAGAGTTCGTTCGGAAACATGGAGCGACCCAGTTGCAGCCAAGCTGGAAGTGAAGAGAGGAAAGCGCTGCCACATATTGACAGCGCACACGTGTGCCCAGCCAATCGGCGTGCCCGGCGCGGAGCTAATCATGATGTGATCGCCCAGTCACATCTTACGCAATCGCCTCCCTTTTTGTTCCTGACGCCCATCTCGACGCACAATGCCAGCCTTTGCAGCACACCTGCGGCGCCAGCTGGCGCAATGCTACGGCAACACTAACCGATACGCATGCGCCAACCACCCCTTCTCCAGTCGCCAACTTCTCCGGGAGTCTAAATCTGTGGCGACACTGTGCTGCTGGAGATCTTTGCCTGGCGTGTTACGCTGTCCTCGCTTTCCCGACATCGCTGACCGAGCGCACCTTTTTTACAAGCCCACTCTTATCCTAGCTTATTCTCTGTCTTCAGACACCAGTCATCAAATCAACCGTATGCTCTACCCGAGCAGGAATACTAGCAACTGCCTCGGATTTCCCAACCGAACTTGGACCGCTGCCCAGGGTATGCAAAATGTGGTCTGGGCCATACTGGATTCTCCTCCGCGCTGCAAGCTTGGACCTTGGCTTGTGCCCAACCACTGGCAGTCCTTTGATGCCCGCGCCGCAGCCACCTCAGCTTCCTGACGCCCAACTCGGTCAGCACCATCTTGCGCACATCGACAATGATCATCATCTTCCAGCATATGGACCTGCCGCTGGAGAGTGGTCATCTTCGGATTTGTTCCTCCACTCCGGTCCGGTATTTATACTAATAACTATGCAGCGTGTGTGCAACAGCACTGTCGAGGACACGAATTAACTCGTCTCGATGCAAAATGCCAGCCTCAGGGGCAGATCTACGCAACACTAGCCGATACACATGCCCCAACAACTCCTTCTCTGGATGCCAACTTATTCGAGAGTCTAAATCTGTATTGAGACTCTCCGCTGAGACGAAATTGCTAACACAGGACTTACACCGGCGCATCGATTCCGACTCTGTGGGTCCGGACTTGGCAAATCAAACGTCGACGCAACTTGAAAGCTCACGCTAACGGGTCTGCGCGCTGGCCATCCGGAGACGATCGTGCCCCGTGGTGCTGCTTGCCATCCGCCTCAGCGCTATGGAGGATAATCCGTACACCTGACACAATATCACACTAGGCGCCTGCCAGGCTACTCGATTCCGCGCGGATTGGTGGCCGCCGCGCTTGCGGTTGGCTTATGCCCAACTGTGGCCGGGGCGACCGGCGCATCGACATCAACTCGACGACGCGCCGCTGAAGAGCATCCTAACTCGGAGGCGTGTTCGAGCTGCCCTGACGTCATTGGCGTCTTCATCAAGATGTTCTGGAGCGGTGGAGCAACAACACGGACATGGGCTGTTTGCGCAAGCAGTGCGCTATCTTTATTCCTCCACTCTGCACCGGTATTCATGCGATGCAGCCCGTGGGCAACAACGCTGTCCATTAGCGCCTCCAAATGATGCGCGCAGCAGATTGACCTCGGAGAAGCCGCACTGTATACTTCTCCAATGCTCAGTGTGCTCTTCCACCTTATCGGTCTTCTGAAAGCACTGATCAACCGACAGTGTGTTCCACCATACTGCATCTGCATTCGACCCTCAAGCATCTATCCCGCGGCCCATGTTCTGCGGGATCACGGACATGCCGTCCGCGGGCGCGGCGCACTCCTCAGCCCGCCGGCAGGTGCGTCGCGGATGGGGACCCACCTGCGTACCGCTTTTGTTGACGCCGGTGGGGCACCGGACTGGTCCCGGGTCCTGCATCTCGTCTCCTGCCAGGGACGCTGTTCGTTAGCCCCGGGAGAGCGTCTTATGTGCCTTGAGCTGCTTAATTGCCAAATTAATGTGTGGATGCATCAATGGTCCCCGCGTGCGGCGACAGATACCAGCGGCGGAGCTAGCTCCACACGTAGCCTGTCTGTGTCCGAGTCGGACACCATCATCTGTCTCCTTCACTCCAATGCCCAGTGATCCACTGAGATCAGCACTGAAGAGCCTCGTGGATTTTTACAAAGAGATGTGCATATGGGCATGGTCTAATACCTCAGCTGCAGGAGCGGAACCTCAATCATGATATGATGCATTGACGGGCAGCGTGAGCGCAACTGCGCCAGCAGCCTGTCGGGGTCGGGCACCGCGAAGTTCGCGTTCGGGCGCAATCACTGTGTCCGCGTCGGACTGCCGGGATGACCTTCCCATCACACTGAGCCCTTTAAGTGTGGACGGAAGACGCGGAGGCAGTGACGCAACAAGGGCCAATACCTGCGACTTCCAGATCAGTGTAGGATACTGACCTATTTCATTCAATTAGGCGGGTCACGGTCACATCGGATTTTTTGGCCGAAATATTTCGGCGGGTCACGGGTCACAGCCAAATCTTTTGGTCCCAAACTGTCCTAATCGGGAAGATTTCGAAATTTTCGAGCGCCTGCGGCGCGCCGAACTTCCCAATCGGGTAATAGGTCACGCGAAATTCGGCCTGTGGCCGAATTGGACATTTCGCCAAACGGTCACGGGTCACAGGCCCGCTGAATTGATCGAAATGGGTCAGTATTCCCTCCCCCAGCTCCCCCACACACACAAGCAAGCAAGCAAGTAAATAATCACCACGACTCAACATTGAACTCCCCCACGTGACGGTGCTAGCCCAAGCCAAAGCTTTTGATACCTGATGTCACGCATCACACCAGACCAGTCTTGAGGCTTGGAGTTGGTGCAAGTCCAACCTAAGCTCAAGTTAACTTCAAGGCCCATTGAAACTGGGCCTGACCATAGTCATATGCCTGTCAGGGGAACCCCCACTTCGGCCTCCTTCAGACCATCCGAGCGCATCCGAGGCACATCCGACCGGCGCCCCCTCGGACGCTCCGACCTACCCCAACCCTCGTCCTCGGCCTCCTTCGCCCGCACAATCACTGATCCGTCAAGACCCTCCCAACGATCACCTTGGGACAGAGCCTGCAACGCCGCTCAGCTCAGGCTTTCTGCGCTCTACGCCGGCAGTTACGGACGACCAGTATATAGTTGGCGCCCTAGCAGGCAGACCCTTAGAGTTTCTTCTCTTTGGATCCTCCCCTGCTAGGTCGGTCCCTCCGTGTATTTCCTGTAGCTTTTATTCACGTCTTGGATCCTCCCCTGCTAGGCTTTCGTCGGAGTCTCCAGGGTTGCCCTTACAATGCCATCCAGACAGCTGGTAGACCGACTGTGCTATGCTGCTGGTTCGCCGCCTGTTAGTGTTACTCAGACAATTGCTGAGTAAGCAGTGTTCTGAAACAGTGTAACGCTGTGACATTAACAATAACAAATGCCGCCGACACCCTGGTGTGGGTTGCAATATGCAGCAATGCCAGTGCCAGACCGAACTTAGGCAGCCGTGGCTTGAGTCGGACCGACTCCGAATCTTGCAAGCGTCACGTGTGCAAAAGGCCGACGCAGTAATGGCCGATGCAATAATGGCTGATGCAGTAATGGCTGATCCGGTAATGGCTGATCCGATAATGGCCGATGCAGTGATGGCCGACGCAGCAGTAAGGGCCGACACGCTCTGGACCACCGCCAGGGAGAACCCCAAACCGCGGTCAGAGTCCAAGGGGCTGGTGACATCTTACAAGCGCCAGGGCCGCTTATAAGCCATCTGACGGCCGACCGTGACACCGTGTGGCCTGCAGGCATTCCCGACATGCTGCACAATGCAGCAGTCATACTAAGTACTTTATCATCCCCGCTCTGCGTGTCGGCTGGCCAGGCCAGTTAGCGTTACACCAGCCAACGATTCGCTGATGCCGGCGACCATCGTTTGCGGCGCAGTCACTGTGGGACCCGGCCCGGACTAGCACCAGGCCCTCGGCAAAACTGTTGGATGTCCGGTCCGGACTGAGTCGGTCGCCTGGCTCTGCAATACCCGCCTCGTTCTTCCAGGCTGGCTACAAATAACATAAAAAGGTACAGGATTCAGGCCTTGGTTCAGCCCGCACAGTGCACCTCCAAGCACTATACCTGGCTACAGAACAGACAGCCATCTAAGTACGCGACTTACCACCCACCAATCAATCAATCAAACCCATACACGTGACCATGCCACACCCACCAAGACCAGAGGTCTCGGCTGCTGATGTCACGCATCTAGTGATGACCAAGTCCGGTTCGGTCTGGTTCTTGGCCCTTTTCGGCCGAACGCCGGAACGCCGGAACGCCGGGTCGGTTCAAAACGGGATTTCGCTGAACACCGGTTCGGACCAGCCCCGAACTGGCATTTTTGGACTGAAAACGGCTGAACCTGGCCGAACCGAGGGCCAGGTTTGGTTTGGAAACGGCCTTGGCCAAACCTGAACGCCGAACGCGCGTTCAGTCCGGTCCGGTCCGGGTTCAAACCAAACCTGGCCCTCGGATTCAGATGTTCTGGTTAGTATCAGTTGACAGTTGGAATGTTGTATAAGCTTGTATTGGAGTTTTCACTGTGATGAACTGGAAAACAGCAGATGTTGGGTGAGGAGTTGAAATTTGAGAGGAGCAATATGGCTCTACTCTCCTAGCACTTGCACTTGCACTTAACCTAACCTGACGTTTATCTTAACCTGACAATATGTGAAGTGTGACAAAACCCGACTGATGTGACAATGGTAGTAGGCACACCCAGGGGGGGCTAATCTATTAATCTAGGGTTTTACAGGCCTCCTTATATACTACTCTCAAATTAATTACATAATACGTGATGATGTGACCTGATCCACTGATCCGGTTCTAGAACGTTCTAGTTTAGGCTTCTGGAAGGTTCTAATATAGGTCCTGGGTCAGACTTGCCAAATATGGACATGTTACCTTGGTTCGGTTCAGAGTCTAGACTAGTCCCTGGCCTAGCAGGCCTAGATCTTGTGGCTGGGTGCATATAGATTTGATTCAAAGGTTTGCAACATTTATTCTGAGATTCTTCATATGTTCCATAGCTATTGTGCATGAAAATGAATTTATGGGGTCCATATGTTATTTTTCATATGGTGGTCATATTGACGGCTCATTATCTCCCCTTTTCATGAATCTTGACCGTCCTCGGTCAGTTCAAGCAACAATATCTGACTACATTTTTTGTCACTTCCAGCTACATTTTTCACTGGGTTTTGTTTTTATGCCATGCAAAATATGAAGATCAAGTCCCAGTTTCAACTAGGTGGAGCTTCACCCTTAATGTCCTTGTTCCCTGTTTGAATCTATCATTATCAGTGCACTGTAGTACCAATTTTGATCGCCATCACTAATTTTTGATGGCTCTATGATACTACATCATTCCTGTCCCAATTAGGATAGTAATTGATACAGGCCTTCCTCACTATATACCGGATCATCGGCCTGAAGAAAAGGAGTTAAACTTCTATATATAGTAATATCTTAGTTATATTAATCAATTTGATGTATCAATACTGATTTTTGATGACTTTGTAAGCACTATCTAGCCTAGTTCTGCTAGCAGTTGCTAGACTAGTAGGATCTAGCCTTCTAGGCAATGGGGGTGCTAGCAGCCACTAGAAGCACTGCCTAGATCTTACAGCTACAGGTGTCCAAATTTCCTTCGAAACTGTCTGTAATTCAATAGTATGCAACTGTCTACATACCCACTCAATATATGTCTAACGCAACAGCAAGAAAAAAGTGCCGTTGTTAAAGCGTTCCGAGACCATAGAATTTAGGGCAGAATTCCCCACTGCAAGTACTCCAGCATAAATCCTGCCCGGCCACTGACACGTTGCCCTCCTCGAGTTTTCCGCTGAACGCCGGGCATCGGACCGCCTTCAAGACAGATACTATATTGTTTGTTAAAACAGAAACACTCTACATGAAGGAACTCAGTACTGTAAACGCTACATTCACAAAATCCGCGGCGCTAAAAGCACCACAAACACATCCATATACGCCCCCTCCACGACCACATCCCCTCTCCCAGCAGATTCCCAGCTTCGCGACCAAGCCCACGCCGGAGTCCACAAAAACGCGTCCAGCGAAGGCTTTAAACCCGACTAGCACGGGCCAAAAGAAATAGACACTATGTGAGTATATCGTAGCAGCACGAGCACCGGTCGATAGCGCCGCAGGACGCGCCATTGAAGAGTATTATTGTGTCGTCGGATGAGGTGACGAGTCACGCGTGACGGCACGTGCTGTGCTGAGGGCGGGACGGGACAGACGCGACAATTGCAGTCGGTGCGCTGGACTGGGGATACAGGATTGCCTTCCGTGAAGAGCTTTGGAACATTGAAACAGCGAGGTTCTGGTTTTTTTCGTTCGCAGGAAGTATATCTTGAGGCGCGGCGACCAAGGAGAATTTCCGAATTGCTGAAGCACGCAGGTAAGGCAAACCCCTCCTTGTCAATTTTCTTCCATCGTTTGCAAGCAGGAACAAGACGGACAGCCTTTCGTATGGTCGTGGGGAGCAGCGAGTGAGAAGTTGTAGTAAAAGAGAGCGGCTGGCGAGTGGGTACATGATTCTCGTTCCGTTGGGCTGTGGCGGAAGCTACGAAAGCAGTTAAGAGAAACCAAGGAGCTGAATAGTAATAACGCACCTTGTCGTTCTCTCGCACAGTCAACTTACGTCCGTCCTCCTCTTCTACAATGCACGCGCAGCTATCCAGTTGTGTTGGTGAAAGAATGGAGGTTGCGCGAGCTGTGTGCGAAGAAGATATGAAGGATAAAACAACTGGGTGGATTCGCAAAGGATTAGCGACACGACTCATGCGGGTATGGTCGTTCACGCACACTGCCCGATACATCCTTAGCGCCAGCGTGGATCACACCCCATCAGAGTGTTGGCCTCGAATCCTCCAGTTAGCGAGAGAGTTTGCCGTTTGTCTGTCGAGGAAGAAGTCAGTAAATGCGCCGTAAAACTTCGATGGTCGTTACACCGGAGGCAAGACCCAAGGCAGTAGGGCGCCTAGTGCCTGTCATCGTGTTGCCCTCGTTTTTCCCGGGGTTCCAGCCCAAAAAAACATCGGCAATGGACAGGGACCCCGAAACCATGCCTACAGTGCGCCTACTGCCTGTCAGGCACTAGGCGCCCTACTGCCTGGGTGTTTGCCTCCGGTGTTACACACCTTTAGCAAGACCCTCGTCATGCCGCACCAGCACAACGCCGTGCCACTGCGCTGCCCGCAGTATGTATTCGTATGCGACAGCAGTTCGAGTCCAAAACGGTCTGAAAAAGAAGACGGGCTATTCAATGTGAAAACACAAGAAAAATGGCGATATACTGACTTGTTGTCGCTGGTGTCAGGCACCACGAGGCATCCTCCAGCGTTGAGATGTAACGAAAGAAGCCGTCGAACGGCAGCGAGGGGCTATGTGGAGTCGGTAGTCGTCATGGCTTTCGTGTCGTGGGCCCGTTGTGGGTGCTACGAGGAGATTTAGCAAACGCTGGCTAACAGACCAGACAGCGCTAAGCGCACCTTCTGGCTCTCGAATCCCTGCTTTGACTCTTACTCCCTCCGTGTGTGTCTCTGTGGGGTTACAAGAAGGGCGGGGGCCTCGTTTCAGGTGTATGTGTCCGGAGGGAGAATCCCACTCGAAGTCGGGCACAACTGCGTGTCGCCGCGAACGACGATCCGGATTGCTCGCCGGGGACGTGTCAGAGCGGAGGAGAAGGGTCGTCGTGCGGGTCGTGGTGGTGGAGGGAGAAGAAGGAGATCCGAGATCACATGCTCGGGCCGGCGCCGATCTATCTTCTCTCTTCTCCACCACGACCATGTACTTACTTTCTTCCTCGCTGTCCGACACCGTCGAAGGCCATCCGCGGCTCGTTCGCTTGCTAAAGGGGAGGTGCCTGGCCTTGAGTAGTGCAACTTCTCTTGTGCTGACCTGTTTTGCTAGCTCTTGCCCAGACGGCGGCAAATCCTGCCACTGTTATTCCTACTCCCACCATGCGACGGCCGACTACGTCGCTCTCACAGCGCCTGACGTCTTTCAGGCCCGCGGTATTCGAAGCCAGCCGTGTCCTTGGGAAGCGGAAGGCACAACGGGCTTGGTGGCCTTTCTGTGGGGCCAAATCGAGGGGGAGTAGCCCGGAGCCGACCCGATGGAGAATATGGGAGAAGCGATGGGGAGGAGCCGTCCCGTATGGCGCTGGTAATCAAGGTGCGTAAAGCTACTGGCGCTTCCGAGTCTGCTTGATGCTCATCTCTGACGTTCTTAGTCGCGATCTCTCTGTCGACAAGACTCCCTTTTCGTCAGCACAGGACATTTTTGAGGAGGCCGCTGCCTGCTCGATGATGCCTGAAATCTCATCCTCCAACGACACGAGCGCACCAAAGATTGAATAGCCCATTCACGTCTGCAGCAATAGATTGCATTTTATTGGTGTCTATGGTGCGTATCTCCAGTTGCCGCCCGACTTCACTGGTTCTAACGAAACTTATTAGTCCCATTCGCTCTTCATTCCTTGACACTTGCCCATGTCAGCATGTGGATCGACTTTGGCTCGACCGGTGTTGCTGGACGAATGACCTCATTGAGCTTCAAGTCATTATAAGGTGCGATACAGGCCAGATACAGGCTTGCTTCTTCTTCTTCTTCTTGTTTTGCTATCTGAATCTTCTGAAGCTTCTTCTAGCTCCGAGACGGCCACGACTTCAAGTTCACCGTTCCAGGCCCAAACCAATCATCGTTTCTCCACCAGCCTGGATGTTCACCGCCTGCACCATCTGGGGCTGGCCTGGAGTCAGAGAGTAGTAGTCGTTGCACCTGGTTGAGTGAATAGTGGTTCCCCGGGCCTGTATGTACTGTCACAGTTTCTAGCTTCACGTTTGCCTCTGAGCTCTGGGCCCCTTCCGTGCAGCAGCCTGACAGCGCTTTCTGTCTGCGCATGCCAGCCGAACTTTGGGGCCTCATTTTCGAGCTCGACTTCGACAGCGCACAACATCATCCGGTCGAGATGTGGAGCTCGAACCGTCTCCTTCTCCTCAATATCCAGACGCGAAATGAGATATTACGAAGGAGCATGCGGATGCACTACCGCCTCCGACTCGTTTGTCGGGCATGGAAGACCCTCGTCGACTCCAACAGCGCCCTCTGGACAACCATATTCCTCTATATGAAGCCGCGGCAGACGCCGCAAACGGCCCAACCAGCTATCTTCAAGCATCTCCGACGCTCCAAGCAGCAGCCCTCCGAATTACCCTCTGGGCTGAACAGCCTGAGGACGCTACTAGTAACCGGTTCACCGAACTGTTCGAAGCACTGTTCCAGCATACGGCGCGCTTTTTTCATCTGGACCTCGTCAACGTTGAAGACACTGCTATCCTAGGCAACATCCACGCTGATGGCCTCGGCTCTTTGAAATCGTTTTCCCGGTGCTCTATGAAACCATTCGTCGACGGGCCACAGTTCCTTGCAGCGCTGAAGACGGCGCCATTGCAGAATACTTATGTGCATCATCAACCCATCCAAGTCGATGTTAGATGAATTGGAGAACAGCATCACTTGGGGTGGTGTCCGCTTCTTCGCAAGCAATACACACAAAACCCTTTCCCGCTGCTTGTCTTTTCCGACCGCTCGCACCATTGAACATGTTGCATTGTTCGACTCGGACTGCCTCACCCACGACCCTCTGAGTTCCAACCTGGACGTTATCAGCCCGCGCGGCATCAAGTCCCTGGCAATCGACGGCCGATACAAGCATTGGGATGTTTTATTCAAGATCGTGGTACCACCTCCTTCACTTCAGCATCTCACGATCTACAACGCTTGTGCACTCATGAAACCAGGCATTGTCAATGCGTACCTTGCAGACAACTACGCAAATGTGACTCAGCCGACTCTCCCTGTACTTCGTCTCAGAGGTCTCTGCCAGTGATGCCGACCTTGTATGCCTACTCAATAATATAATCTGCAACAGCTCCGCGAGTTCGACATTCAGCAGCGATTGATGGACCTAAAGCATCCGAGACGCGATGTAATCGGTCAGCTGACGGACTTAACAGAGCGAAAAGACGGCAGACCCAACATCATCCAGGCGCTGGTGCGGCTTCGAACCATTGCATATGAAATTGTGCCCAATCCGGAGAAATGGCGGAATCTCCGGGCACGCTGTTGGAAAACATAGTGAAATTCAGCAACTGGTGGAACAGCATTGGGGCGAGGCGGCGGGACGTTTATCGTGCACAATCAGTCGTTGGCTTCAGCGTTTGCGTTGCATGTAAGGTTTTTGCTCAGTCAGAAGACGTGGATGGAGGCAGGTCACTTTGTTTTCCGAGTAGGTGCAGAACGGCGAGAAGTTTGGAATGTGGGGAAGTCAACTTGAAGGAAGGGCTTCAATTCCACTTGAAGAGGAAAGTACTAGTACTAGTATCTCTTGTGGGATAGTCAGGAAATGTAAAAAAAGCTCGATAGACACGCCTAGTATGGAACAATCGTCTTCTTCTCGATACGATGTAGTTTCGATAAGAGAAGTAAGGCAGCAGTGAATATATTAACAGACGGCCGTTCACGCCGTATTAAACCTGAGAACCAAATCAAACAAATTTCAGCTGGTATGCATATATCGAAGTCTACAGATAAATCTCCCACTAGCCTAGGCACAAGCGCCGAACGTCAGTTCTTTCTACCGGAGGCGCACGCTCGCCCAGTTGAATCTAAAATCATTTCCATCAGCCAACTCTCGCAAGAACCAGAACATAAAACACATACCCAGCCGGCGCGGTCACGCAGCCCGAGTTCTTCTTGCTGCTCGCCTGCGCGCCGTTCGCACAGTTGTCGTGCTTGCCGCCCGACTCGAAGAAGTTGATGCCCTTTGCGCCGTTGAAGAAGATACTGCGCGCGGTGCGGCCTTTGGCGAGGAGCACGCACTGGCCCGCTTTCGCCGCGGGTTGTGTTGCGATGACGGCACCGGTTCAGCCGGCGCCGGCGACTAGGAGGGAGGTGAAGAGGGCAGTGAATTGCATCTAAGTATAGTCGCGTCAATGCATTAACCATTCGTAAAGAGAATCACGACTAACCGTGAAGTCGAGCTGAGACGATGTCGTTTCTGCCTGCAGCTATTTATGCAGCAGCAATGTGAGCGAATGAGAATATTTATGGGGAGCGACCGACTGCTGCTGCAGAACTGTCACAGTTTTGCCGAGGGAAACGAAGCCCGCCCAAGATATCGGCGGTCGTTGAATCATGTCAGTGGCAAGCCCTGTCCTCCGCCGCGGCATCACACACCCAGCGATATCACGATTCGCTGACCGTCACGGTGTCGGCTAGTGAATATAATATGAGGACAATACACGGGAAACAATCACCAAGATACCCTACGGGCTGTCACGAAGCCTTTGCTCTATGAGTCTAGCACATGCCAACGATTCCAGAGTCTAGCACATGCCAACAATTCCAGAGGTCGCGGGAGTGGTATTCCGATTGACTTCCTTCACGGACTACCAAAGTAGTGCAGTATCGATAGCGAAACATGGTAACAAGAGCTACTCGTAAAAGTGAGGTCGTGCTCGATGGAATAATTCATCGCGGGATTGCAATGTCGATGAAGGATGGGGTCTGCAAAGCCAGGTCATGCGGGCGCAAGCGTGACCCGCGCCAGAAGGATCTGAAAAGCCTGGGGCAAATTGTCGGCGGGCATGCGAGCGCCGAGCGGCAGCGGTAGGTAGATGAACGCGACTGAAGAACTGGGTCTGAAGGTACCGGGAAACAGATAGAGTGTCGCCAGGGCATTTCGTTGTCGTTTGCGCCATAGTGCAAGCCGTGGTATTGAACGAGAATGTCGGAAGCATTGCCGGGGTGCAAATATCGAGGCAGCGGTAGCGCAAACCGCTTGACGAGCGGGAGTGCATGGTATGTAGTGTCAAAACGCGCAGGGCCTCTGGCTATCCAAAGACCAAGTAAGTACGAAACAGAAGGAATAGCGGTAAGCTTTACTCACCTCCGAGTCTATCTTATGGCTCGCCGACGACAGCAAACTCAGACCTCCGTCCCCGTCCCAAGCCACTGCCGACCTGGTGAGCCATTATAAAGCTTCAGGAGAGAGCGTAGACATACCCTCATGCGCTCAGACTGAAAATCTTTGCGACGAAACGCATCTGGGCCAGTCAAGCGGGGGCAAAACATTGAAAGCACTTGAGAACGCACGCTGCTCTCCCAGTATCCACTTCCCCAGCGGCATTTCGAGCCGCCCAAACGAGTTGGCGTCTCCGCTTGCCAGTGGTAGCACGAATGTCTGCTGTCGTAAATCTCGTTGTCGAAGACGGGGATGTCGCAGCGGTGTGGAAGGGTGAATGCGGGTGGCGATTGTGCCCGCGGGAAGTGAAACAAGCTGGGAGCATATGGGTGAGCAGAGACATTCAATGGGCAGCGCTCAGAATACACACTTCGACACCCAAGATTTCGCCTCTGCACTCTTGCCGTCACCCATGTCTCTTTCTTTCGGTACTCTAGAGTTGGCTTGCAGGCCTGCTTGACAATGCATAAATGGTGAAAGGACGGCTCGTGGGCATTCTGAGCCGCGGCATTGGCTGGGGGTGGTGGAGATGAAGAGAGAGTGATGACGTGTGACACGCGACAATCTTCGCTGACAACAACCTCCACCAGCCCGCAGAAACGACTTGACTCCCTTCCTGTTGTTGTTTTCATCTTGGCCAGCTCTGTACTTGGGTGTCTCGAGTCCTCCATAAGTAATGTTCCAACCTTTGCTTATCTATTCACCGCTCGACCGTCAAGATTGCTTCAGCTTTTTTGTCATGTCTGGCCGCGATCCTGTCCAGGCGCTCTCATTCTTCTGTGCCCCTCGCCGACCCGACCCTCCTCTTGACGGCCCTTCTATTTCTCAACTCAGAGACGAGGCAGAGCGGGTCAAAAAGACGATTCATCAACTGAAAACCCAGCTACAAATCCTTGAAGACTGCTCCAAGACGACCTATCCACCGTTGTCTACCCAATCAACACTCTCCCTGCCGAGATACTCTGCCACATCTTCGCGGCAGCAGTGTTCTCCTCTCTCCCCTCCTCGATGTTAACCGCACGCTACTGCAAATTACCGCTGTCTGTCAACGCTGGCGGCGGATTGCTATCGCGCATCCACACCTCTGGACGCAATAAAGTCCATGCTTAAACAGATGTGTAAACCAGTGGTTTAGGGAATAACATTAGGAAAAAACTTAAAACAGCTAACATTGTAAGAATCAGTCAATTAGGTAACATTTTAAGCAGACGCTAAATTTCTATATTTACAGTGTGAATGCTCCCTGTCTCCGAGAGCTTTCCATCAGCATTCCCAGTCTGGTCTTGACACTTTCATTCCCTGCTGCTTGTCATCGAGCTTGCGCCGTATGGTAGAGGAAATCCGCGATTTGCAGCACCTGCAGAGAACATTTGGCGTTGAGGTTCTGATGCCGAATGGCCATCCGATGCGGGAATCATGGGAGTGCAAGAAGCTGAAAGACTGGGGTGTTGACCGATAATTTGTTTGACTTGTTGTACAACATTGGATATATAATAACACTTCAACTCTTGGTCCATAGACAGACAATGCGGCACTAAAAGGAAATAGACTGGCAAAAAAACTTGAGTATCGTTATTCCTCCAACAAACCGGCGACGCCAGACTTGAAGGCAAGCGACAGCAGCACGCACGTCCTCCAGCGGACACTCCCTGTCATCTAATCCTCATGGTGGAGCACCTGCTCGAACGCGAATGCCACTCTGCGGCGCGACGACCCCGCCTACATGCCCACTGTCGCTGCACAGAACACGCGCTGGACGAAGACCTTCCACTGCGGATAGGACGGCCAAAAGAATTGGGTAGAGAAAGGGAGGTGTGGGGCACATGACAATATAGCAGTGGGAGCCACAGCTGCTGTATCAGGAGAGATACATCGAAGTCTTTCGAAAGGCCATGGGTCCACGTGACTTGCCATTTTGGGACACACTTTAGATTGGGTCGTGCGGATAGCGCAGGCGTCGACAGGGAGGTGGCTATGCAAGACGGGAAGGTGATGAAGCAACGGCAGTAGCCATATCAAGTTCGGACAGCATTGTAGGGATGAGGTATGTGTCGAAACAGCGTCAACGTTGGAGAACGATCTTGACAATGGCCATAACCGTCGAAATACGCCAAGGGAAGCATTGAATGTCAGGGTGGTGGTGGCTTGCAGAAGAAGATACGGTTTGTAGGCCTCTACACAATGATTTCGCGACGCTGCACGATTGTCTGCTGGATGTGCTTGGGTCATCTCAGGCCAAAAAGGCGTTAAAAAGACAGCCGCGCGTATGTCTGGCTTTGAGGAAGCATTGATTGAAGTCGGGTTATGGGGTTTCGCATTCGTTGTCGATGAGCAAGAATCCATGGGCCTTGCAGTGGTCATCTTTCGTGAAGAGGTGATGGATGTATTGACGGGTATGTATGTGGATATGCATTCGTAATATGTCTATCTGCCCCTTAGTGGTTAGCTTCGATATTCTCAGAGCACATAATCACCCATACCAGAGTTCTCCATCGCAAGGCTATTCAAATTGGCTGTCCATTTTCGTCACTGTCGATGGTGAAGATGCTTGGTCCCGGGAGAAGGAGCGGACAGGGCCAAAGTGGGGGGTGAAACGAAGACAGAGGAGGGACAAGAGTGCCGAAGATGTGCTCGAGCCCCGACATCTGGGAGAAACGGTGGAGAATGAGTCTATTGAGCGGAAGGGGACCAGTCTTTGGCAAACGAAGGGCGTTCTCTGGCTCTGAAAGCCCTTGAAAATGGCGTTGGAAGCGATTGTGGATGTGGATACAGCGTCAGCGACAAATAAACGCGGTATGTGTGGATTAGTGAGGACTTCATCGTTGCTCCGAAGTCGCTGCACAGTATGATTTGAGAGTGAAAATTGAGTCCTAAGGTTGCTATGATACACTTGAAAAGCGAGAAAAAAAACAGGTCAACGCACCAATAAGTACCCGCAATGCACCATGACCCATGTGTCGCCCCTCGTCTAGCTTCCTCTCCTCTACATCCTCCCCTGCTGCAGCAGCACTTCTTTCGTCTCCATCCACCCCGTGCTTTGAGCTGAAGAAGGCGTTGGGATAGGTGGGCTGGCTTGACGACATGACCGCGCAAAGAGAAGAGGAGAATTTAGAAAGTGTGATGTCACGCCTTCTGGCTTCAAGCTTGCTCTTCCTTTCGGTTCGCGAAGAAACAACACACATGCTAGCGTTCCTAGTGCGGCTTCCTCCACTTCTCTTCAAGCCAGCGCTAATACTCAACTTGCTCTCAAGCCCTTAGGCAACAACTCAAACGTGGCTCAGCTTCAAATCCGGGCCATAGACGACGACAACTTCCTGTTCTTGTTATGGAATCTGATATTGAATACAAGAGTACCCCTCGTTTAAGTGTTCTCCTTAATCCAACGCCTGGCGACTGCGATGTTGTCATCACGACAGTAAACGCAGAGGTGTCCTCACTCTGAATCATCGACTCATACTAGGCAACCATTGAACGCCGCTGCTCGTGTGTCATCTACAAAACAACGCGTCAGCACATATACATACACTCCCGCAGTTACAAGCTTGAAGCAACATACTGTTCAGAATCGGGTTTACCAAGCGGGTATCCACCCCACTCTGGGCCAAAAACGACTCCAGAAACAAGAACGTCATTCGTCGTGTTGCCGGTGGGGAAGGACTGAACTCCGCCAAAAAGGACGACGGACGTCGACATGGAACTGGTTGATAGGTCCATTATCCATGATTGAAATGTATGACCCCATGGTGCTTGCTGGTGCGGTGGTGCCAGAGAGCGCTGTTATGTCGACTGCTTTCAAGTTAAGTCGCAGCCTACTCAGTCTAATTTTGGTCGCCATCATAACAATTAAAGCCAGGCCCAGAATTCGGAAGGGGCCCAAGCCTTCTGGCCACGCAAGAGCAGATGTGTCCCTGGAAAATGATCAGTCCCAGCGGTTTGCTTCTTCTCTTAGCTATTGTGGAGGGCCAGTATAAGTAAAAACAACCATCTTCGCCAGCAAAACGCCGACCATGGGTTCCTACGCCTCCACCCTCAACGACACCAACAACATCCTCTACATCAAATACGCAGCCAACAGCGTCGGGCTCGGGATCGCAGCCGTCGTCAGCGGCCTGCTCGGCGTCGTGGCCCTCGTTGTACTACTAGTAACGGGTGGTCTGATTGCCGTCGCACTCGTGCCTGCGGCTGCGTCGCTCACGTTGGGCACCACGGGAATCACGCTGACGCTAAGCGGTGTTGCGCAAGTCTTCCTCCCCTTTGTGTGGTCCGCTGATCACTTAGGCGCAATGGACCTAGCGACCAGGGATGCAGGCTACCGGGCCGTCGCGCCCGGGAACTCGTACAAGTCAAGCAAGCTCAGCTTGAGCCTCGTGCACCAGGCGGATGTTAAAATGGTCCAGAAGGTCAACGACAACACAATCACTATGTGGTCGGGGAGCTTCACGGTGTTCAGTGGCGCCACGGCGAAGTAAGCACTGACACGAATAGTGGAATCAGCTTACTCACGGTTGCGCCAGCTCGGTGAAGACATACAAGATGTCGCAGCAGCTCGGGAAGCTGGAGATGAAGCAGTTCATGTTCACGGACGCGAGCGACCAGACGCCACTGGCAGGTTTGCCCTCGCCGGACAGTTTGCCAACTTTTCGCTGGTGCAGTTTCCCCGACCAGAGTTCGGTGCGGTGGACTTGGGATTGCACTCGACATGTACCACATCAAAGCTGGCGGATTTGGATTGACGACACGTTCTCTGTTGGAACCGCAGCCCAGGTATCGTTGACAGTGTAATTCCTGAAAGATTGTCCCAAGGGAGAGAGATTCGCCCTTATCGTGTCAGCAAATTGGTTTGCCCGAGCTACAGCACTGTTCAAGGCTGCGACATCGATGGAATGTAGGGGGCGTGTGGCAAGAGGTCGTGAGTGAATAGGGAGAGTTGGTATGCCTTCTCGCACGCCTTCGGATAGCATTGAATGTGGTAAGAACGATAGGAAGATTCGGAAAGACATAGACAAGCAGATAGATGTAGCATGAAATTTGTACCTGTAGCTGTAATATTAAGGCTAATGCCCTGCATACACCTAGGAAATCACTTGCCTAGGAGGGTAGCTGCACCTAGGGCTGTGTGCACCTAGCTCTCAAAGCCCTTTTCTATCTAATAAGCAGATAACTAAATAGCATCAATGATGTGATAAATGGGTATAGGATACATATAATTTGATAATAATATATATATGATACTTTGAACTCCTTTTCTTCAGGCCGATGACCCGGATTATAGTTAGGAAGGCCTGAATTAAGAACAATCCTAATTAGGACAAAATTGATATACTATGATATAGCCATCAAAAATCGTTCCACATTAAAAACATAAGGGCATTGGCACAACCCATAAGATACTAGATAAAGAATAATAATGTATTTAAAAAAAAAAAGAATGTCACATATGTCACATATGGATCTGAGATATTGACTTGTATCCTTTAGGAAAAGTTGCCATATATGGAAACATCATCGATCACATCAGATTATGTTGATTCGTCACCACATCTGTCCTATATGCAAAAAAAATACTCCAAGTCTCAGAATTATTGGAGAATTAAGCAAATTACTTGAAACAACTTGTCTACTTGGGAAGGAGTACATCGAACACAAGCTTTGGGAGGTAGAACGCACATGACTGGATAGTCCTCAGAAACCAATTGCGGAGGCTCTCAAGTCAGTGTTCATTACGCTCCTGCGGTAGGGTGACTCACACCCAATCCCAGAGTTGTGATGGATGGTATGAGCAGCCGGATTCAATCAATAATGCTCATCGTACACCAGTCTATTATCCGGGGCGTTCAGTAACATTCCCTGGGCACACGCAGGGTAACATGCTCGACCGACTCCACCGGACCCTCACGCGAATTTGGAAGATGGATGATCCTCACATGGTGAGATAGCTCTTTCTTTGGGAATAGGAATGCTGCTAAGTACTTGTAGCGATGGGACGCTGCCCCTTTTGTTTCCCAAGTCCATGAACTGTCAACAGCCTACAACATCCACCACCCAGAATCCGACAAATCTTCATAGGGGTAAGTAGGTAACAGCACGGGTAGGCCAAACCCACGTGGGTACGCAGGTTTTACCCCCCGGGGGTACGGGTACGGGTAAGCGACAGTGATACCCGTGGCTTAGTGACCCAGCTTGTTATACTCTCGGCCCTTGTTGTCAAGGTCTTGGGTTCGAGTCTTACTATTGTTGTGCTTTTATCACATATTTGCGCCTGTCGCTGACTCTATTCCCATGACATTTCTTCCTCCGTCACCTGTAACCCATGGGTAAACCCGTACCTGTACCCGCAGGTATGAGTATTGTGGTTGTGCGGGTACGGGTGCGCGTCAGCCCCCCACTACTCACGGGTTTACCCGTGCTGTTGCCTAGGGGTAAGTAAGCGTCTTGAGGACAACAATGTGAAGCAGCTTACGAGCCAGCCCAGTAAGGCTTATCATACTGTGCCACTGAATAATAACACTCACCAGTCCTGATACCCTCCGCTTCTTTCTTGAATATACCATCCACCTCATACTCCTCCTCGACCGCATCTTCTGCAATACTCTTAACCACATCGGTCGCCCGCACCCGTTGACAGACGTGGATCTAAATCAGGCACTTGAGGAATACCAAAACTCTGGAGCAGCAGCCCAGGTCCACTCCAAAGTACAGTTGTTTATTGATGATGGCTGAAAATCTTGGTGGTGGATGATATGCTTCAAATTGAGGAAGGCAAAGGGAGAGCCATTCGTGAATGAGGTGATTGAGAGGTGGAGAGTACGGCTGGAGAATGGCTTGACACCGAGGCCGGCGGTGCATAACGACCGCTCAGATCAGAGGACTGATGTCGTGGACAATTCTCCTGACCCCATGCAGGCAATTGAGAGGTGGAGGGCAAATACGGAGAATGAGATGATACCAATGGAGGTGCTGGGCAACAACTCCTCGAATCAAAGGAACAGTGTCGTCGACAATCCGAGTGGCACCACCCAGATCGAGGATCAAAATGGGAGGACAGCATCTGACGACAACAGGTAGACAGAATCAAGAGGGAAAGCAGCAGCTGGTAAGAAGTCATTAGCATAAGCATATATTGCATAGTATCACGGACCTGTCAGGGGAACACCCACTTCGGCCTCCTTCGACCCGTCCGAGCGCATCCGAGGCACATCCGACCGGCGCCCCCGGACGCCTCCGACCTACCCCGACCCTTGTCCTCGGCCTCCTTCACCCGCACAATCACCGATCCGTCAAGACCCTCCCAACGATCACCTTGGGATAGAGCCTGCGACACCGCTCAGGCCTTCTGTGCTCTACGCCGGCAGTTACGGACGACCAGTATATAGTTGGCGCCTAGCAGGTGGACCCTTAGAGTTTCTTCTCTTTGGATCCTCCCCTGCTAGGTCGGTCCCTCTGTGTATTTCCCGTAGCTTCTATTCACGCTTTGGATCCTCCCCTGCTAGGCTTTCGTCGGAGTCTCCAGGGTTGCCCTTACAGGACCTGTTTATAACGCTTTTCACGTTATTATTGATGCCTCAAGGGACCATGAAGACGATAGCTTTATGGTTGGGTCAGGCTGGCCCAATACTGTCGAAAGCGGAACAAAGGTCAGAATGAGCCAGCATAGCAGCCGCACCTCGAGATATGCTGCACATGTCGCTCGTTGTATGTCCTTTCTCCACCGATAACTCATTCTATCTCTACCTCCCGCTCCTTCGTCTCCTCCGTCAAAGTCAAAGGCCAGCAAAATAATGATGTCAACTCCATGAATGACAATCATAGCAGTAGGCTATTCGGAGGGAGAAAACGTCCAAAGAAAAGTCACAAGCAGGATAGAATCCTGTATACACCCTTGAGAAACGAAACGAGTGGCAAACGATCAACACACCCATACAGGCCACAAGGAGGGCCCTATAACCGTTCCTCGGGTATATTGAGCACTATCTGTTCTCTCGAGGCCTTGAAACAACAACGGTCTCGTTGAATCTCAAGTGTTTTTTTTGGGGGGGACAAAAAGAACTGTAGAAGGAGACAGCGATCGTGGTCAATGTTCCAAACGCTCCAGCATTTGATGCAACACACCTTTATCCATTTCGAGCTATATACTCCCTGAACCTGGCTAATGGTTGTCAGTCCTCTGTGTGCCTTTCAAGGCTAGGACAAAACAACAAGCTGAGTTCCGTCCAAGCATTGTTTTCTTGCGAGCGGGGCGAAGCGCGAGAAGAAGAAGAAGTAGGTTGGCTCCATGGTTAGTCGTTGTGGCAGATAAGAGGTCGTGTTTGGCATCGCTCACTGGCCGTGCGAATACCGACGACAACAAACCCGTTCGTTGCTGCTGACAAGCATGAGTTTGGACAGCAAGGTACGGAGTAAAGCACCTCAGGAGTGGCTTGACCTGCAGATGGTTTCACAGGTACCTGGCTGATTATACTATTATACCACTTCTCCGTCGCTATTCTGCTTCAAACTTGATGAAGCACAATGATGACTTGATATCTGGGTGAGGAATGTATGGATAATCTTAATATAAGTCATGTTATAAACTAATAAATGTCTATCATAGCTCTGAGCAACACATCTATTTTTAGACATCCTATATGTTTGTACAAATTCCATGCATCCTATTATACCAATCTCCCAATAACTCACTCAAAGATGAGGGACCCCTCATGGATTAAAGGTAGGAAGTATACATAGGGGTCCTCTGATGACATGATGACCCTCACACCATTTCATATACATGTAATATGCTGCTATGCTCTAATATCCCCCTGAACCAACTTCTACATCATATTGGCCATACAGCTATGATCTGGTAGTTGATTATGGATCAAATATGTAAAGGTTTGGCAAATGAGGTGTATACACCTACCCGCATACTTAGATTAATCTCTGTATGTCCTTGGAGGATGAATTGGGGTGAACATTCCAAGACATGCGCATGCAGTACTGGTTTATATGAATAGTGAGGTCTATAGACTGAGTGTTGGACCTTGAGGTGGGTGTATAAGGATATTTGGATGTCTACTAGGACCCTGGAACATAATCAGTCATGGTTCTGCCATGTGTCACTAAAGGTAGCTGAAGAGAGGGTAGGTACCCATAAGCAAAAAAGAGTGTCTTCGCTATTACAACTAGTCAGAAAATAATTTCAAGTATGATCTAAGACTTAAATGTAGGATGGTATATACCTTCAAATGAGCCTGTCTAGCACTTGAATCAACCTCCTAGCTAATCTGGATCTCTCACAGTACCATTATCAGTGTTATCTATCCCAAAGATGATGAGCTCACCATGGCATGACCTTTGTAAGTCTGAGGTATCTGAGTCTATCTCTTAGTAGGGGTATAGTATACCTCCTAGAAACTGGTGCCCCTACCCCTCTAGCATATCTCTATCCTGTGTTATATAGCACCTAAGGTCCCTGGCAATTGAATGACCCTCAAACTTGCTGTGGACTTAGAAATGGGTAGAAGTGCGCAACACCCCGGAAGCCAGAGCGGCCCCCACCAGACCCAGCCCGCACTGTGCGCCATGCGCGTCCGCTTTGCTTGCACCTTGCTCTCGACCGCCCTGCTCATTGCGCCCCCTCGCAGCCCCACCCCAAACGCGTCACCCGGCTGCCCGGCAGCGAGCCCCGGGCACGTGGAAACCACACACCCTATTTCCTTCTCCCAAATCCACCACCAGCACAGCAGCCCCTGTTGCCCTGCATTACCCAGCCTGGCCTCACGTGACCGTGTCTGATCATGATTTACGACTGATCATGATGGTGATGGGAAGCACAAGCCGCAGGCTGGGACAGCCCAAAGATGCTCAAAAGTCCTCCGGAAGTGCTACATATTATATGTATCAGCTTGGCGGTGGCCGGGCGCCGGGACGGACAGTCCGACGTCGTGTCCTGCATCTCCCGGTAATCATACGGGGACAGTTTGGCAGTCTCTTTGTTGACAGAGGTGCGTGCAGCGGAATTTGGGGCGAAATACGCTTCCACCGCCTGGATAAATGCGTGCGGGAAGTCATCCATGGAGGCAGATGACTCTGATGAGGTCTGCTCGACGCAGACGCACAATGCTGGGCGCGGTCAGTGGGGTACAAGCAGCAGGTTAAGTAGACGCACTGGCAATAATCTCCGCGTATTTTGAGTATGTCGGGGTGTCCTGTTTGACGCTTAGCAGAAGTTTCGAATGGGAAAGGATGGCGCCGTCCATACAGAAATCCATCTCGATAAGCGTGATCTACATGTCATAATTGCCGGCGCCTTTGGAGGGTTAAACGAGAAAACTTCAAAAGCACTACATACTAGATGTTCGTCGCTCTGAGGTCAAAGTCAGACAATTTTCCTAGACAAAGCCATTGTGATTACCAGGCTAGAATTGTTGAAGGCTGCTGCTGTGCTTCAAGATGTCCAAGGCAGCAGAGACTCCAGCGAGGCGTTTGAAGTACAAGGTTGTTAGCTGTGCAAATGGCGCCTTGGAGGGATGCAGCGCAATGATCTCCACTGAGAGTATTTGTAGGGATCGCAGTTCCGGTGCGTCCAGGATTCGCAGTCGTTTCAACTCCCAGTCACCCTCGGACGCCGCAATCGAAAGACGCTGTAGCATTGGAAATTGTGATCCAGCCAAAAACAGCTGGGCCAGCGTCTCCATTGGCACGCTTAGTGAGACGTCTCGCCAGCGAGATACCAGCGGGAGTAATGTCTGCGCCGTAATCAAGAAAGGCTGTCACATGAAGTGTAAGGGGGAGGACATTAGCGCGTGCAATCCATAGTTTTGTGAGATTAATCAGCTCAAAGCTGCTCTACGAATGTGCTTCCGTAGTCCGAGTTGTTGTCGTGGGACATGCGAGCGTTCCGAGCAGCGCAATGCTCCCGGGTTAGGCTCCCTTCCCAGTTGTCGTTGGATCTAACGGGGATTTGGAGAGCCTCAGCAAACAAGAAAACGTTAACGATAGAGAGGACGAGGGCCTTGCCCTGGACCCACCCTGCCGGGGGCCTCTGCTCGCCGCAGGGCCCGCTGCGCGGAGCACTCTTCTCTTCCCTCCTCCCCTCTCTCACTTTCCTAGGTGCTCTGGAGCTTTTTATCACGTAGTTACGGCGCGGCCGGGGTTTTCCACCCGGACCCCACGCTGCCGCGGAGGCCTGCTGCGCAGCTCGTGAATTGATCCTGAGCTGATTCCCGAGGTCATAGGAAGCATGCGTCGAGTGCATCAATCCCACTGATCACCCTTGCTTAAGGGCTGATCAGTGGGATTGGACTCGATCAGTAGGACTGGTTTGGGGTGGCCCAGTCCCAGTCCCACTGATTTCGTCACCCCTCATACTGTACTTGTCGATATCGCAGGCACCCACCGAGTGTACATATTCGTCTCCATAGTGAAATGCGAGGTGGACATTCAAAAGATCCAATGCAGGGAAGTAGCTGGCTATGGATGCCAGCTTGCTGCTAGTGTCGCACCCCTCTAGCACTGCAAGCGTCAGATCCGTGACTGCTCCAAGTGCGCGCGTAGGGAAGGGCAGCAAGGGCGAGCAGCAGGGCTGGCGTATCGGGTCCCAGTAGCGTGAGCTTGTCAATGTTGGCCAGCGGAAGGATAAGCAATGCCAGCTCAAGCGTGGCTTGTAACTGTGTCAAAGTACGGAATGTGCATGGCAAATCGCGGTCCGGAGGGGCTACCGGGGAGGGAATGTTGTCGGTCGTGAGTATCAGGGACTCCAGCCTAGGAAAGGCGGTGTTGAGCAAGGTGGCGAGTTCACTGGTCTCCGAGCCTCTGATACTAATTGTGAGGTGGGTGGTATTCAGGAATATCGGGAGTACGGCAATTCCGCCCTGGCAGTGTAATGCCAGACTTGGCGCTGCTGCTTCCCATCGTATCTGCAGCGCCAAACGCGCTGAGGCTACAAGGTTCAGCCAGGAGCTCGGTTCGCTGCAGTCGGCGAGTATCAAGCTGCTGATGGATATTTTCTGGAGGAACATAGAGCTGGCGAGAGAAGGGGGGATTGCACAGTTGATGAGGAACAATGTCTCGAGTGATTGTAGCTGGGCGAGCGCACCAAGCGCCCTGGTCGTGAATTCTATCTGTTCAGCCTTGAAGTAGCGAAGATTGCCGAAGCGGGGGAGTGTCGTGAGTACGCTATGGAGCATAGAATGAATCTCGTCCTCGTCGCTGAACCTGACATCGCTGAATTTGTACGAATACCCAGAGTAGCAGCTAAGCAGGTTGACAGAGATGCACTTGACGTGACGGCGCCACGCTATTCGACCCAAACAGTCCCAGTTTATCCTCCAACTGCTGCGTTTGCTCCGTCGTCAAAGGTATAGGGCAGGAACGAGAGGTTGGTGAGTAGGAGTGTGCGAGCCAAAGAGCAGAAGCGCCGCGATGCACGGGCGACATTGTGCAGGTCATCCCTTGACGCTCGTCGGAAGAGCGTCGAGGAGGAGCTCGTTGGGCAACACGGTTGTTAGGAGAGAAATGGTTGCCGCGTGAGAGCGTCACTGAGCGTGTGACAGCCGACTGGGATGCCAAGCCACTGCGCTCAACTTGAAAGACAGGTCTTGCTCTCAAGCTCCTTCTCCAGCTTAATACAGTCGGGTATCGGAGGACACAGTGCAGCATTCTGCGCTCAAAGGACTACAATGGTGCCCAAAAACCTTCACGGCCAACGTGTCCACGGACATGAATTTGATGGCTCCCTGTGCACGTGCATCAGCATGGTCCGTGCGCCGCCCGCCAAACACGGGTCATCGCCCTTCTTTTCCGCCCACTTTCCCCACACACGGTCTGAGCCGACCTTGCGATTCTGCCCTCGGTGGCCCGCGCTGGTGTCGAGGAAGGAACAGCCTGCTTTCGAGGCAGGATGGACATGGGATCAGGCGCTTCAAAAATAAAATGTGGCTGGCGGGTGGGCGCCAGCGCACGCGGCTCCTTGTACATCGTATTTGTCCGTCGTCGTGGCACAATTTTTTATCTTCCTTGACCCGTCTCGGCGGGTCTCATGGTTGTCGTGTGCAGAGGGACAAGGTGTGTTGTGCACTTGATACTAGTAATTGGGGCTCACCCATTGTCAGTGTATCTCATGGAATAAATGTTTCCTGGGTCGGGTTGATACGTGGGTACTGGGCGGATTTTCCGAGCGACGGGCTTGTAACGTCGTTTGGAAATGACTGGCGCCTTGACACCAGCGCTGGTCGTGTATGTGTATTCGGGGCTGAAGGCTCGGTCGGTCCACGGTGTTGGAATTACTGCCTTCAGGTCGACGCCGGTAGTAATGGCGTATGAAGTCAAGAGGGTATCATAATCTGGATTAGGTGAAATATTAAATAGAGAGTCAAAATCGGAAAACTCAGCTGAACCCATTAATGCTTCTAAAGATCTTCCCAGTGTATTTGCGCAGGAGGTCGGGAAGGCGCTCGGTGTTCTCCCCCGTCAAAAATCCTCTCCTTCAGGGAGGTCCTCGACGTAGGCGGATTGATGTGAGTGGCCGTGGCCACGTGTCATCGCGACAGCGTTCCGCGGGTCGGCGGGGTTAGTGATCGAGATGCCTATCGTAGGCTGTCCTCGACGCTCACCTTCCTTCCACAAAAACAAGCTTACGGCCCCTCCGCGTTCGTAATCGAGACGGGCACAGAACCATTGCAAGAATGGCTGGCCCAGAATCAAGTCGTGCGGGCCGAGTTCCTGGTGGGAGATGAATAGATGGTGGGTGAAGTCGTGTTGTCCAATGCGCAGAGGTACGTCCGTCGCACATCCTCGCAGCTGCTCTGGGTCGCCGTGTATCCCTTTGAGGGCCCATCGCGTTCCTTGGTAATCAACTGCGAGCGAGCAACGAGTAGGCACTGAGATACTTGCCAGGTTAAGCTCCGACCCAGAGTCAATCATGGCTCTCAATTCCACTCCGCCCACCGTCACAGTCAACGTGCCGGTCGTCATCGCAAAGAACCTACTTGACGGGGGGCGCCTTAGCTACCGCATTGCTGTATCGGACGAGCAAGTCTTCAAGCTCGTTCGAAGGCTCGACCACCATTTCTCTCGGCTCACTGGGTTCAATCTGGGACGTCAAACGAATCAACTCGTCGGCCTCGTACAAGGAATACTCAGCTTGTTTACTCGAGTACTCGCGCTTGGCTCGCGTTTGCTCGTTCATGAGCTTCTGCAGAACCGGGCTCGCGCCGATAATTTCGAATATGGGCAAGGAGACATTCGTCTTTAGGATGGTCTCTAGGATTCCTGGTGGGTTAGCTCGTTCTTGGAGCATGGAAGTAATGTGAAACTTATCCTGAGCAGGTTTACTCGCGTCCCTCATGACTACATCTTCGCCTTGACCTCCTACTCGCGGCGCGCGAGCATTTTTCCAGCCGTCCTTACGGTTAATTGGGTTTGGTGGAGTCGGGATCTTGTTATCAACGACTGGCGGGGCTGGAGCTCGGACTGCGGGTGCTTTTGAAGCTTCTGATTGTGCTTGGGGTTGCGGAGGAGCACGATGTGGTGATTTTGGTGCTGCTGGCGCATTCGGTCGTTGGCCCACGGGGTTATATCGGTTCGTATCCTTTCCGCTTCGGTAACGGGATTGGCTAATTGCTCGTCGTAGCTGAGCGACGAGACGGCAAAGAAGTCGTTATCTAAAAACTTGGGTAGATCCAAACGCGAGGCCTGCTGAATGGGTTGCAGCTGCCTGAACGCCGTCCGCTCGTGCTCGCATATAGGACGAAACACCTCCGCGCCATCCTTGGGGAATCTTTGGGAGATCAGCTCCATCCATCTGGACGTACCGTTGGGTATTCGGGTCGATCTTGACCAGAGCTCGCTCGATGAGCTCGCGCATTTCCGGCAGTAACGAGGATGTAATTGGTGAGTGCCGACCTTTCCGCACACACAAGCATCGCTTACCCGCATTTGTAGCTAGTTGTCTTTCGGCTAGATGGAGTCGCATTTGCTCCAGCTGACGCGTCAAGTCGGCGGGATTTGGGAGTCTGTCGAGGTTGTGGGCGCCTCGGGCGCATGGTCCTGAGCAGGTCGCTGCTGGATTTGGACCGGTCAGCGGTTGTGCTACTGGCTGCGTTTGGAATTCTGGGGTAAGAGTAGTCTCAATTCGGTTACCGAATTCATCAAACTTAGCTTGTGTTGGGTTATAGATCTTCTCGCTCCACGGCTCGAAGATGAGCGAATCAGGATCGAATCTTTTCTTCAAGATATCGACAGTGGCCACAAGGGTCGGCGCCTGGATCGCGTGTGCGATCGCGGGTTGGTGTACGCTGGTAAAACCAGTCCTTCATGGATGTCGGAATGCCACTTACGAACATGTAGTTCGCTGTTTCTTGAGTAATTCGCTTCTTCTTGACTAGGTTTCCTGACATCCGCAGAAATTCTCGATAATATGTGTCAACGGCGAGCTTGGAAACAAAAGGAGACTTAGCGGCATTGGATTGGCAAAAGTCCTTCAACTGCTGCTCCGTATAGTTCTGTGCTGACTCTTCGTCAGGATAAACAGCAAGAAGTGCCTTCGAAGCCGCGTTCCAAGTCTTGCCGGCTGCCTCTATGTCGAGCTCGGGTATGTATCGTATGATGTCTTTGACTCTGTCACTGGAGTATTTGTAGATGTGGTCGACTAGTTGGTCCTTATCAACGATACCGGCTTGTATGCCGCACTCGGCGATCTGGGTGAGGAAGTCTTTGGCGTATTGTCCATTGAACTTGGGTGCGTTCTGCGAGCGCGGAATCGGCATGGGGGTATGAAGAGTCGCGGTTGCGATTGGGGTCGCCATTTTTTTCGCTAGCGGCTGAAGTGAGTAATAGAGTTAGGGGTCAAGATGGATAACGCAGCGTTTATAGTTCTCGATAACGGAATACCAGCCCCCTCGGGTGGGCTCCACTGAAGAAGGCGAACGTGGTCCAAGCGAGGACTACTGTAGAGGCCAAGGTCGTATCGAGTTAATGCTGCGGGTGGAGTAGAAGGGTGGATGTAGTTCTGGAGAAATGTACTCAGCTCTGGGTGAATATATCCTGGCTTGCGCCGCTATTCTGCGCTTTCGCTCACGCAGGCTCAAAACTCCGAGATGAAAGAGGGAAGCCAAGAAGATAAGATTCTCCTATCCGAATCTGAGACCGTAACTATGTGATCGGAAGGGGTACAAACAAATGAAATAAAACTAAATTGGCCATGTGTAAGAGATCCTGGCTCTACACTGACCACATGTCCACACAGAACCATTTTTGGACTTTGATGAATGGGAATGCGCTGCTGCCCTCAGCGAAGACGTTGGGGGACCAAGCCAAGTCTTATACCCAGTCCGACTAGCTCTGTGCGTCCAGCGGCAGCTTCGAAGTTCGGATATTTTGAGATAGTTGTGGAGTAGGGAAGGAGATAGGAATTGAGATGTCGAGTAAATGAGAGGTGGCTGTTATCGCCCGATAAGCGCGACCCGTGGAATTGCGCGTGACCGTGGTGGCGACGTGGCGGCCATGAGACACTACCACAATGCGTGCGGGAAGTCATCCATGGAGGCAGATGACTCTGATGAGGTCTGCTCGACGCAGACGCACAATGCTGGGCGCGGTCAGTGGGGTACAAGCAGCAGGTTAAGTAGACGCACTGGCAATAATCTCCGCGTATTTTGAGTATGTCGGGGTGTCCTGTTTGACGCTTAGCAGAAGTTTCGAATGGGAAAGGATGGCGCCGTCCATACAGAAATCCATCTCGATAAGCGTGATCTACATGTCATAATTGCCGGCGCCTTTGGAGGGTTAAACGAGAAAACTTCAAAAGCACTACATACTAGATGTTCGTCGCTCTGAGGTCAAAGTCAGACAATTTTCCTAGACAAAGCCATTGTGATTACCAGGCTAGAATTGTTGAAGGCTGCTGCTGTGCTTCAAGATGTCCAAGGCAGCAGAGACTCCAGCGAGGCGTTTGAAGTACAAGGTTGTTAGCTGTGCAAATGGCGCCTTGGAGGGATGCAGCGCAATGATCTCCACTGAGAGTATTTGTAGGGATCGCAGTTCCGGTGCGTCCAGGATTCGCAGTCGTTTCAACTCCCAGTCACCCTCGGACGCCGCAATCGAAAGACGCTGTAGCATTGGAAATTGTGATCCAGCCAAAAACAGCTGGGCCAGCGTCTCCATTGGCACGCTTAGTGAGACGTCTCGCCAGCGAGATACCAGCGGGAGTAATGTCTGCGCCGTAATCAAGAAAGGCTGTCACATGAAGTGTAAGGGGGAGGACATTAGCGTGTGCAATCCATAGTTTTGTGAGATTAATCAGCTCAAAGCTGCTCTACGAATGTGCTTCCGTAGTCCGAGTTGTTGTCGTGGGACATGCGAGCGTTCCGAGCAGCGCAATGCTCCCTGGTTAGGCTCCCTTCCCAGTTGTCGTTGGATCTAACGGGGATTTGGAGAGCCTCAGCAAACAAGAAAACGTTAACGATAGAGAGGACGAGGGCCTTGCCCTGGACCCACCCTGCCGGGGGCCTCTGCTCGCCGCAGGGCCCGCTGCGCGGAGCACTCTTCTCTTCCCTCCTCCCCTCTCTCACTTTCCTAGGTGCTCTGGAGCTTTTTATCACGTAGTTACGGCGCGGCCGGGGTTTTCCACCGGACCCCACGCTGCCGCGGAGGCCTGCTGCGCAGCTCGTGAATTGATCCTGAGCTGATTCCCGAGGTCATAGGAAGCATGCGTCGAGTGCATCAATCCCACTGATCACCCTTGCTTAAGGGCTGATCAGTGGGATTGGACCGATCAGTAGGACTGGTTTGGGGTGGCCCAGTCCCAGTCCCACTGATTTCGTCACCCCTCATACTGTACTTGTCGATATCGCAGGCACCCACCGAGTGTACATATTCGTCTCCATAGTGAAATGCGAGGTGGACATTCAAAAGATCCAATGCAGGGAAGTAGCTGGCTATGGATGCCAGCTTGCTGCTAGTGTCGCACCCCTCTAGCACTGCAAGCGTCAGATCCGTGACTGCTCCAAGTGCGCGTAGGGAAGGGCAGCAAGGGCGAGCAGCAGGGCTGGCGATCGGGTCCCAGTAGCGTGAGCTTGTCAATGTTGGCCAGCGGAAGGATAAGCAATGCCAGCTCAAGCGTGGCTTGTAACTGTGTCAAAAGTACGGAATGTGCATGGCAAATCGCGGTCCGGAGGGGCTACCGGGGAGGGAATGTTGTCGGTCGTGAGTATCAGGGACTCCAGCCTAGGAAAGGCGGTGTTGAGCAAGGTGGCGAGTTCACTGGTCTCCGAGCCTCTGATACTAATTGTGAGGTGGGTGGTATTCAGGAATATCGGAGTACGGCAATTCCGCCCTGGCAGTGTAATGCCAGACTTGGCGCTGCTGCTTCCCATCGTATCTGCAGCGCGCAAACGCGCTGAGGCTACAAGGTTCAGCCAGGAGCTCGGTTCGCTGCAGTCGGCGAGTATCAAGCTGCTGATGGATATTTTCTGGAGGAACATAGAGCTGGCGAGAGAAGGGGGGATTGCACAGTTGATGAGGAACAATGTCTCGAGTGATTGTAGCTGGGCGAGCGCACCAAGCGCCGCGGTCGTGAATTCTATCTGTTCAGCCTTGAAGTAGCGAAGATTGCCGGCGGGGGAGTGTCGTGAGTACGCTATGGAGCATAGAATGAATCTCGTCCTCGTCGCTGAACCTGACATCGCTGAATTTGTACGAATACCCAGAGTAGCAGCTAAGCAGGTTGACAGAGATGCACTTGACGTACAGCCCACGCTATTCGACCCAAACAGTCCCAGTTTATCCTCCAACTGCTGCGTTTGCTCCGTCGTCAAAGGTATAGGGCAGGAACGAGAGGTTGGTGAGTAGGAGTGTGCGAGCCAAAGAGCAGAAGCGCCGCGATGCACGGGCGACATTGTGCAGGTCATCCCTTGACGCTCGTCGGAAGACGTCGAGGAGGAGCTCGTTGGGCAACACGGTTGTTAGGAGAGAAATGGTTGCCGCGTGAGAGCGTCACTGAGCGTGTGACAGCCGACTGGGATGCCAAGCCACTGCGCTCAACTTGAAAGACAGGTCTTGCTCTCAAGCTCCTTCTCCAGCTTAATACAGTCGGGTATCGGAGGACACAGTGCAGCATTCTGCGCTCAAAGGACTACAATGGTGCCCAAAAACCTTCACGGCCAACGTGTCCACGGACATGAATTTGATGGCTCCCTGTGCACGTGCATCAGCATGGTCCGTGCGCCGCCCGCCAAACACGGGTCATCGCCCTTCTTTTCCGCCCACTTTCCCCCCACACGGTCTGAGCCGACCTTGCGATTCTGCCCTCGGTGGCCCGCGCTGGTGTCGAGGAAGGAACAGCCTGCTTTCGAGGCAGGATGGACATGGGATCAGGCGCTTCAAAAATAAAATGTGGCTGGCGGGTGGGCGCCAGCGCACGCGGCTCCTTGTACATCGTATTTGTCCGTCGTCGTGGCACAATTTTTTATCTTCCTTGACCCGTCTCGGCGGGTCTCATGGTTGTCGTGTGCAGAGGGACAAGGTGTGTTGTGCACTTGATACTAGTAATTGGGGCTCACCCATTGTCAGTGTAATAGACGTTGTTGTATCCGTGCACTACTAATCAACATATTGCCAATTTTCCCCCCAAGAATGGTGCAGTCGCCGTTATTCGACCGATCCTCTGCGTCGTCCACTATGCGCTGGCATCTGGCTGCCAACAGCGTTGTCCCGCATCGGCGTCGCGTCTTTCGCTGGTAGGCACTTGCAGCGATGTTATACAGCATTTTGCGGAACACTGGCGCTTCCAGTTGATTGATTCCCGCGGTCGCCAGCTGACTCATCCCCGCATCTTGCTTCTCACTCTCATGGACGACCCGCCCTTCCCCCGCGAGATCGAGCTGCACATCTTCCGCGAGGCGGCGCTGCAGCGGCCGCGGGGCATCCCAGTGTTGATGCGCGTAGCGTGGTGGGTGAAAGAGTGGTGCGTCCGGCAATGCGTACTTTGGTCCGTTTCTCTCGCTGACCAGCTGTGGCCGCCAGTGTGGAGCCGCTGCTGTACAACGTCTTGAGTCTTCGGGATCCGGAGGCTGGTCCGACTCTCAATACACCATTCCCAGTCTTGTCGCCGTCTGCCTTCAGGGCGCTCATCGAAGACCCCCCGCCGGCAGGCATTCATCGCGCAGTCGACCGGTCTGCGTCTCGACGGAGAGACTCCTCGTCTGAGACTAACAGTATTCTGAACTCCTGCCCCCACCTCCAAGATGTTGTCATTCTACCGCGTGGTCTCATATTTAGCACGGCAGACGTGCTCGGAACTCTGCCCAACCTCCGGCGGCTCACCACGAACCTGCTCTCGCTCTACATGATGACCGCATCTCCCGACCTCTCCGCGCTCACGCGCATCACACACCTCCACCTGTCGTTCTCCACCACGCTGGCCGCAAGTCTGGCCGCCGCTTCTGGCGCTTCGTGCGCTGACGCATCTCGCCATCGATACAAAGGAGTGGTACCACGACATTCTGCAGAGGGACCCCCACCGCCGACATGTTGCTGGACGTGCTGTCGGATCCACATCGGCGGTTGAATGTATTCGTCCTGTCCTACCAGCGCGTTGGGAAGGTGCCGCTCGACGAACGCCTCATAGAGCACCCTGCGTGCCTCCTGGTCCACCAGGGGATCGGCTGGCCGGAGTGGCAGGATGAGTGGACAGGCGGCGCGACTAGTGCGGGGTTCTGGGAGCGCGTGGATAAAATGCTTGCGGAGCGTCGCTCAGCGGGCGCCCCAGGGAAATATGACAATGATTGGTAGTCCTTCTAGTGGAAAATATTCTGTAAACTATTGAATCGGAATCCTCCAAGTTATCAGTGCCTTCAAGTGCGTCCACTTCTCACACGGAAGCGTGTTGTCATATGCGCGTCTGTCACAGTCTCCTCAGTTCTGTGAAGCACACGAAATCAACCGTATGCGGCACACCTAGTACCGCGTCCCGCAGGACATTATACGCCTCCGCAACCTCGTGGAACGCCGGCGTCGAAGGACATTATACGCCTCCGCAACCTCGTGGAACGCCGGCGTCGACTGGTGGCCGGGCACGTCGGGGTGGTGCCGCTTGCTCAGCTACACCTCCGCAGATAAGTCCCGCGCACGCACAGCCGACACAGCGGAGGGACCCACCGCGAAGAAGGCCGTCTGCCAGCGTGACCCTAACCCTCAACGCGAAGGCCTGCACCGTCCTGATGCCCCGCTCGACTCGCTCGGGGTCGTTCCCCGCTAGCTCCGCTCCGCGCAGGGTCCTGGGCTCATTGGACAGATGTTCTCCTGACCCGCGACGGCCCGGGTGGGGACCGCTTTGGCAAGCCATACCGTGGCTGGTGGTATATACTGTTCGTGCAAGGGCGTTGCTCCGTCAAGCCTAGTTCAGGAGTGAGCGAGCGGCCGGGGACGAGAGAATGATGTGGTGGAAGAGTGGTGCCGCTGGTGCGTTTCCTGCAGCTTCCTGTGCACTCGATATCCGACTTCCCGTCTCTGAGTTGGTTTTCCGATTTGCGATTGGAGATTCGGAGCCAGAAGGGGATCTCTGGTCATGGATTCACATCCTCGATCTTGCCATGCTGGTCAAGTTCACTTGGTGCATTGACAAGCGTCTGCTCAGCCTTGCCAGGTTGTCGCGCCAAGATGTCGTGTTCCAGGGGGTGCGACATCTTGTATTGCGGATCCAGAATTCATTGGTGTTAACCCACTCTGGCATCGAGCAGCTGCCGCGCACTTCCCGGGACTCGAACAGCTGTGCGTTCAGGTCATCGATGGGCCTTATAACACAGAGATGGCCGCGAGCGAGCCAGCTTGTGTGCTTCCGTGTGTGCGCGAGCTGACCACAGCCTGCAAAGTGTTGCCTGCAGTTCTCCCATGCACACCATTTGTGAACAAACTGAAGATTTGGAATGAAGCTGCCGGGAGACTGCTGTTTACGCTCCAGCGCATCGAGAGGTATATTCCGCCCACGATAACTAACGTAGCATTGCAGTCGGATAATGGCAATTACTCCCTTTGGTCCGGGATCCTTGCCTTCTTCCCGAACCTGCGCACCCTCGATTTCCGTGTCAAAGAGTCCAGCGGTGATTCTCGGCCAAGCGAGGTGAATTCTGTCCTGTTATCTGCGGCCTTGATCCTATCAACACCGTTCTCCAGGCCCCTCACTTCCTCGCCAGCCTATCGACCATCCTTCCGCCCACTCTCGAAAGTCTCCGTGTCCATATTTGGTCCTCAAGGGCTGTCCTTCCCGGGGGCAAACGGGAAGAGTGGGATTGAGCCGTCTTCCAAGCGCGGATGAGCTCCAGGCAGAACTACTGAAAGGGTGTGGCGGTCTCACGGCAGATAGTTATCCGTGGGTCATTCCTGGACTTGCAGTGGACCAGCGATTGAATCTATTGCCGACTCGGACATGTGTTTGGACTCGTGCATGCCTAACTCGATAATATTTCTTTGATTGGTAAGACGACAGGGCATTCCAGCATGTTGTCGAATAGATATGACAAGCATCAAATGACCGTTGCCGAAAACACAGTCATGCGGCGGGGGACAGCTCAGTGCGGAAGAGCTTGCTGGTAAGTGCACGTTGAGTGGACGACAAACTAGAGGATCCGTAGATTCAGCGCGTTAAGTACAATTGTCGTGGGCGTCAAGATACTGGCGGCAAGGAAGCAAAAGCGCGGGCCAGTGTCGTTGGCGTGTCGCGCAAGAAGAGCCGGTCCGCGAGGCGAACCGCGACCGGAGCTACACACCAGGGGATATATGGACCGGGCCCGAGGGCTGGATTTCTAAGGCGAAGGAAGAGCCGTGGGGGGGGCAAACTTGTAGATGCAGCGCAGCAACGGCTAGCAACGGCGCGGCGCGGCGCAAAGCGGGTGGAGCAAGAAAGCTGACGAGCACGGGGAGTGGCATTCGACCATAGTCCTGGACGCACTGCCGGCCCGAGTTATGAGAACGAGCAGGGCGATGTCTGGAGTAGAAATGCACCAGAGAAATTGGGCCTCGGATTGTCGTTCGTGTGCGGGTGGCCCGCAGGGTGCGCTAGGTATCGTCGGCAAGCGCATCGTCGTCGTGGAGCGGAGGAAAGAAACCAGAGATTGATGTCACGGCCGCCGAGCCCGGACCTGATGCCGATCGCCAGTGCCACGTAAGCAGCCACGCCTTGTCTTCTCCTTCCATGTGCGCGCGGGAGACGGTCCCGCCCCTGGTCGGAGCGCGGCACGAATGCTATGCTTGAGCCACAGCGCGAGTAGGAGCAGGGATGGGCTGCGACGGTCGATTTGGCGTGGCTTGAGGTGCGTGTTGTGCATTCAGTCTCTATTTCGCTGATCTACTCCCCAGTAATCCCTCACTTTTCGCTGGCGAGTCTGACACCCAGGGTGGCGGCCTCTACTGGGCGGAAACAAGCGGCGTGAAATCAGCCGCGGACGGCCCGGATGGCAAGCAGCAGGGCACAACCGGGGGGGACAAGGTGCGTGTGCTATTTCGTCCGCGTAACTGGGTCCTGATAGTCGCTACGGCGTGTTCAAGTTTTTCACGGTGCGTTACCCATGTCTTGCTCATCACGCAGAGCCAATCGCTCATTTCACTAATAGGTCTACTGCCCCCCACCGACGGCGCTCCGCCTTCCGCAGACACCACCGGCCCGTTCGCCGACGCTGCAATCGATTCCCATTCCACTCCTCTCCACCTGCCCCCATGTCCTCTCCAGTCCCCGTCTTCGACGCAAAAGCGATGCCCTTCCGCCGGTTGGGCCCCAGCGGTCTGCGCGTGCCGCTCTTCTCTCTCGGCGGCTGTCCGTCTTTGCGCATTCCCCATTGGCTTTAGCTGAGCTCTCGACAGGGCTCACCCTCGGAGGCTCCGTCGTCGGCGAGAGCGTCAAGGACATCATGCAGGCCGCCTTCGAGAATGGGATCAACATGTTCGACACCGCGGAGGACTACCAGAAAGGTGCGGCTGAGCGAAATGTGCGTTCCCTGAGATTCCCTTCTGACCACGCTTTCTCTGACTCCAGCAAAATCAGGGGACACGCTATCAAAGAACTTGGCTGGCGCCGCACGGACCTCGTCATCTCAACCAAGATATTCTGGAGCCACGAGCCAGGCACGGGCCCGAACGACACGGGGCTGTCGCACAAACAGTGCGCCACCTTCCTTTCCTTCCTACAACTCTGACTGGCAACAGCGTTATCGAGGGCACGAAGGCTTGTTTGCGACGGCTCCAGATGGACTATGTCGACGTCATCTTCGCGCATCGTTGCGATACCACCGGTGGGTTTCTTACATTCGCCATAAGGAGGTCAACTGACGCAGGCTAGTTCCGATGGAGGAGATCGTCCGCGCATTTAACTATGTTATCGACCAGGGCTGGGTGAGTGGTGGATTTTGTCTATCCATATCCACTAAGATTCACACGCAGGCTTTCTACTGGGGCACCTCCGAGTGGAGCGCACCAGATCGAGGAGGCGCATCGTGAGCGTGTACCTCTCCCGAGACCTCCCGTCGCTTACCCGCAGCACAGATGTTGCCACGCGCTTAAACCTCATCGCGCCGATCGCGGAGCAGTGCAAGCACAAGTCTGCGCCATCTTCTTTCTTCCTTCGAAATAATGCTGAGGAGACGATAGCATGTTCCACCGCGAACGTCCGGAGAAGGAATACGCGTGGCGTGGGCAACCATCAAACTTCAGCAGTAGCTAATGCTGACTTTGTAGCCCTTTGTACGCCAAGTACGGCCTGGGCACAACCGCATTCTCTGCACTGCAGGGCGGACTGCTGACGGGGAAGGTATATCCTCCTCAACCCTCTAACACGTAAACTAACTTTGCTAGTACAACGACGGCATCCCAGACGGCACGCGCTTCGCCACCGTGCCCATGTTCCGCGGGGCGACGGAGGGTCCCCAGGGCGAAGAGCTGCTTTGGAAAGTGCGTCTCCTCAGCCAAATTGCTGCGGGGTGCGTCGTTTCTCCCCGACTTGCTGAACTCTGGGCGGAACCGCTGGCGCTCGCGTGGGTTGCGGCGCACCGCCACACTTCCACAGTCATCCTCGGCGTGTCCTCCGTCGCACAGCTCGAGGCGAACCTCGGCGCGCTTGAGGTCCTGCCCAAGCTGGATGCTGCGGTGTTGGCGCGGATCGAGGCTGTGTTGGGTAACCACCCGCAGGAGCCGGTGCGTATTTCTCTATCCAATGATGAGGTGGATAATGCACTAATGATGTTGGTGTAGGAGACGTATGGTCGCCCGCCGCTGGATCAGGGCATCCTTTGACTCGGTGCAATATCACCCCTATCTTTCCTTTGACCACAAGATCAGCTCAAGTAAGGAAGAATACAAATGCCACTCATTCTCTCGTTTATCAATATTGAATATCTTTTGTGATCTGGTGTGCTCAATTCGTATGTGTCTATATCATGATTATGCGTCCTTTGTCCACTGGAGGTTGAGATGGAAGGGTGGTGCAAGTATCGAAATCCAGCTCAGATTGGGGCAACGGCGAAGCAGCTGCCTCCGTAGCACTTGTCCTGTCTGCATCACCAAGGTGTCGGACGAGGAACCGCTCCGGGGCCCACGGCGAGAGAACATACTCGTGTCCGAGTACTTGACTTCGAGCCGCTGCAAACCCAAGGGAAGACTAGCCGGGAAGCCCGTGAGGAAGGCGGCAGGCTGTGATAGTATTGAGTAGGGTATGGGCACAGTTCGGATGACGACACTTAGGAGACATTCACTTACGGCGGGCACGCGTCCGGACAGCATCGTTACGGTGAAGTCGAGGGTATGCAGGTGCGGAAAATGTGCAAAGACCGCGCCCCACACGGCAAGATCGCCGTCCTCCGAGTCGCATTCGAGGGTGAGTGTCGTGATTGTCACGGGGATGCACTGCCTATTGCGCTGCAGCACGGACACTAAGCTTGTGGCATCAGCGTTTTCGACATGCAATGTGTGGATAGACGGTGCAATCCGCAGGAGGAGGGGTAAAGCTTCACTGGCTTCATACGTGGTCGTGAGCTTGAATACAGCGGGAAACAACGGTTCGCCGCCGTTAGGGCCATCCCACGGCAGCCCCGGATCGTCCACATAGAGTGCCGCCTCGACACTAAGCTGCTCAACTGCGGGAAAGGCCGCTTGCAGCTGCACACAGCCAGAGTAGGTTAGCAACACGCCCGCAGCCCTCGGAGAGTCTAAGCGCCAGGTGTTTTACGTGAGGTAGCACACTCGTAAGCCCTTCCACTGGTTGATCCATGTCCAGGCTGACCGCGGAGAGTGTGATGGGCTCAAAGAGCGAACCATTCTGAGAGCGTGCACGTGGGACTGTATGCTGCCGAGGTGGCGACTTTGACGCTTGAGACACGGATACGGATGTCGAGTGCGTTAATAGCGGCACGAAGGAATGCCTGGATCTCGGAGTCCACAGAACAGGCAAAGAGATCCAGCTCAATCGGGCCGCGGACCTGCGCAAGGTTGGCGAGCGCAGAGAGCGTGAATATGAGACTGTGGCCATAGAATTTGCGTAGGTTAACGAACTTGGAGATGCCGGCGAATAGCACGTCACAGATGGTGTGCGTGCCGGCTACATCGTTGAATACTGCGTCTCTGCTTCTTTCGGCGAAGCCATTCACTTCCTCCCAGGCGACATTGATGCAGTGCACATACGGCGCAATGGCGGGGGACATGAAGAAGGCCAGTTTTGCGATGGCATCCACCACCTCATGAGCAGGTGGGAGCTTAAGGATGGCGCCGCCTGACCAGGCAATGCGCTCCTCCCCGGGGCGCATATGGCTTCACGGCAAGCTTGCTGTAGAGGAATGGGCGGGCAAGCAGGCGCAGGCGACGAGAAGCAAGAGCGACGAGCTTGAGCTGGGCGGGCGACACATCTTTGAGCACTTCGTGAAAGAGTTCGTTCGGAAACATGGAGCGACCAGTTGCAGCCAAGCTGGAAGTGAAGAGAGGAAAGCGCTGCCACATATTGACAGCGCACACGTGTGCCCAGCCAATCGGCGTGCCCGGCGCGGAGCTAATCATGATGTGATCGCCCAGTCACATCTTACGCAATCGCCTCCCTTTTTGTTCCTGACGCCCATCTCGACGCACAATGCCAGCCTTTGCAGCACACCTGCGGCGCCAGCTGGCGCAATGCTACGGCAACACTAACCGATACGCATGCGCCAACCACCCCTTCTCCAGTCGCCAACTTCTCCGGGAGTCTAAATCTGTGGCGACACTGTGCTGCTGGAGATCTTTGCCTGGCGTGTTACGCTGTCCTCGCTTTCCCGACATCACTGACCGAGCGCACCTTTTTTACAAGCCCACTCTTATCCTAGCTTATTCTCTGTCTTCAGACACCAGTCATCAAATCGACCGTATGCTCTACCCGAGCAGGAATACTAGCAACTGCCTCGGATTTCCCAACCGAACTTGGACCGCTGCCCGGTGTATGCAAAATGTGGTCTGGGCCATACTGGATTCTCCTCCGCGCTGCAAGCTTGGACCTTGGCTTGTGCCCAACCACTGGCAGTCCTTTGATGCCCGCGCCGCAGCCACCTCAGCTTCCTGACGCCCAACTCGGTCAGCACCATCTTGCGCACATCGACAATGATCATCATCTTCCAGCATATGGACCTGCCGCTGGAGAGTGGTCATCTTCGGATTTGTTCCTCCACTCCGGTCCGGTATTTATACTAATAACTATGCAGCGTGTGTGCAACAGCACTGTCGAGGACACGAATTAACTCGTCTCGATGCAAAATGCCAGCCTCAGGGGCAGATCTACGCAACACTAGCCGATACACATGCCCCAACAACTCCTTCTCTGGATGCCAACTTATTCGAGAGTCTAAATCTGTATTGAGACTCTCCGCTGAGACGAAATTGCTAACACAGGACTTACACCGGCGCATCGATTCCGACTCTGTGGGTCCGGACTTGGCAAATCAAACGTCGACGCAACTTGAAAGCTCACGCTAACGGGTCTGCGCGCTGGCCATCCGGAGACGATCGTGCCCCGTGGTGCTGCTTGCCATCCGCCTCAGCGCTATGGAGGATAATCCGTACACCTGACACAATATCACACTAGGCGCCTGCCAGGCTACTCGATTCCGCGGATTGGTGGCCGCCGCGCTTGCGGTTGGCTTATGCCCAACTGTGGCCGGGCCGGATGCTATCGCGCGGCCGCTCCCACCTTGCTGCCGACCGGCGCATCGACATCAACTCGACGACGCGCCGCTGAAGAGCATCCTAACTCGGAGGCGTGTTCGAGCTGCCCTGACGTCATTGGCGTCTTCATCAAGATGTTCTGGAGCGGTGGAGCAACAACACGGACATGGGCTGTTTGCGCAAGCAGTGCGCTATCTTTATTCCTCCACTCTGCACCGGTATTCATGCGATGCAGCCCGTGGGCAACAACGCTGTCCATTAGCGCCTCCAAATGATGCGCGCAGCAGATTGACCTCGGAGAAGCCGCACTGTATACTTCTCCAATGCTCAGTGTGCTCTTCCACCTTATCGGTCTTCTGAAAGCACTGATCAACCGACAGTGTGTTCCACCATACTGCATCTGCATTCGACCCTCAAGCATCTATCCCGCGGCCCCATGTTCTGCGGGATCACGGACATGCCGCCCGGGCGGGCGCGGCGCACTCCTCAGCCCGCCGGCAGGTGCGTCGCGGATGGGGACCCACCTGCGTACCGTTTTGTTGACGCCGGTGGGGCACCGGACTGGTCCCGGGTCCTGCATCTCGTCTCCTGCCAGGGACGCTGTTCGTTAGCCCCGGGAGAGCGTCTTATGTGCCTTGAGCTGCTTAATTGCCAAATTAATGTGTGGATGCATCAATGGTCCCCGCGTGCGGCGACAGATACCAGCGGCGGAGCTAGCTCCACACGTAGCCTGTCTGTGTCCGAGTCGGACACCATCATCTGTCTCCTTCACTCCAATGCCCAGTGATCCACTGAGATCAGCACTGAAGAGCCTCGTGGATTTTTACAAAGAGATGTGCATATGGGCATGGTCTAATACCTCAGCTGCAGGAGCGGAACCTCAATCATGATATGATGCATTGACGGGCAGCGTGAGCGCAACTGCGCCAGCAGCCTGTCGGGGTCGGGCACCGCGAAGTTCGCGTTCGGCAATCACTGTGTCCGCGTCGGACTGCCGGGATGACCTTCCCATCACACTGAGCCCTTTAAGTGTGGACGGAAGACGCGGAGGCAGTGACGCAACAAGGGCCAATACCTGCGACTTCCAGATCAGTGTAGGATACTGACCTATTTCATTCAATTAGGCGGGTCACGGTCACATCGGATTTTTTGGCCGAAATATTTCGGCGGGTCACGGGTCACAGCCAAATCTTTTGGTCCCAAACTGTCCTAATCGGGAAGATTTCGAAATTTTTCGGCGGCGCGCCGAACTTCCCAATCGGGTAATAGGTCACGCGAAATTCGGCCTGTGGCCGAATTGGACATTTCGGCCAAACGGTCACGGGTCACAGGCCCGCTGAATTGATCGAAATGGGTCAGTATTCCCTCCCCCCAGCTCCCCCACACACACCAAGCAAGCAAGCAAGTAAATAATCACCACGACTCAACATTGAACTCCCCCACGTGACGGTGCTAGCCCAAGCCAAAGCTTTTGATACCTGATGTCACGCATCACACCAGACCAGTCTTGAGGCTTGGAGTTGGTGCAAGTCCAACCTAAGCTCAAGTTAACTTCAAGGCCCATTGAAACTGGGCCTGACCATAGTCATATGCCTGTCAGGGGAACCCCCACTTCGGCCTCCTTCAGACCATCCGAGCGCATCCGAGGCACATCCGACCGGCGCCCCCTCGGACGCTCCGACCTACCCCAACCCTCGTCCTCGGCCTCCTTCGCCCGCACAATCACTGATCCGTCAAGACCCTCCCAACGATCACCTTGGGACAGAGCCTGCAACGCCGCTCAGCTCAGGCTTTCTGCGCTCTACGTCGGCAGTTACGGACGACCAGTATATAGTTGGCGCCCTAGCAGGCAGACCCTTAGAGTTTCTTCTCTTTGGATCCTCCCCTGCTAGGTCGGTCCCTCCGTGTATTTCCTGTAGCTTTTATTCACGTCTTGGATCCTCCCCTGCTAGGCTTTCGTCGGAGTCTCCAGGGTTGCCCTTACAATGCCATCCAGACAGCTGGTAGACCGACTGTGCTATGCTGCTGGTTCGCCGCCTGTTAGTGTTACTCAGACAATTGCTGAGTAAGCAGTGTTCTGAAACAGTGTAACGCTGTGACATTAACAATAACAAATGCCGCCGACACCCTGGTGTGGGTTGCAATATGCAGCAATGCCAGTGCCAGACCGAACTTAGGCAGCCGTGGGCTTGAGTCGGACCGACTCCGAATCTTGCAAGCGTCACGTGTGCAAAAGGCCGACGCAGTAATGGCCGATGCAATAATGGCTGATGCAGTAATGGCTGATCCGGTAATGGCTGATCCGATAATGGCCGATGCAGTGATGGCCGACGCAGCAGTAAGGGCCGACACGCTCTGGACCACCGCCAGGGAGAACCCCAAACCGCGGTCAGAGTCCAAGGGGCTGGTGACATCTTACAAGCGCCAGGGCCGCTTATAAGCCATCTGACGGCCGACCGTGACACCGTGTGGCCTGCAGGCATTCCCGACATGCTGCACAATGCAGCAGTCATACTAAGTACTTTATCATCCCCGCTCTGCGTGTCGGCTGGCCAGGCCAGTTAGCGTTACACCAGCCAACGATTCGCTGATGCCGGCGACCATCGTTTGCGGCGCGCAGTCACTGTGGGACCCGGCCCGGACTAGCACCAGGCCCTCGGCAAAACTGTTGGATGTCCGGTCCGGACTGAGTCGGTCGCCTGGCTCTGCAATACCCGCCTCGTTCTTCCAGGCTGGCTACAAATAACATAAAAAGGTACAGGATTCAGGCCTTGGTTCAGCCCGCACAGTGCACCTCCAAGCACTATACCTGGCTACAGAACAGACAGCCATCTAAGTACGCGACTTACCACCCACCAATCAATCAATCAAACCCATACACGTGACCATGCCACACCCACCAAGACCAGAGGTCTCGGCTGCTGATGTCACGCATCTAGTGATGACCAAGTCCGGTTCGGTCTGGTTCTTGGCCCTTTTCGGCCACGCCGACGCCGAACGCCGGAACGCCGGGTCGGTTCAAAACGGGATTTCGCTGAACACCGGTTCGGACCAGCCCCGAACTGGCATTTTTGGACTGAAAACGGCTGAACCTGGCCGAACCGAGGGCCAGGTTTGGTTTGAAACGGCCTTGGCCAAACCTGAACGCCGAACGCGCGTTCAGTCCGGTCCGGTCCGGGTTCAAACCAAACCTGGCCCTCGGATTCAGATGTTCTGGTTAGTATCAGTTGACAGTTGGAATGTTGTATAAGCTTGTATTGGAGTTTTCACTGTGATGAACTGGAAAACAGCAGATGTTGGGTGAGGAGTTGAAATTTGAGAGGAGCAATATGGCTCTACTCTCCTAGCACTTGCACTTGCACTTAACCTAACCTGACGTTTATCTTAACCTGACAATATGTGAAGTGTGACAAAACCCGACTGATGTGACAATGGTAGTAGGCACACCCAGGGGGGCTAATCTATTAATCTAGGGTTTTACAGGCCTCCTTATATACTACTCTCAAATTAATTACATAATACGTGATGATGTGACCTGATCCACTGATCCGGTTCTAGAACGTTCTAGTTTAGGCTTCTGGAAGGTTCTAATATAGGTCCTGGGTCAGACTTGCCAAATATGGACATGTTACCTTGGTTCGGTTCAGAGTCTAGACTAGTCCCTGGCCTAGCAGGCCTAGATCTTGTGGCTGGGTGCATATAGATTTGATTCAAAGGTTTGCAACATTTATTCTGAGATTCTTCATATGTTCCATAGCTATTGTGCATGAAAATGAATTTATGGGGTCCATATGTTATTTTTCATATGGTGGTCATATTGACGGCTCATTATCTCCCCTTTTCATGAATCTTGACCGTCCTCGGTCAGTTCAAGCAACAATATCTGACTACATTTTTTGTCACTTCCAGCTACATTTTTCACTGGGTTTTGTTTTTATGCCATGCAAAATATGAAGATCAAGTCCCAGTTTCAACTAGGTGGAGCTTCACCCTTAATGTCCTTGTTCCCTGTTTGAATCTATCATTATCAGTGCACTGTAGTACCAATTTTGATCGCCATCACTAATTTTTGATGGCTCTATGATACTACATCATTCCTGTCCCAATTAGGATAGTAATTGATACAGGCCTTCCTCACTATATACCGGATCATCGGCCTGAAGAAAAGGAGTTAAACTTCTATATATAGTAATATCTTAGTTATATTAATCAATTTGATGTATCAATACTGATTTTTGATGACTTTGTAAGCACTATCTAGCCTAGTTCTGCTAGCAGTTGCTAGACTAGTAGGATCTAGCCTTCTAGGCAATGGGGGTGCTAGCAGCCACTAGAAGCACTGCCTAGATCTTACAGCTACAGGTGTCCAAATTTCCTTCGAAACTGTCTGTAATTCAATAGTATGCAACTGTCTACATACCCACTCAATATATGTCTAACGCAACAGCAAGAAAAAAGTGCCGTTGTTAAAGCGTTCCGAGACCATAGAATTTAGGGCAGAATTCCCCACTGCAAGTACTCCAGCATAAATCCTGCCCGGCCACTGACACGTTGCCCTCCTCGAGTTTTCCGCTGAACGCCGGGCATCGGACCGCCTTCAAGACAGATACTATATTGTTTGTTAAAACAGAAACACTCTACATGAAGGAACTCAGTACTGTAAACGCTACATTCACAAAATCCGCGGCGCTAAAAGCACCACAAACACATCCATATACGCCCCCCCACGACCACATCCCCTCTCCCAGCAGATTCCCAGCTTCGCGACCAAGCCCACGCCGGAGTCCACAAAAACGCGTCCAGCGAAGGCTTTAAACCCGACTAGCACGGGCCAAAAGAAATAGACACTATGTGAGTATATCGTAGCAGCACGAGCACCGGTCGATAGCGCCGCAGGACGCGCCATTGAAGAGTATTATTGTGTCGTCGGATGAGGTGACGAGTCACGCGTGACGGCACGTGCTGTGCTGAGGGCGGGACGGGACAGACGCGACAATTGCAGTCGGTGCGCTGGACTGGGGATACAGGATTGCCTTCCGTGAAGAGCTTTGGAACATTGAAACAGCGAGGTTCTGGTTTTTTTCGTTCGCAGGAAGTATATCTTGAGGCGCGGCGACCAAGGAGAATTTCCGAATTGCTGAAGCACGCAGGTAAGGCAAACCCCTCCTTGTCAATTTTCTTCCATCGTTTGCAAGCAGGAACAAGACGGACAGCCTTTCGTATGGTCGTGGGGAGCAGCGAGTGAGAAGTTGTAGTAAAAGAGAGCGGCTGGCGAGTGGGTACATGATTCTCGTTCCGTTGGGCTGTGGCGGAAGCTACGAAAGCAGTTAAGAGAAACCAAGGAGCTGAATAGTAATAACGCACCTTGTCGTTCTCTCGCACAGTCAACTTACGTCCGTCCTCCTCTTCTACAATGCACGCGCAGCTATCCAGTTGTGTTGGTGAAAGAATGGAGGTTGCGCGAGCTGTGTGCGAAGAAGATATGAAGGATAAAACAACTGGGTGGATTCGCAAAGGATTAGCGACACGACTCATGCGGGTATGGTCGTTCACGCACACTGCCCGATACATCCTTAGCGCCAGCGTGGATCACACCCCATCAGAGTGTTGGCCTCGAATCCTCCAGTTAGCGAGAGAGTTTGCCGTTTGTCTGTCGAGGAAGAAGTCAGTAAATGCGCCGTAAAACTTCGATGGTCGTTACACCGGAGGCAAGACCCAAGGCAGTAGGGCGCCTAGTGCCTGTCATCGTGTTGCCCTCGTTTTTCCCGGGGTTCCAGCCCAAAAAAACATCGGCAATGGACAGGGACCCCGAAACCATGCCTACAGTGCGCCTACTGCCTGTCAGGCACTAGGCGCCCTACTGCCTGGGTGTTTGCCTCCGGTGTTACACACCTTTAGCAAGACCCTCGTCATGCCGCACCAGCACAACGCCGTGCCACTGCGCTGCCCGCAGTATGTATTCGTATGCGACAGCAGTTCGAGTCCAAAACGGTCTGAAAAGAAGACGGGCTATTCAATGTGAAAACACAAGAAAAATGGCGATATACTGACTTGTTGTCGCTGGTGTCAGGCACCACGAGGCATCCTCCAGCGTTGAGATGTAACGAAAGAAGCCGTCGAACGGCAGCGAGGGGCTATGTGGAGTCGGTAGTCGTCATGGCTTTCGTGTCGTGGGCCCGTTGTGGGTGCTACGAGGAGATTTAGCAAACGCTGGCTAACAGACCAGACAGCGCTAAGCGCACCTTCTGGCTCTCGAATCCCTGCTTTGACTCTTACTCCCTCCGTGTGTGTCTCTGTGGGGTTACAAGAAGGGCGGGGGCCTCGTTTCAGGTGTATGTGTCCGGAGGGAGAATCCCACTCGAAGTCGGGCACAACTGCGTGTCGCCGCGAACGACGATCCGGATTGCTCGCCGGGGACGTGTCAGAGCGGAGGAGAAGGGTCGTCGTGCGGGTCGTGGTGGTGGAGGGAGAAGAAGGAGATCCGAGATCACATGCTCGGGCCGGCGCCGATCTATCTTCTCTCTTCTCCACCACGACCATGTACTTACTTTCTTCCTCGCTGTCCGACACCGTCGAAGGCCATCCGCGGCTCGTTCGCTTGCTAAAGGGGAGGTGCCTGGCCTTGAGTAGTGCAACTTCTCTTGTGCTGACCTGTTTTGCTAGCTCTTGCCCAGACGGCGGCAAATCCTGCCACTGTTATTCCTACTCCCACCATGCGACGGCCGACTACGTCGCTCTCACAGCGCCTGACGTCTTTCAGGCCCGCGGTATTCGAAGCCAGCCGTGTCCTTGGGAAGCGGAAGGCACAACGGGCTTGGTGGCCTTTCTGTGGGGCCAAATCGAGGGGGAGTAGCCCGGAGCCGACCCGATGGAGAATATGGGAGAAGCGATGGGGAGGAGCCGTCCCGTATGGCGCTGGTAATCAAGGTGCGTAAAGCTACTGGCGCTTCCGAGTCTGCTTGATGCTCATCTCTGACGTTCTTAGTCGCGATCTCTCTGTCGACAAGACTCCCTTTTCGTCAGCACAGGACATTTTTGAGGAGGCCGCTGCCTGCTCGATGATGCCTGAAATCTCATCCTCCAACGACACGAGCGCACCAAAGATTGAATAGCCCATTCACGTCTGCAGCAATAGATTGCATTTTATTGGTGTCTATGGTGCGTATCTCCAGTTGCCGCCCGACTTCACTGGTTCTAACGAAACTTATTAGTCCCATTCGCTCTTCATTCCTTGACACTTGCCCATGTCAGCATGTGGATCGACTTTGGCTCGACCGGTGTTGCTGGACGAATGACCTCATTGAGCTTCAAGTCATTATAAGGTGCGATACAGGCCAGATACAGGCTTGCTTCTTCTTCTTCTTCTTGTTTTGCTATCTGAATCTTCTGAAGCTTCTTCTAGCTCCGAGACGGCCACGACTTCAAGTTCACCGTTCCAGGCCCAAACCAATCATCGTTTCTCCACCAGCCTGGATGTTCACCGCCTGCACCATCTGGGGCTGGCCTGGAGTCAGAGAGTAGTAGTCGTTGCACCTGGTTGAGTGAATAGTGGTTCCCCGGGCCTGTATGTACTGTCACAGTTTCTAGCTTCACGTTTGCCTCTGAGCTCTGGGCCCCTTCCGTGCAGCAGCCTGACAGCGCTTTCTGTCTGCGCATGCCAGCCGAACTTTGGGGCCTCATTTTCGAGCTCGACTTCGACAGCGCACAACATCATCCGGTCGAGATGTGGAGCTCGAACCGTCTCCTTCTCCTCAATATCCAGACGCGAAATGAGATATTACGAAGGAGCATGCGGATGCACTACCGCCTCCGACTCGTTTGTCGGGCATGGAAGACCCTCGTCGACTCCAACAGCGCCCTCTGGACAACCATATTCCTCTATATGAAGCCGCGGCAGACGCCGCAAACGGCCCAACCAGCTATCTTCAAGCATCTCCGACGCTCCAAGCAGCAGCCCCTCCGAATTACCCTCTGGGCTGAACAGCCTGAGGACGCTACTAGTAACCGGTTCACCGAACTGTTCGAAGCACTGTTCCAGCATACGGCGCGCTTTTTTCATCTGGACCTCGTCAACGTTGAAGACACTGCTATCCTAGGCAACATCCACGCTGATGGCCTCGGCTCTTTGAAATCGTTTTCCCGGTGCTCTATGAAACCATTCGTCGACGGGCCACAGTTCCTTGCAGCGCTGAAGACGGCGCCATTGCAGAATACTTATGTGCATCATCAACCCATCCAAGTCGATGTTAGATGAATTGGAGAACAGCATCACTTGGGGTGGTGTCCGCTTCTTCGCAAGCAATACACACAAAACCCTTTCCCGCTGCTTGTCTTTTCCGACCGCTCGCACCATTGAACATGTTGCATTGTTCGACTCGGACTGCCTCACCCACGACCCTCTGAGTTCCAACCTGGACGTTATCAGCCCGCGCGGCATCAAGTCCCTGGCAATCGACGGCCGATACAAGCATTGGGATGTTTTATTCAAGATCGTGGTACCACCTCCTTCACTTCAGCATCTCACGATCTACAACGCTTGTGCACTCATGAAACCAGGCATTGTCAATGCGTACCTTGCAGACAACTACGCAAATGTGACTCAGCCGACTCTCCCTGTACTTCGTCTCAGAGGTCTCTGCCAGTGATGCCGACCTTGTATGCCTACTCAATAATATAATCTGCAACGCTCCGCGAGTTCGACATTCAGCAGCGATTGATGGACCTAAAGCATCCGAGACGCGATGTAATCGGTCAGCTGACGGACTTAACAGAGCGAAAAGACGGCAGACCCAACATCATCCAGGCGCTGGTGCGGCTTCGAACCATTGCATATGAAATTGTGCCCAATCCGGAGAAATGGCGGAATCTCCGGGCACGCTGTTGGAAAACATAGTGAAATTCAGCAACTGGTGGAACAGCATTGGGGCGAGGCGGCGGGACGTTTATCGTGCACAATCAGTCGTTGGCTTCAGCGTTTGCGTTGCATGTAAGGTTTTTGCTCAGTCAGAAGACGTGGATGGAGGCAGGTCACTTTGTTTTCCGAGTAGGTGCAGAACGGCGAGAAGTTTGGAATGTGGGGAAGTCAACTTGAAGGAAGGGCTTCAATTCCACTTGAAGAGGAAAGTACTAGTACTAGTATCTCTTGTGGGATAGTCAGGAAATGTAAAAAAGCTCGATAGACACGCCTAGTATGGAACAATCGTCTTCTTCTCGATACGATGTAGTTTCGATAAGAGAAGTAAGGCAGCAGTGAATATATTAACAGACGGCCGTTCACGCCGTATTAAACCTGAGAACCAAATCAAACAAATTTCAGCTGGTATGCATATATCGAAGTCTACAGATAAATCTCCCACTAGCCTAGGCACAAGCGCCGAACGTCAGTTCTTTCTACCGGAGGCGCACGCTCGCCCAGTTGAATCTAAAATCATTTCCATCAGCCAACTCTCGCAAGAACCAGAACATAAAACACATACCCAGCCGGCGCGGTCACGCAGCCCGAGTTCTTCTTGCTGCTCGCCTGCGCGCCGTTCGCACAGTTGTCGTGCTTGCCGCCCGACTCGAAGAAGTTGATGCCCTTTGCGCCGTTGAAGAAGATACTGCGCGCGGTGCGGCCCTTGGCGAGGAGCACGCACTGGCCCGCTTTCGCCGCGGGTTGTGTTGCGATGACGGCACCGGTTCAGCCGGCGCCGGCGACTAGGAGGGAGGTGAAGAGGGCAGTGAATTGCATCTAAGTATAGTCGCGTCAATGCATTAACCATTCGTAAAGAGAATCACGACTAACCGTGAAGTCGAGCTGAGACGATGTCGTTTCTGCCTGCAGCTATTTATGCAGCAGCAATGTGAGCGAATGAGAATATTTATGGGGAGCGACCGACTGCTGCTGCAGAACTGTCACAGTTTTGCCGAGGGAAACGAAGCCCGCCCAAGATATCGGCGGTCGTTGAATCATGTCAGTGGCAAGCCCTGTCCTCCGCCGCGGCATCACACACCCAGCGATATCACGATTCGCTGACCGTCACGGTGTCGGCTAGTGAATATAATATGAGGACAATACACGGGAAACAATCACCAAGATACCCTACGGGCTGTCACGAAGCCTTTGCTCTATGAGTCTAGCACATGCCAACGATTCCAGAGTCTAGCACATGCCAACAATTCCAGAGGTCGCGGGAGTGGTATTCCGATTGACTTCCTTCACGGACTACCAAAGTAGTGCAGTATCGATAGCGAAACATGGTAACAAGAGCTACTCGTAAAAGTGAGGTCGTGCTCGATGGAATAATTCATCGCGGGATTGCAATGTCGATGAAGGATGGGGTCTGCAAAGCCAGGTCATGCGGGCGCAAGCGTGACCCGCGCCAGAAGGATCTGAAAAGCCTGGGGGCAATTGTCGGCGGGCATGCGAGCGCCGAGCGGCAGCGGTAGGTAGATGAACGCGACTGAAGAACTGGGTCTGAAGGTACCGGGAAACAGATAGAGTGTCGCCAGGGCATTTCGTTGTCGTTTGCGCCATAGTGCAAGCCGTGGTATTGAACGAGAATGTCGGAAGCATTGCCGGGGTGCAAATATCGAGGCAGCGGTAGCGCAAACCGCTTGACGAGCGGGAGTGCATGGTATGTAGTGTCAAAACGCGCAGGGCCTCTGGCTATCCAAAGACCAAGTAAGTACGAAACAGAAGGAATAGCGGTAAGCTTTACTCACCTCCGAGTCTATCTTATGGCTCGCCGACGACAGCAAACTCAGACCTCCGTCCCCGTCCCAAGCCACTGCCGACCTGGTGAGCCATTATAAAGCTTCAGGAGAGAGCGTAGACATACCCTCATGCGCTCAGACTGAAAATCTTTGCGACGAAACGCATCTGGGCCAGTCAAGCGGGGGCAAAACATTGAAAGCACTTGAGAACGCACGCTGCTCTCCCAGTATCCACTTCCCCAGCGGCATTTCGAGCCGCCCAAACGAGTTGGCGTCTCCGCTTGCCAGTGGTAGCACGAATGTCTGCTGTCGTAAATCTCGTTGTCGAAGACGGGGATGTCGCAGCGGTGTGGAAGGGTGAATGCGGGTGGCGATTGTGCCCGCGGGAAGTGAAACAAGCTGGGAGCATATGGGTGAGCAGAGACATTCAATGGGCAGCGCTCAGAATACACACTTCGACACCCAAGATTTCGCCTCTGCACTCTTGCCGTCACCCATGTCTCTTTCTTTCGGTACTCTAGAGTTGGCTTGCAGGCCTGCTTGACAATGCATAAATGGTGAAAGGACGGCTCGTGGGCATTCTGAGCCGCGGCATTGGCTGGGGGTGGTGGAGATGAAGAGAGAGTGATGACGTGTGACACGCGACAATCTTCGCTGACAACAACCTCCACCAGCCCGCAGAAACGACTTGACTCCCTTCCTGTTGTTGTTTTCATCTTGGCCAGCTCTGTACTTGGGTGTCTCGAGTCCTCCATAAGTAATGTTCCAACCTTTGCTTATCTATTCACCGCTCGACCGTCAAGATTGCTTCAGCTTTTTTGTCATGTCTGGCCGCGATCCTGTCCAGGCGCTCTCATTCTTCTGTGCCCCTCGCCGACCCGACCCTCCTCTTGACGGCCCTTCTATTTCTCAACTCAGAGACGAGGCAGAGCGGGTCAAAAAGACGATTCATCAACTGAAAACCCAGCTACAAATCCTTGAAGACTGCTCCAAGACGACCTATCCACCGTTGTCTACCCAATCAACACTCTCCCTGCCGAGATACTCTGCCACATCTTCGCGGCAGCAGTGTTCTCCTCTCCCTCCCTCGATGTTAACCGCACGCTACTGCAAATTACCGCTGTCTGTCAACGCTGGCGGCGGATTGCTATCGCGCATCCACACCTCTGGACGCAATAAAGTCCATGCTTAAACAGATGTGTAAACCAGTGGTTTAGGGAATAACATTAGGAAAAACTTAAAACAGCTAACATTGTAAGAATCAGTCAATTAGGTAACATTTTAAGCAGACGCTAAATTTCTATATTTACAGTGTGAATGCTCCCCGTCTCCGAGAGCTTTCCATCAGCATTCCCAGTCTGGTCTTGACACTTTCATTCCCTGCTGCTTGTCATCGAGCTTGCGCCGTATGGTAGAGGAAATCCGCGATTTGCAGCACCTGCAGAGAACATTTGGCGTTGAGGTTCTGATGCCGAATGGCCATCCGATGCGGGAATCATGGGAGTGCAAGAAGCTGAAAGACTGGGGTGTTGACCGATAATTTGTTTGACTTGTTGTACAACATTGGATATATAATAACACTTCAACTCTTGGTCCATAGACAGACAATGCGGCACTAAAAGGAAATAGACTGGCAAAAAAACTTGAGTATCGTTATTCCTCCAACAAACCGGCGACGCCAGACTTGAAGGCAAGCGACAGCAGCACGCACGTCCTCCAGCGGACACTCCCTGTCATCTAATCCTCATGGTGGAGCACCTGCTCGAACGCGAATGCCACTCTGCGGCGCGACGACCCCGCCTACATGCCCACTGTCGCTGCACAGAACACGCGCTGGACGAAGACCTTCCACTGCGGATAGGACGGCCAAAAGAATTGGGTAGAGAAAGGGAGGTGTGGGGCACATGACAATATAGCAGTGGGAGCCACAGCTGCTGTATCAGGAGAGATACATCGAAGTCTTTCGAAAGGCCATGGGTCCACGTGACTTGCCATTTTGGGACACACTTTAGATTGGGTCGTGCGGATAGCGCAGGCGTCGACAGGGAGGTGGCTATGCAAGACGGGAAGGTGATGAAGCAACGGCAGTAGCCATATCAAGTTCGGACAGCATTGTAGGGATGAGGTATGTGTCGAAACAGCGTCAACGTTGGAGAACGATCTTGACAATGGCCATAACCGTCGAAATACGCCAAGGGAAGCATTGAATGTCAGGGTGGTGGTGGCTTGCAGAAGAAGATACGGTTTGTAGGCCTCTACACAATGATTTCGCGACGCTGCACGATTGTCTGCTGGATGTGCTTGGGTCATCTCAGGCCAAAAAGGCGTTAAAAAGACAGCCGCGCGTATGTCTGGCTTTGAGGAAGCATTGATTGAAGTCGGGTTATGGGGTTTCGCATTCGTTGTCGATGAGCAAGAATCCATGGGCCTTGCAGTGGTCATCTTTCGTGAAGAGGTGATGGATGTATTGACGGGTATGTATGTGGATATGCATTCGTAATATGTCTATCTGCCCCTTAGTGGTTAGCTTCGATATTCTCAGAGCACATAATCACCCATACCAGAGTTCTCCATCGCAAGGCTATTCAAATTGGCTGTCCATTTTCGTCACTGTCGATGGTGAAGATGCTTGGTCCCGGGAGAAGGAGCGCGACAGGGCCAAAGTGGGGGTGAAACGAAGACAGAGGAGGGACAAGAGTGCCGAAGATGTGCTCGAGCCCCGACATCTGGGAGAAACGGTGGAGAATGAGTCTATTGAGCGGAAGGGGACCAGTCTTTGGCAAACGAAGGGCGTTCTCTGGCTCTGAAAGCCCTTGAAAATGGCGTTGGAAGCGATTGTGGATGTGGATACAGCGTCAGCGACAAATAAACGCGGTATGTGTGGATTAGTGAGGACTTCATCGTTGCTCCGAAGTCGCTGCACAGTATGATTTGAGAGTGAAAATTGAGTCCTAAGGTTGCTATGATACACTTGAAAAGCGAGAAAAAAAAACAGGTCAACGCACCAATAAGTACCCGCAATGCACCATGACCCATGTGTCGCCCCTCGTCTAGCTTCCTCTCCCTCTACATCCTCCCCTGCTGCAGCAGCACTTCTTTCGTCTCCATCCACCCCGTGCTTTGAGCTGAAGAAGGCGTTGGGATAGGTGGGCTGGCTTGACGACATGACCGCGCAAAGAGAAGAGGAGAATTTAGAAAGTGTGATGTCACGCCTTCTGGCTTCAAGCTTGCTCTTCCTTTCGGTTCGCGAAGAAACAACACACATGCTAGCGTTCCTAGTGCGGCTTCCCTCCACTTCTCTTCAAGCCAGCGCTAATACTCAACTTGCTCTCAAGCCCTTAGGCAACAACTCAAACGTGGCTCAGCTTCAAATCCGGGCCATAGACGACGACAACTTCCTGTTCTTGTTATGGAATCTGATATTGAATACAAGAGTACCCCTCGTTTAAGTGTTCTCCTTAATCCAACGCCTGGCGACTGCGATGTTGTCATCACGACAGTAAACGCAGAGGTGTCCTCACTCTGAATCATCGACTCATACTAGGCAACCATTGAACGCCGCTGCTCGTGTGTCATCTACAAAACAACGCGTCAGCACATATACATACACTCCCGCAGTTACAAGCTTGAAGCAACATACTGTTCAGAATCGGGTTTACCAAGCGGGTATCCACCCCACTCTGGGCCAAAAACGACTCCAGAAACAAGAACGTCATTCGTCGTGTTGCCGGTGGGGAAGGACTGAACTCCGCCAAAAAGGACGACGGACGTCGACATGGAACTGGTTGATAGGTCCATTATCCATGATTGAAATGTATGACCCCATGGTGCTTGCTGGTGCGGTGGTGCCAGAGAGCGCTGTTATGTCGACTGCTTTCAAGTTAAGTCGCAGCCTACTCAGTCTAATTTTGGTCGCCATCATAACAATTAAAGCCAGGCCCAGAATTCGGAAGGGGCCCAAGCCTTCTGGCCACGCAAGAGCAGATGTGTCCCTGGAAAATGATCAGTCCCAGCGGTTTGCTTCTTCTCTTAGCTATTGTGGAGGGCCAGTATAAGTAAAAACAACCATCTTCGCCAGCAAAACGCCGACCATGGGTTCCTACGCCTCCACCCTCAACGACACCAACAACATCCTCTACATCAAATACGCAGCCAACAGCGTCGGGCTCGGGATCGCAGCCGTCGTCAGCGGCCTGCTCGGCGTCGTGGCCCTCGTTGTACTACTAGTAACGGGTGGTCTGATTGCCGTCGCACTCGTGCCTGCGGCTGCGTCGCTCACGTTGGGCACCACGGGAATCACGCTGACGCTAAGCGGTGTTGCGCAAGTCTTCCTCCCCCTTTGTGTGTGGTCCGCTGATCACTTAGGCGCAATGGACCTAGCGACCAGGGATGCAGGCTACCGGGCCGTCGCGCCCGGGAACTCGTACAAGTCAAGCAAGCTCAGCTTGAGCCTCGTGCACCAGGCGGATGTTAAAATGGTCCAGAAGGTCAACGACAACACAATCACTATGTGGTCGGGGAGCTTCACGGTGTTCAGTGGCGCCACGGCGAAGTAAGCACTGACACGAATAGTGGAATCAGCTTACTCACGGTTGCGCCAGCTCGGTGAAGACATACAAGATGTCGCAGCAGCTCGGGAAGCTGGAGATGAAGCAGTTCATGTTCACGGACGCGAGCGACCAGACGCCACTGGCAGGTTTGCCCTCGCCGGACAGTTTGCCAACTTTTCGCTGGTGCAGTTTCCCCGACCAGAGTTCGGTGCGGTGGACTTGGGATTGCACTCGACATGTACCACATCAAAGCTGGCGGATTTGGATTGACGACACGTTCTCTGTTGGAACCGCAGCCCAGGTATCGTTGACAGTGTAATTCCTGAAAGATTGTCCCAAGGGAGAGAGATTCGCCCTTATCGTGTCAGCAAATTGGTTTGCCCGAGCTACAGCACTGTTCAAGGCTGCGACATCGATGGAATGTAGGGGGGTGTGGCAAGAGGTCGTGAGTGAATAGGGAGAGTTGGTATGCCTTCTCGCACGCCTTCGGATAGCATTGAATGTGGTAAGAACGATAGGAAGATTCGGAAAGACATAGACAAGCAGATAGATGTAGCATGAAATTTGTACCTGTAGCTGTAATATTAAGGCTAATGCCCTGCATACACCTAGGAAATCACTTGCCTAGGAGGGTAGCTGCACCTAGGGCTGTGTGCACCTAGCTCTCAAAGCCCTTTTCTATCTAATAAGCAGATAACTAAATAGCATCAATGATGTGATAAATGGGTATAGGATACATATAATTTGATAATAATATATATATGATACTTTGAACTCCTTTTCTTCAGGCCGATGACCCGGATTACAGTTAGGAAGGCCTGAATTAAGAACAATCCTAATTAGGACAAAATTGATATACTATGATATAGCCATCAAAAATCGTTCCACATTAAAAACATAAGGGCATTGGCACAACCCATAAGATACTAGATAAAGAATAATAATGTATTTTAAAAAAAATAAGAATGTCACATATGTCACATATGGATCTGAGATATTGACTTGTATCCTTTAGGAAAAAGTTGCCATATATGGAAACATCATCGATCACATCAGATTATGTTGATTCGTCACCACATCTGTCCTATATGCAAAAAAAAATACTCCAAGTCTCAGAATTATTGGAGAATTAAGCAAATTACTTGAAACAACTTGTCTACTTGGGAAGGAGTACATCGAACACAAGCTTTGGGAGGTAGAACGCACATGACTGGATAGTCCTCAGAAACCAATTGCGGAGGCTCTCAAGTCAGTGTTCATTACGCTCCTGCGGTAGGGTGACTCACACCCAATCCCAGAGTTGTGATGGATGGTATGAGCAGCCGGATTCAATCAATAATGCTCATCGTACACCAGTCTATTATCCGGGGGCGTTCAGTAACATTCCCTGGCACACGCAGGGTAACATGCTCGACCGACTCCACCGGACCCTCACGCGAATTTGGAAGATGGATGATCCTCACATGGTGAGATAGCTCTTTCTTTGGGAATAGGAATGCTGCTAAGTACTTGCAGCGATGGGACGCTGCCCCTTTTGTTTCCCAAGTCCATGAACTGTCAACAGCCTACAACATCCACCACCCAGAATCCGACAAATCTTCATAGGGGTAAGTAGGTAACAGCACAGGTAGGCCAAACCCCACGTGGTACAGCGGTTTTACCCCAGGGTACGGGTACGGGTAAGCGACAGTGATACCCGTGGGCTTAGTGACCCAGCTTGTTATACTCTCGGCCCTTGTTGTCAAGGTCTTGGGTTCGAGTCTTACTATTGTTGTGCTTTTATCACATATTTGTGCCTGTCGCTGACTCTATTCCCATGACATTTCTTCCTCCGTCACCTGTAACCCATGGGTAAACCTGTACCTGTACCCGCAGGTATGAGTATTGTGGTTGTGCGGGTGCGGGTGCGCGTCAGCCCCCACTACTCACGGGTTTACCCGTGCTGTTGCCTAGGGGTAAGTAAGCGTCTTGAGGACAACAATGTGAAGCAGCTTACGAGCCAGCCCAGTAAGGCTTATCATACTGTGCCACTGAATAATAACACTCACCAGTCCTGATACCCTCCGCTTCTTTCTTGAATATACCATCCACCTCATACTCCTCCTCGACCGCATCTTCTGCAATACTCTTAACCACATCGGTCGCCCGCACCCGTTGACAGACGTGGATCTAAATCAGGCACTTGAGGAATACCAAAACTCTGGAGCAGCAGCCCAGGTCCACTCCAAAGTACAGTTGTTTATTGATGATGGCTGAAAATCTTGGTGGTGGATGATATGCTTCAAATTGAGGAAGGCAAAGGGAGAGCCATTCGTGAATGAGGTGATTGAGAGGTGGAGAGTACGGCTGGAGAATGGCTTGACACCGAGGCCGGCGGTGCATAACGACCGCTCAGATCAGAGGACTGATGTCGTGGACAATTCTCCTGACCCCATGCAGGCAATTGAGAGGTGGAGGGCAAATACGGAGAATGAGATGATACCAATGGAGGTGCTGGGCAACAACTCCTCGAATCAAAGGAACAGTGTTGTCGACAATCCGAGTGGCACCACCCAGATCGAGGATCAAAATGGGAGGACAGCATCTGACGACAACAGGTAGACAGAATCAAGAGGGAAAGCAGCAGCTGGTAAGAAGTCATTAGCATAAGCATATATTGCATAGTATCACGGACCTGTCAGGGGAACACCCACTTCGGCCTCCTTCGGACCGTCCGAGCGCATCCGAGGCACATCCGACCGGCGCCCCCCGGACGCTCCGACCTACCCCGACCCTTGTCCTCGGCCTCCTTCACCCGCACAATCACCGATCCGTCAAGACCCTCCCAACGATCACCTTGGGATAGAGCCTCGACACCGCTCAGGCCTTCTGTGCTCTACGTTACGGACGGACGACCAGTATATAGTTGGCGCCCTAGCAGGTGGACCCTTAGAGTTTCTTCTCTTTGGATCCTCCCCTGCTAGGTCGGTCCCTCTGTGTATTTCCCGTAGCTTCTATTCACGCTTTGGATCCTCCCCTGCTAGGCTTTTGTCGGAGTCTCCAGGGTTGCCCTTACAGGACCTGTTTATAACGCTTTTCACGTTATTATTGATGCCTCAAGGGACCATGAAGACGATAGCTTTATGGTTGGGTCAGGCTGGCCCAATACTGTCGAAAGCGGAACAAAGGTCAGAATGAGCCAGCATAGCAGCCGCACCTCGAGATATGCTGCACATGTCGCTCGTTGTATGTCCTTTCTCCACCGATAACTCATTCTATCTCTACCTCCCGCTCCTTCGTCTCCTCCGTCAAAGTCAAAGGCCAGCAAAATAATGATGTCAACTCCATGAATGACAATCATAGCAGTAGGCTATTCGGAGGGAGAAAACGTCCAAAGAAAAGTCACAAGCAGGATAGAATCCTGTATACACCCTTGAGAAACGAAACGAGTGGCAAACGATCAACACACCCATACAGGCCACAAGGAGGGCCCTATAACCGTTCCTCGGGTATATTGAGCACTATCTGTTCTCTCGAGGCCTTGAAACAACAACGGTCTCGTTGAATCTCAAGTGTTTTTTTTGGGGGGACAAAAAGAACTGTAGAAGGAGACAGCGATCGTGGTCAATGTTCCAAACGCTCCAGCATTTGATGCAACACACCTTTATCCATTTCGAGCTATATACTCCCTGAACCTGGCTAATGGTTGTCAGTCCTCTGTGTGCCTTTCAAGGCTAGGACAAAACAACAAGCTGAGTTCCGTCCAAGCATTGTTTTCTTGCGAGCGGGGCGAAGCGAGAAGAAGAAGAAGAAGTAGGTTGGCTCCATGGTTAGTCGTTGTGGCAGATAAGAGGTCGTGTTTGGCATCGCTCACTGGCCGTGCGAATACCGACGACAACAAACCCGTTCGTTGCTGCTGACAAGCATGAGTTTGGACAGCAAGGTACGGAGTAAAGCACCTCAGGAGTGGCTTGACCTGCAGATGGTTTCACAGGTACCTGGCTGATTATACTGTTATACCACTTCTCCGTCGCTATTCTGCTTCAAACTTGATGAAGCACAATGATGACTTGATATCTGGGTGAGGAATGTATGGATAATCTTAATATAAGTCATGTTATAAACTAATAAATGTCTATCATAGCTCTGAGCAACACATCTATTTTTAGACATCCTATATGTTTGTACAAATTCCATGCATCCTATTATACCAATCTCCCAATAACTCACTCAAAGATGAGGGACCCCTCATGGATTAAAGGTAGGAAGTATACATAGGGGTCCTCTGATGACATGATGACCCTCACACCATTTCATATACATGTAATATGCTGCTATGCTCTAATATCCCCCTGAACCAACTTCTACATCATATTGGCCATACAGCTATGATCTGGTAGTTGATTATGGATCAAATATGTAAAGGTTTGGCAAATGAGGTGTATACACCTACCCGCATACTTAGATTAATCTCTGTATGTCCTTGGAGGATGAATTGGGGTGAACATTCCAAGACATGCGCATGCAGTACTGGTTTATATGAATAGTGAGGTCTATAGACTGAGTGTTGGACCTTGAGGTGGGTGTATAAGGATATTTGGATGTCTACTAGGACCCTGGAACATAATCAGTCATGGTTCTGCCATGTGTCACTAAAGGTAGCTGAAGAGAGGGTAGGTACCCATAAGCAAAAAAGAGTGTCTTCGCTATTACAACTAGTCAGAAAATAATTTCAAGTATGATCTAAGACTTAAATGTAGGATGGTATATACCTTCAAATGAGCCTGTCTAGCACTTGAATCAACCTCCTAGCTAATCTGGATCTCTCACAGTACCATTATCAGTGTTATCTATCCCAAAGATGATGAGCTCACCATGGCATGACCTTTGTAAGTCTGAGGTATCTGAGTCTATCTCTTAGTAGGGGTATAGTATACCTCCTAGAAACTGGTGCCCCTACCCCTCTAGCATATCTCTATCCTGTGTTATATAGCACCTAAGGTCCCTGGCAATTGAATGACCCTCAAACTTGCTGTGGACTTAGAAATGGGTAGAAGTGTGGGGGACTATTATATGGCATTATATGAACTTGGATTATAAGATTCCATGCATTTATTCCCAGGATATCAGTGAAATACTGCTCAACTTAGTATTCAATCATGCTTGGCAGTCAATAGGTTGATGTGATCAGACTAAATCAGATGGCTAGATGGATAAGACCATGGTAGGATGGTATACCCTTCAAATGAGCACTCTCCCAGCTTTATCTGCCCTGACTAGGCAGAGATCTATGGTTATCTTTCAGGGTTAATGGAGATCAAATACTACTGATGTGTGGATACATTGCATTACTAGTATCATATTCACTCAGGATCTGATACCAGAGGCCTGGTATGGAGTATATGAACATATAAGTCACCTACGACATACTAGTTTAAGTACCAGATATTCCCTTTGTTATTACTGAGAACTAAATACAGTCATCATATAGTATGATAGTGATCAAATAGCATAGTACATTGATTGTACTGCTCAAAGGCTTTCTGGTAGTGCTTGAATCATGTATCTATCTCAAGTAGTTATGAAGATAGAGGCATGACAATGTGTGACATGATCTAATGATTGGACATATAGCTCAGCTACATACTTGAAAGCACCAGTGGAGATTAGAACTTGCCCTCACACTTATGTAATCTCAACAATAAATATGATCTCTAAATGCAGCTTGACAGCCACATATAGGGGGAGAAGGAAGCCGTTCCACAGTTGCTGACAAATTACCTTGTCAGCAAGAGTCCACCCCCTTCAACACCCTGTCACAAATTGAGGGCAGGGTGACTGACATGGGAATGGGAAGCTTGTGGGGGAAAATTTGGGGAAGATTATTCAGCATTTTTTTTTTTTTTTTTTTGTCATTTACACTTGTTTGTTCTGAATTTATGATATACAGGACCTAGCTGAAGTAAGGTAATCCCCTTGATAAGATGTTTCAATAGTATATAAGATATTGATAAGACACTCATGCAGTAAAGCACCTTACAATGGGCACAGGTAAGGTACCTCCACTCATCTGCAGGTTTTTTGAGGCATTTGAGCCATACCTCCATCCTTGAGTTTTTATGCTGCTCTATGAGGTAATAGCCTTACCTATATCAGTCATGAGGTGGCCCGTCATGAGGTGCTTTAATGACAGGGCAGGGTGTGCTAAGCTAGTGCTGATGATAGCCCTTGAGTACCTTACCCATGTCAGTCGTGAGGTGCTTTAATATTAGGCAGGGCACATCCAGCTAGTACTGATGATAGCCTATAAGTACCTTACCCATGTTGGTCGTGAGGTGCTATGATAATGAGGCAGGGCATATTAAGGTATGGTGTGGAATACATGCAGTAAAGCACCTTACAACAGACACAGGTAAGGGACTTTCACTCATCTGCAGGTTTTTTCAGGCATTTGAGCCATACCTTCATTCTTAAGTTTTATGCTGCTCTATCTGGGCCGCGACCGAATCACCCAGGCCGCTGCCTCCCCCCATCGCCGCACACCTAGCCGCGCACACAGGCAACTCACTCTGCCTGTTTGATGCCCGCTTCTACGACTGGGAGGCGAGCGCCCGGCCTGAAAGTATGCGCCGCATGCATGGCCTATTTGAGCACGGAGCTGCACACTGCGCAGCAGCGGTTCTGGGACGCGCTCCCGGGCATCTATGGCCTCCCCCTGTTGCTGGAGCTGGAGAAACTCAAGACTGAGGCGATCCAGTGTGACCTGCTTTTGTAGCCGCCGTAACTATGTATTCTTCTCTCTGTTTTCAAGTTAGTAGTTACAGCCTTAGGCCTATGATGTTCGGCGTTTCCGAGTTCGTTGTTTGTTTGTAGTACCACACTGTGATAACGCTGCCATTGGCAGTCACTGAAATTCAGCTTCAATACTGCTTTAGTGGCTGCACTGCCCGTTCTCACCTCCGGCGACCGGTCAACGGCTTCGGCTCGGACCTCGGCACCATATGGAAAGAGGGGGCGGGACTGGTGGGTGGCTCACCAGGTGCGTGTGAGTCCAAGGTTACCTCCGCGGCTCTGCCTGCCACAAGTCTCAGAAGACCCTCGTACTTGCACATGGGGAACCATCACAACTTCGGACGTTGCGTCACAGGAACATGTCCTGTCAAAAATGATTGTATCCAGCTTGTCAAATTGAACTAAGTTTGTCACTTATGTACATTGTCACGCTGTACTATATCTTGTTTTTCTACGCCCACCATGGACGCGCCACACGAGCCCGAGCCCCACCGTGTCGCGAAGCTGTGGTTCGACGACAGGAACATCGTCCTCCAGGCGGGGCACGCACAATATAAGGTGTACCGCGGCATCCTCCGCTGGAGTCTACTATGTCTGGCGACATGCTCGTGTTTCCACAGCCAGCCCCGGGCACGTCGGCGTCGCCAGGGCGACATGGTTGACGGATGTCTGTTGGTCCAGCTGCAGGATGCCAAGGAGGAGATCACGCTGTTCTTGAAAGCTATCTTCGTGCCCTCGTGCATCGTAATATCCACTCATTTCAATACTTAGCCTTCATCCTGACCCATGCAGCTCCTTCTGGTCATTCCCGGTGCTGACGACTGTGGAAGCAGTCATTGGGTGTGTGCAGCTGGGGCATAAGTACAACACACCGATTCACCGCCTGTTATGACGACACCTTCAAGGGGGACCACGGGCCGAGCGCCCGTTGCGTCGTGGTTCTGCCCGGGGGACGACCACCTGATTGCGCTTGTGCGTTTGGCCCGAGAGATCAATGCGCTGTGGGTCCTGCCATTGCTGTTCTATCGGCTCGCGGGCAACCTGCACGACCTCGCGGAGCAGCTCATCAACGGGACGGTTGTCAATGGCGTCCCGGCCCGGCTCGATCCTGGCGATCAAGTGACTGTCCTTTGTGGGGCCACGAAACAACAGCAGGTGGCTGTGGGTCTAGATGGGTGCATGAAGCCCGCCCCACCAAAAATTTGCGACAAAGACATGTGCCAGCTTTGGATCATGTGCACGGCGTCCTCCCGTCTCTTCTGGGACCACCTCCGTGACCACCACTTGGTGCTGCTCCTTATGTTCGACTACCGCGAGGACATGGTTGAATGGCAGAACAGCGCCGACTGGGATGGAATTTGTCAGATATGCAAGGCACATTTGCACAAAAAGCTCCAGGCGTTATGGGCTCCCGCCGTGGGCGGAGTTGGAGAACCTGAAGCAGGCGGCGATCGGGGATGATTAATCACAACAACGATGTTGTATTACACCTAAACTCAAAATTTCACAAGCGACACTGACTCGGGAGACGGCCCACGGGCCACGGCGGCGCTAAACATACTAAGTATCAAGTATGGAATGACAGAGAACTCAGCTGCTTTAAGTTCCTCGTGGTATCGATGCTGGTCGTGCTCCCTGTCACAGTGTCGCACTGGTCCCTGTCTTGCTCTGGCTCCCGCTGACCCTGGTTCTCGGCATGTCTCTTGGGTTTGCTCCTGATCATGGGCGACATCAGTGCCCCTGCGGAGCATGTTGTGTACGTTGGGACAAGCTTGGCAACGACAGCGTTCATCCTGAGACACTGCCACTGGGCCTGTCCTCACCTCTCCGGTGAGCCTGACCTGGAGGAGCCCCGTTGCACTAGCGGCCCGGCAACTTCTTAAGGTTCAAGGTCAAGCCCAAGGCCCCTGCTCCTCACGTTCTGACGAGTGGGCCATCTCCGACGGTCTCCTCCATTTCCGAGGGAAGATTGTTGTACCAAAGGACAAGGACCTTCGGAGACGCATCATCGAGCACTGCCATGACACTCGATCTGCTAAGAGTGTGTGTGTGTGTGTGTGTGTGTGTGAATAGAGGTATTGTTGGTACTGGTAGTGGAGGCGGCGCAAAGTGACAGAATGCAAAAGCAGAGCACGGAAGCAGGAAAGCGGTCGATAGCGAGGAGGGTGATTGATGGCGGATCGGCTCCCAATGGTGGTGAGTAATTGACGATTAAGAACAAATGCGAAACAAAGTGGACAACAATGACAAGAAATAGAGCAGGCTTGGACGGGAGGAGCAGGGCACAGGCAGGCGCTCAGCCGCAGCGGTGTCCAGTCAGCCAGCAAGGACTGCCGACAGCTGCAGGCGGCCACGTCCAGGGGCACCGGGGCCGCCCTGGGCACGAGGCACAGTGCCGGGATGGGTGCCGAGGAACGTCTAGCGACGATGAGTACGGCACAGATAACAGGATGGAGAGACGCACATGTATGTCCTGTCGGGCGCACCGCGTGCTGGCCAGCGGGGCCTGAGCTCAGCGTCGGTGGACTGCTCTTTTCCGGTCCGAGTCACGCCTGTCACACCGGCCGGCCCTGTTTTCCGCCACCCACCATGTGCAACACCCACAACCACACCCACGAGCGGGACCACGACGACGCACAACCTGTGTGTACAGGATATGCAGGATGAGCCAGTGACATGGGTCGTGTCGGCTCAGAGCATACGGCGTGGTAACTGAGTACTGCCAACTGTGAGTTCTTGTTACCTGTTCAGCTGAGCCAAAGGAAGACTTAAATGCTAAGTCGCGGTCGGGACATTAGACTCAATGAGTGCTGGAGAGGCGGTGAGGACAGGAGCGGGGGGAGGAGGGGAATCGCGTCGGTGTGGCGCGTGGCAGCTGCAAACTGAGCATTATTCCGAACTTGAAGTCGTTCCTGCTCAGCGACCAAGGAATCACCTGTGTAGCTGGCTAGCAATCCTCCTCATCCATGCTGGACCGCGGGCTCTGGCAGCATCAACACGAGAAGCAATTCCCTCACAGCGAAACTTGAAAGCTATTTCCTGGCAGCAAAAAGATATTCCCTGACAGCAAAGAGACAAAAACTGGACGCCCTCCCCCACCCACGCCCCACCCCTGCCATCATTGCCCTCCTTATCGATATCCTCTGCGTCGTCCCAACAACTCCATGGCGTACCTCTTCCTCTCGCAGTGCGCAACACCCCGGAAGCCAGAGCGGCCCCCACCAGACCCAGCCCGCACTGTGCGCCATGCGCGTCCGCTTTGCTTGCACCTTGCTCTCGACCGCCCTGCTCATTGCGCCCCCTCGCAGCCCCACCCCAAACGCGTCACCCGGCTGCCCGGCAGCGAGCCCCGGGGCACGTGGAAACCACACACCCTATTTCCTTCTCCCAAATCCACCACCAGCACAGCAGCCCCTGTTGCCCTGCATTACCCAGCCTGGCCTCACGTGACCGTGTCTGATCATGATTTACGACTGATCATGATGGTGATGGGAAGCACAAGCCGCAGGCTGGGACAGCCCAAAGATGCTCAAAAGTCCTCCGGAAGTGCTACATATTATATGTATCAGCTTGGCGGTGGCCGGGCGCCGGGACGGACAGTCCGGCGTCGTGTCCTGCATCTCCCGGTAATCATACGGGGACAGTTTGGCAGTCTCTTTGTTGACAGAGGTGCGTGCAGCGGAATTTGGGGCGAAATACGCTTCCACCGCCTGGATAAATGCGTGCGGGAAGTCATCCATGGAGGCAGATGACTCTGATGAGGTCTGCTCGGCGCAGGCGCACAATGCTGGGCGCGGTCAGTGGGGTACAAGCAGCAGGTTAAGTAGACGCACTGGCAATAATCTCCGTGTATTTTGAGTATGTCGGGGTGTCCTGTTTGACGCTTAGCAGAAGTTTCGAATGGGAAAGGATGGCGCCGTCCATACAGAAATCCATCTCGATAAGCGTGATCTACATGTCATAATTGCCAGGCGCCTTTGGAGGGTTAAACGAGAAAACTTCAAAAGCACTACATACTAGATGTTCGTCGCTCTGAGGTCAAAGTCAGACAATTTTCCTAGACAAAGCCATTGTGATTACCAGGCTAGAATTGTTGAAGGCTGCTGCTGTGCTTCAAGATGTCCAAGGCAGCAGAGACTCCAGCGAGGCGTTTGAAGTACAAGGTTGTTAGCTGTGCAAATGGCGCCTTGGAGGGATGCAGCGCAATGATCTCCACTGAGAGTATTTGTAGGGATCGCAGTTCCGGTGCGTCCAGGATTCGCAGTCGTTTCAACTCCCAGTCACCCTCGGACGCCGCAATCGAAAGACGCTGTAGCATTGGAAATTGTGATCCAGCCAAAAACAGCTGGGCCAGCGTCTCCATTGGCACGCTTAGTGAGACGTCTCGCCAGCGAGATACCAGCGGGAGTAATGTCTGCGCCGTAATCAAGAAAGGCTGTCACATGAAGTGTAAGGGGGAGGACATTAGCGCGTGCAATCCATAGTTTTGTGAGATTAATCAGCTCAAAGCTGCTCTACGAATGTGCTTCCGTAGTCCGAGTTGTTGTCGTGGGACATGCGAGCGTTCCGAGCAGCGCAATGCTCCCAGGTTAGGCTCCCTTCCCAGTTGTCGTTGGATCTAACGGGGATTTGGAGAGCCTCAGCAAACAAGAAAACGTTAACGATAGAGAGGACGAGGGCCTTGCCCTGGACCCACCCTGCCGGGGGCCTCTGCTCGCCGCAGGGCCCCGCTGCGTGAGCACTCTTCTCTTCCCTCCTCCCCTCTCTCACTTTCCTAGGTGCTCTGGAGCTTTTTATCACGTGGTTCCGGCGCGGCCGGGGGTTTTCCACCCGGACCCCACGCTGCCGCGGAGGCCTGCTGCGCAGCTCGTGAATTGATCCTGAGCTGATTCCCGAGGTCATAGGAAGCATGCGTCGAGTGCATCAATCCCACTGATCACCCTTGCTTAAGGGCTGATCAGTGGGATTGAACTCGATCAGTAGGACTGGTTTGGGGTGGCCCAGTCCCAGTCCCACTGATTTCGTCACCCCTCATACTGTACTTGTCGATATCGCAGGCACCCACCGAGTGTACATATTCGTCTCCATAGTGAAATGCGAGGTGGACATTCAAAAGATCCAATGCAGGGAAGTAGCTGGCTATGGATGCCAGCTTGCTGCTAGTGTCGCACCCCTCTAGCACTGCAAGCGTCAGATCCGTGACTGCTCCAAGTGCGCGCGTAGGAAGGGCAGCAAGGGCGAGCAGCAGGGCTGGCGTATCGGGTCCCAGTAGCGTGAGCTTGTCAATGTTGGCCAGCGGAAGGATAAGCAATGCCAGCTCAAGCGTGGCTTGTAACTGTGTCAAAGTACGGAATGTGCATGGCAAATCGCGGTCCGGAGGGGCTACCGGGGAGGGAATGTTGTCGGTCGTGAGTATCAGGGACTCCAGCCTAGGAAAGGCGGTGTTGAGCAAGGTGGCGAGTTCACTGGTCTCCGAGCCTCTGATACTAATTGTGAGGTGGGTGGTATTCAGGAATATCGGAGTACGGCAATTCCGCCCTGGCAGTGTAATGCCAGACTTGGCGCTGCTGCTTCCCATCGTATCTGCAGCGCAAAACGCGCTGAGGCTACAAGGTTCAGCCAGGAGCTCGGTTCGCTGCAGTCGGCGAGTATCAAGCTGCTGATGGATATTTTCTGGAGGAACATAGAGCTGGCGAGAGAAGGGGGATTGCACAGTTGATGAGGAACAATGTCTCGAGTGATTGTAGCTGGGCGAGCGCACCAAGCGCCGCGGTCGTGAATTCTATCTGTTCAGCCTTGAAGTAGCGAAGATTGCCAAGCGGGGGAGTGTCGTGAGTACGCTATGGAGCATAGAATGAATCTCGTCCTCGTCGCTGAACCTGACATCGCTGAATTTGTACGAATACCCAGAGTAGCAGCTAAGCAGGTTGACAGAGATGCACTTGACGTGCGGCGCCACGCTATTCGACCCAAACAGTCCCAGTTTATCCTCCAACTGCTGCGTTTGCTCCGTCGTCAAAGGTATAGGGCAGGAACGAGAGGTTGGTGAGTAGGAGTGTGCGAGCCAAAGAGCAGAAGCGCCGCGATGCACGGGCGACATTGTGCAGGTCATCCCTTGGCGCTCGTCGGAAGGCGTCGAGGAGGAGCTCGTTGGGCAACACGGTTGTTAGGAGAGAAATGGTTGCCGCGTGAGAGCGTCACTGAGCGTGTGACAGCCGACTGGGATGCCAAGCCACTGCGCTCAACTTGAAAGACAGGTCTTGCTCTCAAGCTCCTTCTCCAGCTTAATACAGTCGGGTATCGGAGGACACAGTGCAGCATTCTGCGCTCAAAGGACTACAATGGTGCCCAAAAACCTTCACGGCCAACGTGTCCACGGACATGAATTTGATGGCTCCCTGTGCACGTGCATCAGCATGGTCCGTGCGCCGCCCGCCAAACACGGGTCATCGCCCTTCTTTTCCGCCCACTTTCCCCCCACACGGTCTGAGCCGACCTTGCGATTCTGCCCTCGGTGGCCCGCGCTGGTGTCGAGGAAGGAACAGCCTGCTTTCGAGGCAGGATGGACATGGGATCAGGCGCTTCAAAAATAAAATGTGGCTGGCGGGTGGGCGCCAGCGCACGCGGCTCCTTGTACATCGTATTTGTCCGTCGTCGTGGCACAATTTTTTATCTTCCTTGACCCGTCTCGGCGGGTCTCATGGTTGTCGTGTGTGCAGAGGGACAAGGTGTGTTGTGCACTTGATACTAGTAATTGGGGCTCACCCATTGTCAGTGTATCTCGCGGAATAAATGTTTCCGCGGGTCGGGTTGATACGTGGGTACTGGGCGGATTTTCCAGGCGGCGGGCTTGTAACGTCGTTTGGAAATGACTGGCGCCTTGACACCAGCGCTGGTCGTGTATGTGTATTCGGGGGCTGAAGGCTCGGTCGGTCCACGGTGTTGGAATTACTGCCTTCAGGTCGACGCCGGTAGTAATGGCGTATGAAGTCAAGAGGGTATCATAATCTGGATTAGGTGAAATATTAAATAGAGAGTCAAAATCGGAAAACTCAGCTGAACCCATTAATGCTTCTAAAGATCTTCCCAGTGTATTTGCGCAGGAGGTCGGGAAGGCGCTCGGTGTTCTCCCCGCGTCAAAAATCCTCTCCTTCAGGGAGGTCCTCGGCGTAGGCGGATTGATGTGAGTGGCCGTGGCCACGTGTCATCGCGACAGCGTTCCGCGGGTCGGCGGGGTTAGTGATCGAGATGCCTATCGTAGGCTGTCCTCGGCGCTCACCTTCCTTCCACAAAAACAAGCTTACGGCCCCTCCGCGTTCGTGTCGAGGCGGGCACAGAACCATTGCAAGAATGGCTGGCCCAGAATCAAGTCGTGCGGGCCGAGTTCCTGGTGGGAGATGAATAGATGGTGGGTGAAGTCGTGTTGTCCAATGCGCAGAGGTACGTCCGTCGCACATCCTCGCAGCTGCTCTGGGTCGCCATGTATCCCTTTGAGGGCCCATCGCGTTCCTTGGTAATCAACTGCGAGCGAGCAACGAGTAGGCACTGAGATACTTGCCAGGTTAAGCTCCGACCCAGAGTCAATCATGGCTCTCAATTCCACTCCGCCCACCGTCACAGTCAACGTGCCGGTCGTCATCTGCAAAGAACCTACTTGGCGGGGGCGCCTTAGCTACCGCATTGCTGTATCGGACGAGCAAGTCTTCAAGCTCGTTCGAAGGCTCGACCACCATTTCTCTCGGCTCACTGGGTTCAATCTGGGACGTCAAGCGAATCAACTCGTCGGCCTCGTACAAGGAATACTCAGCTTGTTTACTCGAGTACTCGCGCTTGGCTCGCGTTTGCTCGTTCATGAGCTTCTGCAGAACCGGGCTCGCGCCGATAATTTCGAATATGGGCAAGGAGACATTCGTCTTTAGGATGGTCTCTAGGATTCCTGGTGGGTTAGCTCGTTCTTGGAGCATGGAAGTAATGTGAAACTTATCCTGAGCAGGTTTACTCGCGTCCCTCATGACTACATCTTCGCCTTGACCTCCTACTCGCGGCCGTGAGCATTTTTCCAACCGTCCTTACGGTTAGTTGGGTTTGGTGGAGTCGGGATCTTGTTATCAACGACTGGCGGGGCTGGAGCTCGGACTGCGGGTGCTTTTGAAGCTTCTGATTGTGCTTGGGGTTGCGGAGGAGCACGATGTGGTGATTTTGGTGCTGCTGGCGCATTCGGTCGTTGGCCCACGGGGTTATATCGGTTCGTATCCTTTCCGCTTCGGGTAACGGGATTGGCTAATTGCTCGTCGTAGCTGAGCGGCGAGGCGGCAAAGAAGTCGTTATCTAAAACTTGGGTAGATCCAAACGCGAGGCCTGCTGAATGGGTTGCAGCTGCCTGAGCGCCCGTCCGCTCGTGCTCGCATATAGGACGAAACACCTCCGCGCCATCCTTGGGGAATCTTTGGGAGATCAGCTCCATCCATCTGGACGTACCGTTGGGTATTCGGGTCGATCTTGACCAGAGCTCGCTCGATGAGCTCGCGCATTTCCGGGCAGTAACGAGGATGTAATTGGTGAGTGCCGACCTTTCCGCACACGAAGCATCGCTTACCCGCATTTGTAGCTAGTTGTCTTTCGGCTAGATGGAGTCGCATTTGCTCCAGCTGACGCGTCAAGTCGGCGATTTGGGAGTCTGTCGAGGTTGTGGGCGCCTCGGGCGCATGGTCCTGAGCAGGTCGCTGCTGGATTTGGACCGGTCGCGGTTGTGCTACTGGCTGCGTTTGGAATTCTGGGGTAAGAGTAGTCTCAATTCGGTTACCGAATTCATCAAACTTAGCTTGTGTTGGGTTATAGATCTTCTCGCTCCACGGCTCGAAGATGAGCGAATCAGGATCGAATCTTTTCTTCAAGATATCGACAGTGGCCACAAGGGTCGGCGGCGCCGTATCGCGTGTGCGATTCGCGGTTGGTGTACGCTGGTAAAACCAGTCCTTCATGGATGTCGGAATGCCACTTACGAACATGTAGTTCGCTGTTTCTTGAGTAATTCGCTTCTTCTTGACTAGGTTTCCTGACATCCGCAGAAATTCTCGATAATATGTGTCAACGGCGAGCTTGGAAACAAAAGGAGACTTAGCGGCATTGGATTGGCAAAAGTCCTTCAACTGCTGCTCCGTATAGTTCTGTGCTGACTCTTCGTCAGGATAAACAGCAAGAAGTGCCTTGAAGGCGTTCCAAGTCTTGCCGGCTGCCTCTATGTCGAGCTCGGGTATGTATCGTATGATGTCTTTGACTCTGTCACTGGAGTATTTGTAGATGTGGTCGACTAGTTGGTCCTTATCGACGATACCGGCTTGTATGCCGCACTCGGCGATCTGGGTGAGGAAGTCTTTGGCGTATTGTCCATTGAACTTGGGTGCGTTCTGCGAGCGCGGAATCGGCATGGGGGTATGAAGAGTCGCGGTTGCGATTGGGGTCGCCATTTTTTTTCGCTAGCGGCTGAAGTGAGTAATAGAGTTAGGGGTCAAGATGGATAACGCAGCGTTTATAGTTCTCGATAACGGAATACCAGCCCCCTCGCGGTGGGCTCCACTGAAGAAGGCGAACGTGGTCCAAGCGAGGACTACTGTAGAGGCCAAGGTCGTATCGAGTTAATGCTGCGGGTGGAGTAGAAGGGTGGATGTAGTTCTGGAGAAATGTACTCAGCTCTGGGTGAATATATCCTGGCTTGCGCTCGCTATTCTGCGCTTTCGCTCACGCAGGCTCAAAACTCCGAGATGAAAGAGGGAAGCCAAGAAGATAAGATTCTCCTATCCGAATCTGAGACCGTAACTATGTGATCGGAAGGGGTACAAACAAATGAAATAAAACTAAATTGGCCATGTGTAAGAGATCCTGGCTCTACACTGACCACATGTCCACACAGAACCATTTTTGGACTTTGATGAATGGGAATGCGCTGCTGCCCCTCAGCGAAGACGTTGGGGGACCAAGCCAAGTCTTATACCCAGTCCGACTAGCTCTGTGCGTCCAGCGGCAGCTTCGAGTTCGGATATTTTGAGATAGTTGTGGAGTAGGAAGGAGATAGGAATTGAGATGTCGAGTAAATGAGAGGTGGCTGTTATCGCCCGATAAGCGCGACCCGTGGATTGCGCGTGACCGTGGTGGCGGCGTGGCGGCCATGAGACACTACCACAATGCGTGCGGGGAAGTCATCCATGGAGGCAGATGACTCTGATGAGGTCTGCTCGGCGCAGGCGCACAATGCTGGGCGCGGTCAGTGGGGTACAAGCAGCAGGTTAAGTAGACGCACTGGCAATAATCTCCGCGTATTTTGAGTATGTCGGGGTGTCCTGTTTGACGCTTAGCAGAAGTTTCGAATGGGAAAGGATGGCGCCGTCCATACAGAAATCCATCTCGATAAGCGTGATCTACATGTCATAATTGCCGGCGCCTTTGGAGGGTTAAGCGAGAAAACTTCAAAAGCACTACATACTAGATGTTCGTCGCTCTGAGGTCAAAGTCAGACAATTTTCCTAGACAAAGCCATTGTGATTACCAGGCTAGAATTGTTGAAGGCTGCTGCTGTGCTTCAAGATGTCCAAGGCAGCAGAGACTCCAGCGAGGCGTTTGAAGTACAAGGTTGTTAGCTGTGCAAATGGCGCCTTGGAGGGATGCAGCGCAATGATCTCCACTGAGAGTATTTGTAGGGATCGCAGTTCCGGTGCGTCCAGGATTCGCAGTCGTTTCAACTCCCAGTCACCCTCGGACGCCGCAATCGAAAGACGCTGTAGCATTGGAAATTGTGATCCAGCCAAAAACAGCTGGGCCAGCGTCTCCATTGGCACGCTTAGTGAGACGTCTCGCCAGCGAGATACCAGCGGGAGTAATGTCTGCGCCGTAATCAAGAAAGGCTGTCACATGAAGTGTAAGGGGGAGGACATTAGCGCGTGCAATCCATAGTTTTGTGAGATTAATCAGCTCAAAGCTGCTCTACGAATGTGCTTCCGTAGTCCGAGTTGTTGTCGTGGGACATGCGGCGTTCCGAGCAGCGCAATGCTCCCGGGTTAGGCTCCCTTCCCAGTTGTCGTTGGATCTAACGGGGATTTGGAGAGCCTCAGCAAACAAGAAAACGTTAACGATAGAGAGGACGAGGGCCTTGCCCTGGACCCACCCTGCCGGGGGCCTCTGCTCGCCGCAGGGCCCGCTGCGCGGAGCACTCTTCTCTTCCCTCCTCCCCTCTCTCACTTTCCTAGGTGCTCTGGAGCTTTTTATCACGTAGTTGCGGCGCGGCCGGGGTTTTCCACCCGGACCCCACGCTGCCGCGGAGGCCTGCTGCGCAGCTCGTGAATTGATCCTGAGCTGATTCCCGAGGTCATAGGAAGCATGCGTCGGTGCATCAATCCCACTGATCACCCTTGCTTAAGGGCTGATCAGTGGGATTGACTCGATCAGTAGGACTGGTTTGGGGTGGCCCAGTCCCAGTCCCACTGATTTCGTCACCCCTCATACTGTACTTGTCGATATCGCAGGCACCCACCGAGTGTACATATTCGTCTCCATAGTGAAATGCGAGGTGGACATTCAAAAGATCCAATGCAGGGAAGTAGCTGGCTATGGATGCCAGCTTGCTGCTAGTGTCGCACCCCTCTAGCACTGCAAGCGTCAGATCCGTGACTGCTCCAAGTGCGCGTAGGAAGGGCAGCAAGGGCGAGCAGCAGGGCTGGCGTATCGGGTCCCAGTAGCGTGAGCTTGTCAATGTTGGCCAGCGGAAGGATAAGCAATGCCAGCTCAAGCGTGGCTTGTAACTGTGTCAAAGTACGGAATGTGCATGGCAAATCGCGGTCCGGAGGGGCTACCGGGGAGGGAATGTTGTCGGTCGTGAGTATCAGGGACTCCAGCCTAGGAAAGGCGGTGTTGAGCAAGGTGGCGAGTTCACTGGTCTCCGAGCCTCTGATACTAATTGTGAGGTGGGTGGTATTCAGGAATATCGGAGTACGGCAATTCCGCCCTGGCAGTGTAATGCCAGACTTGGCGCTGCTGCTTCCCATCGTATCTGCAGCGCGCAAACGCGCTGAGGCTACAAGGTTCAGCCAGGAGCTCGGTTCGCTGCAGTCGGCGAGTATCAAGCTGCTGATGGATATTTTCTGGAGGAACATAGAGCTGGCGAGAGAAGGGGGATTGCACAGTTGATGAGGAACAATGTCTCAGTGATTGTAGCTGGGCGAGCGCACCAAGCGCCCTGGTCGTGAATTCTATCTGTTCAGCCTTGAAGTAGCGAAGATTGCCGGCGGGGGGAGTGTCGTGAGTACGCTATGGAGCATAGAATGAATCTCGTCCTCGTCGCTGAACCTGACATCGCTGAATTTGTACGAATACCCAGAGTAGCAGCTAAGCAGGTTGACAGAGATGCACTTGACGTACAGCGCCACGCTATTCGACCCAAACAGTCCCAGTTTATCCTCCAACTGCTGCGTTTGCTCCGTCGTCAAAGGTATAGGGCAGGAACGAGAGGTTGGTGAGTAGGAGTGTGCGAGCCAAAGAGCAGAAGCGCCGCGATGCACGGGCGACATTGTGCAGGTCATCCCTTGGCGCTCGTCGGAAGGCGTCGAGGAGGAGCTCGTTGGGCAACACGGTTGTTAGGAGAGAAATGGTTGCCGCGTGAGAGCGTCACTGAGCGTGTGACAGCCGACTGGGATGCCAAGCCACTGCGCTCAACTTGAAAGACAGGTCTTGCTCTCAAGCTCCTTCTCCAGCTTAATACAGTCGGGTATCGGAGGACACAGTGCAGCATTCTGCGCTCAAAGGACTACAATGGTGCCCAAAAACCTTCACGGCCAACGTGTCCACGGACATGAATTTGATGGCTCCCTGTGCACGTGCATCAGCATGGTCCGTGCGCCGCCCGCCAAACACGGGTCATCGCCCTTCTTTTCCGCCCACTTTCCCCCCACACGGTCTGAGCCGACCTTGCGATTCTGCCCTCGGTGGCCCGCGCTGGTGTCGAGGAAGGAACAGCCTGCTTTCGAGGCAGGATGGACATGGGATCAGGCGCTTCAAAAATAAAATGTGGCTGGCGGGTGGGCGCCAGCGCACGCGGCTCCTTGTACATCGTATTTGTCCGTCGTCGTGGCACAATTTTTTATCTTCCTTGACCCGTCTCGGCGGGTCTCATGGTTGTCGTGTGCAGAGGGACAAGGTGTGTTGTGCACTTGATACTAGTAATTGGGGCTCACCCATTGTCAGTGTAATAGACGTTGTTGTATCCGTGCACTACTAATCAACATATTGCCAATTTTCCCCCAAGAATGGTGCAGTCGCCGTTATTCGACCGATCCTCTGCGTCGTCCACTATGCGCTGGCATCTGGCTGCCAACAGCGTTGTCCCGCATCGGCGTCGCGTCTTTCGCTGGTAGGCACTTGCAGCGATGTTATACAGCATTTTGCGGAACACTGGCGCTTCCAGTTGATTGATTCCCCTGGTCGCCAGCTGACTCATCCCCGCATCTTGCTTCTCACTCTCATGGACGACCCGCCCTTCCCCCGCGAGATCGAGCTGCACATCTTCCGCGAGGCGCGCTGCAGCGGCCGCGGGGCATCCCAGTGTTGATGCGCGTGGCGTGGTGGGTGAAAGAGTGGTGCGTCCGGCAATGCGTACTTTGGTCCGTTTCTCTCGCTGACCAGCTGTGGCCGCCAGTGTGGAGCCGCTGCTGTACAACGTCTTGAGTCTTCGGGATCCGGAGGCTGGTCCGACTCTCAATACACCATTCCCAGTCTTGTCGCCGTCTGCCTTCAGGGCGCTCATCGAAGACCCCCGCCCGGCAGGCATTCATCGCGCAGTCGACCGGTCTGCGTCTCGACGGAGAGCTCTCCTCGTCTGAGACTAACAGTATTCTGAACTCCTGCCCCCACCTCCAAGATGTTGTCATTCTACCGCGTGGTCTCATATTTAGCACGGCAGACGTGCTCGGAACTCTGCCCAACCTCCGGCGGCTCACCACGAACCTGCTCTCGCTCTACATGATGACCGCATCTCCCGACCTCTCCGCGCTCACGCGCATCACACACCTCCACCTGTCGTTCTACCACCGCTGGCCGCAAGTCTGGCCGCCGCTTCTGGCGCTTCGTGCGCTGACGCATCTCGCCATCGATACAAAGGAGTGGTACCACGACATTCTGCAGAGGGACGCCCCACCGCTCGACATGTTGCTGGACGTGCTGTCGGATCCACATCGGCGGTTGAATGTATTCGTCCTGTCCTACCAGCGCGTGGGAAGGTGCCGCTCGACGAACGCCTCATAGAGCACCCTGCGTGCCTCCTGGTCCACCAGGGGATCGGCTGGCCGGAGTGGCAGGATGAGTGGACAGGCGGCGCGACTAGTGCGGGGGTTCTGGGAGCGCGTGGATAAAATGCTTGCGGAGCGTCGCTCAGCGGGCGCCCCAGGGAAATATGACAATGATTGGTAGTCCTTCTAGTGGAAAATATTCTGTAAACTATTGAATCGGAATCCTCCAAGTTATCAGTGCCTTCAAGTGCGTCCACTTCTCACACGGAAGCGTGTTGTCATATGCGCGTCTGTCACAGTCTCCTCAGTTCTGTGAAGCACACGAAATCAACCGTATGCGGCACACCTAGTACCGCGTCCCGCAGGACATTATACGCCTCCGCAACCTCGTGGACGCCGGCGTGAAGGACATTATACGCCTCCGCAACCTCGTGGAACGCCGGGCGTCGACTGGTGGCCGGGCACGTCGGGGTGGTGCCGCTTGCTCAGCTACACCTCCGCAGATAAGTCCCGCGCACGCACAGCCGACACAGCGGAGGGACCCACCGCGAAGAAGGCCGTCTGCCAGCGTGACCCTAACCCTCAACGCGAAGGCCTGCACCGTCCTGATGCCCCGCTCGACTCGCTCGGGGTCGTTCCCCGCTAGCTCCGCTCCGCGCAGGGTCCTGGGCTCATTGGACAGATGTTCTCCTGACCCGCGACGGCCCGGGTGGGGACCGCTTTGGCAAGCCATACCGTGGCTGGTGGTATATACTGTTCGTGCAAGGGCGTTGCTCCGTCAAGCCTAGTTCAGGAGTGAGCGGCGGCCAGGGACGAGAGAATGATGTGGTGGAAGAGTGGTGCCGCTGGTGCGTTTCCTGCAGCTTCCTGTGCACTCGATATCCGACTTCCCGTCTCTGAGTTGGTTTTCCGATTTGCGATTGGAGATTCGGAGCCAGAAGGGGATCTCTGGTCATGGATTCACATCCTCGATCTTGCCATGCTGGTCAAGTTCACTTGGTGCATTGACAAGCGTCTGCTCAGCCTTGCCAGGTTGTCGCGCGAAGATGTCGTGTTCCCGCGGGTGCGACATCTTGTATTGCGGATCCAGAATTCATTGGTGTTAACCCACTCTGGCATCGAGCAGCTGCCGCGCACCTTCCCGGGACTCGAACAGCTGTGCGTTCAGGTCATCGATGGGCCTTATAACACAGAGATGGCCTGCGAGCGAGCCAGCTTGTGTGCTTCCGTGTGTGCGCGAGCTGACCACAGCCTGCAAAGTGTTGCCTGCAGTTCTCCCATGCACACCATTTGTGAACAAACTGAAGATTTGGAATGAAGCTGCCGGGAGACTGCTGTTTACGCTCCAGCGCATCGAGAGGTATATTCCGCCCACGATAACTAACGTAGCATTGCAGTCGGATAATGGCAATTACTCCCTTTGGTCCGGGATCCTTGCCTTCTTCCCGAACCTGCGCACCCTCGATTTCCGTGTCAAAGAGTCCAGCGGTGATTCTCGGCCAAGCGAGGTGAATTCTGTCCTGTTATCTGCGGCCTTGATCCTATCAACACCGTTCTCCAGGCCCCTCACTTCCTCGCCAGCCTATCGACCATCCTTCCGCCCACTCTCGAAAGTCTCCGTGTCCATATTTGGTCCTCAAGGGCTGTCCTTCCCGGGGGGCAAACGGGAAGAGTGGGATTGAGCCGTCTTCCAAGCGCGGATGAGCTCCAGGCAGAACTACTGAAAGGGTGTGGCGGTCTACGGCAGATAGTTATCCGTGGGTCATTCCTGGACTTGCAGTGGACCAGCGATTGAATCTATCGCCGACTCGGACATGTGTTTGGACTCGTGCATGCCTAACTCGATAATATTTCTTTGATTGGTAAGACGACAGGGCATTCCAGCATGTTGTCGAATAGATATGACAAGCATCAAATGACCGTTGCCGAAAACACAGTCATGCGGGGGGACAGCTCAGTGCGGAAGAGCTTGCTGGTAAGTGCACGTTGAGTGGACGACAAACTAGAGGATCCGTAGATTCAGCGCGTTAAGTACAATTGTCGTGGGCGTCAAGATACTGGCGGCAAGGAAGCAAAAGCGCGGGCCAGTGTCGTTGACGTGTCGCGCAAGAGCCGGTCCGCGAGGCGAACGCGCGACCGGAGCTACACACCAGGGGATATGTGGACCGGGCCCGAGGGCTGGATTTCTAAGGCGAAGGAAGAGCCGTGGGGGGGTGGCAAACTTGTAGATGCAGCGCAGCAACGGCTAGCAACGGCGGCGGCGGCGCGCGCAGCGGGTGGAGCAAGAAAGCTGACGAGCACGGGGAGTGGCATTCGACCATAGTCCTGGACGCACTGCCGGCCCGAGTTATGAGAACGAGCAGGGCGATGTCTGGAGTAGAAATGCACCAGAGAAATTGGGCCTCGGATTGTCGTTCGTGCGCGTGGCCCGCCAGCTGGAACCCCTAGTGCAATGTGCAACATCTGGGTTATAGCCCAAAGGGGCAATGCACAACATATGGGATATAACCCAGTTTTCTCTGTCGCAAGTATTTCTTTATTAACTTTTATCTCTTTTGACTATTTTAGTGTCTTATGTCAGGTGAATGGTGATGGGATCAGTGTTCCTAATGTAGTATATTGATTGTGGAACCATTTTCCTAAGAGATCACTGATTTTGATGCCTGTGTGATCTTACATCACCCCCACTTGATTTAATATTGATTCTCTTTTTGTGCTACACTAAGCCCATAATATTACATACCGACGTCTTGGCCTGAAGAAATGGTGATTTACCCTCCTATATATGATCTTATATTAGTCATATCATGTTCCCTTAATATAATATATCAAAATATATGCATAGCCCATATGTTGTGCATTGCCCCTCTGGGCTATAACCCAAATGTTGCTCATTGCCCCAGCTGCAAGGGGTCGGCCCCAAGGGCCTGGTCGCGGCCCCCCCCCCCCCCCCCCGGGGGGGGGGGGGGAGAAACCAGAGATTGATGTCACGGCCGCCGAGCCCGGACCTGATGCCGATCGCCAGTGCCACGTAAGCAGCCACGCCTTGTCTTCTCCTTCCATGTGCCGGGGGAGACGGTCCCGCCCCTGGTCGGAGCAGGGATGCCCGGCCCCCGGGTAGGAGCAGGGATGGGCTGCGACGGTCGATTTGGCGTGGCTTGAGGTGCGTGTTGTGCATTCAGTCTCTATTTCGCTGATCTACTCCCCAGTAATCCCTCACTTTTCGCTGGCGAGTCTGACACCCAGGGTGGCGGCCTCTACTGGGCGGAAACAAGCGGCGTGAAATCAGCCGCGGACGGCCCGGATGGCAAGCAGCAGGGCACAACCGGGGGGGACAAGGTGCGTGTGCTATTTCGTCCGCGTAACTGGGTCCTGATAGTCGCTACGCGTGTTCAAGTTTTTCACGGTGCGTTACCCATGTCTTGCTCATCACGCAGAGCCAATCGCTCATTTCACTAATAGGTCTACTGCCCCCCACCGACGGCGCTCCGCCTTCCGCCAGACACCACCGGCCCGTTCGCCGACGCTGCAATCGATTCCCATTCCACTCCTCTCCACCTGCCCCCATGTCCTCTCCAGTCCCCGTCTTCGACGCAAAGCGATGCCCTTCCGCCGGTTGGGCCCCAGCGGTCTGCGCGTGCCGCTCTTCTCTCTCGGCGGCTGTCCGTCTTTGCGCATTCCCCATTGGCTTTAGCTGAGCTCTCGACAGGGCTCACCCTCGGAGGCTCCGTCGTCGGCGGCAGAGCGTCAAGGACATCATGCAGGCCGCCTTCGAGAATGGGATCAACATGTTCGACACCGCGGAGGACTACCAGAAAGGTGCGGCTGAGCGCAAATGTGCGTTCCCTGAGATTCCCTTCTGACCACGCTTTCTCTGACTCCAGCAAAATCAGGGGACACGCTATCAAAGAACTTGGCTGGCGCCGCACGGACCTCGTCATCTCAACCAAGATATTCTGGAGCCACGAGCCAGGCACGGGCCCGAACGACACGGGGCTGTCGCACAAACAGTGCGCCACCTTCCTTTCCTTCCTACAACTCTGACTGGCAACAGCGTTATCGAGGGCACGAAGGCTTGTTTGCGACGGCTCCAGATGGACTATGTCGACGTCATCTTCGCGCATCGTTGCGATACCACCGGTGGGTTTCTTACATTCGCCATAAGGAGGTCAACTGACGCAGGCTAGTTCCGATGGAGGAGATCGTCCGGCGCATTTAACTATGTTATCGACCAGGGCTGGGTGAGTGGTGGATTTTGTCTATCCATATCCACTAAGATTCACACGCAGGCTTTCTACTGGGGCACCTCCGAGTGGAGCGCACCAGATCGAGGAGGCGCATCGTGAGCGTGTACCTCTCCCGAGACCTCCCGTCGCTTACCCGCAGCACAGATGTTGCCACGCGCTTAAACCTCATCGCGCCCGATCGCGGAGCAGTGCAAGCACAAGTCTGCGCCATCTTCTTTCTTCCTTCGAAATAATGCTGAGGAGACGATAGCATGTTCCACCGCGAACGTCCGGAGAAGGAATACGCGTGGCGTGGGCAACCATCAAACTTCAGCAGTAGCTAATGCTGACTTTGTAGCCCTTTGTACGCCAAGTGCGGCCTGGGCACAACCGCATTCTCTGCACTGCAGGGCGGACTGCTGACGGGGAAGGTATATCCTCCTCAACCCTCTAACACGTAAACTAACTTTGCTAGTACAACGACGGCATCCCAGACGGCACGCGCCGCCACCGTGCCCATGTTCCGCGGGGGCGACGGAGGGTCCCCAGGGCGAAGAGCTGCTTTGGAAAGTGCGTCTCCTCAGCCAAATTGCTGCGGGTGCGTCGTTTCTCCCCGACTTGCTGAACTCTGGGCGGAACCGCTGGCGCCTCGCGTGGGTTGCGGCGCACCGCCACACTTCCACAGTCATCCTCGGCGTGTCCTCCGTCGCACAGCTCGAGGCGAACCTCGGCGCGCTTGAGGTCCTGCCCAAGCTGGATGCTGCGGTGTTGGCGCGGATCGAGGCTGTGTTGGGTAACCACCCGCAGGAGCCGGTGCGTATTTCTCTATCCAATGATGAGGTGGATAATGCACTAATGATGTTGGTGTAGGAGACGTATGGTCGCCCGCCGCTGGATCAGGGCATCCTTTGACTCGGTGCAATATCACCCCTATCTTTCCTTTGACCACAAGATCAGCTCAAGTAAGGAAGAATACAAATGCCACTCATTCTCTCGTTTATCAATATTGAATATCTTTTGTGATCTGGTGTGCTCAATTCGTATGTGTCTATATCATGATTATGCGTCCTTTGTCCACTGGAGGTTGAGATGGAAGGGTGGTGCAAGTATCGAAATCCAGCTCAGATTGGGGCAACGGCGAGCAGCTGCCTCCGTAGCACTTGTCCTGTCTGCATCACCAAGGTGTCGGACGAGGAACCGCTCCGGGGCCACGGCGAGAGAACATACTCGTGTCCGAGTACTTGACTTCGAGCCGCTGCAAACCCAAGGGAAGACTAGCCGGGAAGCCCGTGAGGAAGGCGGCAGGCTGTGATAGTATTGAGTAGGGTATGGGCACAGTTCGGATGACGACACTTAGGAGACATTCACTTACGGCGGGCACGCGTCCGGACAGCATCGTTACGGTGAAGTCGAGGGTATGCAGGTGCGGAAAATGTGCAAAGACCGCGCCCCACACGGCAAGATCGCCGTCCTCCGAGTCGCATTCGAGGGTGAGTGTCGTGATTGTCACGGGGATGCACTGCCTATTGCGCTGCAGCACGGACACTAAGCTTGTGGCATCAGCGTTTTCGACATGCAATGTGTGGATAGACGGTGCAATCCGCAGGAGGAGGGGTAAAGCTTCACTGGCTTCATACGTGGTCGTGAGCTTGAATACAGCGGGAAACAACGGTTCGCCGCCGTTAGGGCCATCCCACGGCAGCCCCGGATCGTCCACATAGAGTGCCGCCTCGACACTAAGCTGCTCAACTGCGGGAAAGGCCGCTTGCAGCTGCACACAGCCAGAGTAGGTTAGCAACGCGCCGCAGCCCTCGGAGAGTCTAAGCGCCAGGTGTTTTACGTGAGGTAGCACACTCGTAAGCCCTTCCACTGGTTGATCCATGTCCAGGCTGACCGCGGAGAGTGTGATGGGCTCAAAGAGCGAACCATTCTGAGAGTGCACGTGGGACTGTATGCTGCCGAGGTGGCGACTTTGACGCTTGAGACACGGATACGGATGTCGAGTGCGTTAATAGCGGCACGAAGGAATGCCTGGATCTCGGAGTCCACAGAACAGGCAAAGAGATCCAGCTCAATCAGGCCGCGGACCTGCGCAAGGTTGGCGAGCGCAGAGAGCGTGAATATGAGACTGTGGCCATAGAATTTGCGTAGGTTAACGAACTTGGAGATGCCGGCGAATAGCACGTCACAGATGGTGTGCGTGCCGGCTACATCGTTGAATACTGCGTCTCTGCTTCTTTCGGCGAAGCCATTCACTTCCTCCCAGGCGACATTGATGCAGTGCACATACGGGCGCAATGGCGGGGGACATGAAGAAGGCCAGTTTTGCGATGGCATCCACCACCTCATGAGCAGGTGGGAGCTTAAGGATGGCGCCGCCTGACCAGGCAATGCGCTCCTCCGCGGGCGCATATGGCTTCACGGCAAGCTTGCTGTAGAGGAATGGGCGGGCAAGCAGGCGCAGGCGACGAGAAGCAAGAGCGACGAGCTTGAGCTGGGCGGGCGACACATCTTTGAGCACTTCGTGAAAGAGTTCGTTCGGAAACATGGAGCGACCAGTTGCAGCCAAGCTGGAAGTGAAGAGAGGAAAGCGCTGCCACATATTGACAGCGCACACGTGTGCCCAGCCAATCGGGCGTGCCCGGCGCGGAGCTAATCATGATGTGATCGCCCAGTCACATCTTACGCAATCGCCTCCCTTTTTGTTCCTGACGCCCATCTCGACGCACAATGCCAGCCTTTGCAGCACACCTGCGGCGCCAGCTGGCGCAATGCTACGGCAACACTAACCGATACGCATGCGCCAACCACCCCTTCTCCAGTCGCCAACTTCTCCGGGAGTCTAAATCTGTGGCGACACTGTGCTGCTGGAGATCTTTGCCTGGCGTGTTACGCTGTCCTCGCTTTCCCGACATCACTGACCGAGCGCACCTTTTTTACAAGCCCACTCTTATCCTAGCTTATTCTCTGTCTTCAGACACCAGTCATCAAATCGACCGTATGCTCTACCCGAGCAGGAATACTAGCAACTGCCTCGGATTTCCCAACCGAACTTGGACCGCTGCCCGCGGTATGCAAAATGTGGTCTGGGCCATACTGGATTCTCCTCCGCTGCAAGCTTGGACCTTGGCTTGTGCCCAACCACTGGCAGTCCTTTGATGCCCGCGCCGCAGCCACCTCAGCTTCCTGACGCCCAACTCGGTCAGCACCATCTTGCGCACATCGACAATGATCATCATCTTCCAGCATATGGACCTGCCGCTGGAGAGTGGTCATCTTCGGATTTGTTCCTCCACTCCGGTCCGGTATTTATACTAATAACTATGCAGCGTGTGTGCAACAGCACTGTCGAGGACACGAATTAACTCGTCTCGATGCAAAATGCCAGCCTCAGGGGCAGATCTACGCAACACTAGCCGATACACATGCCCCAACAACTCCTTCTCTGGATGCCAACTTATTCGAGAGTCTAAATCTGTATTGAGACTCTCCGCTGAGACGAAATTGCTAACACAGGACTTACACCGGCGCATCGATTCCGACTCTGTGGGTCCGGACTTGGCAAATCAAACGTCGACGCAACTTGAAAGCTCACGCTAACGGGTCTGCGCGCTGGCCATCCGGAGACGATCGTGCCCGTGGTGCTGCTTGCCATCCGCCTCAGCGCTATGGAGGATAATCCGTACACCTGACACAATATCACACTAGGCGCCTGCCAGGCTACCGATTCCGCGGATTGGTGGCCGCCGGCGCTTGCGGTTGGCTTATGCCCAACTGTGGCCGGGCCGTGGATGCTATCGCTGCGGCCGCGTCCAGCTTCCCCACGACGATCTTAGCTGCCGACCGGCGCATCGACATCAACTCGACGACGCGCCGCTGAAGAGCATCCTAACTCGGAGGCGTGTTCGAGCTGCCCTGACGTCATTGGCGTCTTCATCAAGATGTTCTGGAGCGGTGGAGCAACAACACGGACATGGGCTGTTTGCGCAAGCAGTGCGCTATCTTTATTCCTCCACTCTGCACCGGTATTCATGCGATGCAGCCCGTGGGCAACAACGCTGTCCATTAGCGCCTCCAAATGATGCGCGCAGCAGATTGACCTCGGAGAAGCCGCACTGTATACTTCTCCAATGCTCAGTGTGCTCTTCCACCTTATCGGTCTTCTGAAAGCACTGATCAACCGACAGTGTGTTCCACCATACTGCATCTGCATTCGACCCTCAAGCATCTATCCCCGCGGCCCCATGTTCTGCGGGATCACGGACATGCCGTCCGCGCGGCGCGGCGCACTCCTCAGCCCGCCCGGCAGGTGCCTCGGGATGGGGACCCACCTGCGTACCGTTTTGTTGGCGTCGGTGGGGCACCGGACTGGTCCCGGGTCCTGCATCTCGTCTCCTGCCAGGGACGCTGTTCGTTAGCCCCGGGAGAGCGTCTTATGTGCCTTGAGCTGCTTAATTGCCAAATTAATGTGTGGATGCATCAATGGTCCCCGCGTGCGGCGACAGATACCAGCGGCGGAGCTAGCTCCACACGTAGCCTGTCTGTGTCCGAGTCGGACACCATCATCTGTCTCCTTCACTCCAATGCCCAGTGATCCACTGAGATCAGCACTGAAGAGCCTCGTGGATTTTTACAAAGAGATGTGCATATGGGCATGGTCTAATACCTCAGCTGCAGGAGCGGAACCTCAATCATGATATGATGCATTGACGGGCAGCGTGAGCGCAACTGCGCCAGCAGCCTGTCGGGTCGGGCACCGCGGTTCGCGTTCGGCGCAATCACTGTGTCCGCGTCGGACTGCCGGGATGACCTTCCCATCACACTGAGCCCTTTAAGTGTGGACGGAAGACGGAGGCAGTGACGCAACAAGGGCCAATACCTGCGACTTCCAGATCAGTGTAGGATACTGACCTATTTCATTCAATTAGGCGGGTCACGGTCACATCGGATTTTTGGCCGAAATATTTCGGCGGGTCACGGGTCACAGCCAAATCTTTTGGTCCCAAACTGTCCTAATCGGGAAGATTTCGAAATTTTCGGCGCCTGCGCGCGCCGAACTTCCCAATCGGGTAATAGGTCACGCGAAATTCGGCCTGTGGCCGGAATGGACATTTCGGCCAAACGGTCACGGGTCACAGGCCCGCTGAATTGATCGAAATGGGTCAGTATTCCCTCCCCCCAGCTCCCCCACACACCCAGCAAGCAAGCAAGTAAATAATCACCACGACTCAACATTGAACTCCCCCACGTGACGGTGCTAGCCCAAGCCAAAGCTTTTGATACCTGATGTCACGCATCACACCAGACCAGTCTTGAGGCTTGGAGTTGGTGCAAGTCCAACCTAAGCTCAAGTTAACTTCAAGGCCCATTGAAACTGGGCCTGACCATAGTCATATGCCTGTCAGGGGAACCCCCACTTCGGCCTCCTTCAGACCATCCGAGCGCATCCGAGGCACATCCGACCGGCGCCCCCTCGGACGCTCCGACCTACCCCAACCCTCGTCCTCGGCCTCCTTCGCCCGCACAATCACTGATCCGTCAAGACCCTCCCAACGATCACCTTGGGACAGAGCCTGCAACGCCGCTCAGCTCAGGCTTTCTGCGCTCTCGTCGGCAGTTACGGACGACCAGTATATAGTTGGCGCCCTAGCAGGCAGACCCTTAGAGTTTCTTCTCTTTGGATCCTCCCCTGCTAGGTCGGTCCCTCCGTGTATTTCCTGTAGCTTTTATTCACGTCTTGGATCCTCCCCTGCTAGGCTTTCGTCGGAGTCTCCAGGGTTGCCCTTACAATGCCATCCAGACAGCTGGTAGACCGACTGTGCTATGCTGCTGGTTCGCCGCCTGTTAGTGTTACTCAGACAATTGCTGAGTAAGCAGTGTTCTGAAACAGTGTAACGCTGTGACATTAACAATAACAAATGCCGCCGACACCCTGGTGTGGGTTGCAATATGCAGCAATGCCAGTGCCAGACCGAACTTAGGCAGCCGTGGCTTGAGTCGGACCGACTCCGAATCTTGCAAGCGTCACGTGTGCAAAAGGCCGGCGCAGTAATGGCCGATGCAATAATGGCTGATGCAGTAATGGCTGATCCGGTAATGGCTGATCCGATAATGGCCGATGCAGTGATGGCCGACGCAGCAGTAAGGGCCGACACGCTCTGGACCACCGCCAGGGAGAACCCCAAACCGCGGTCAGAGTCCAAGGGGCTGGTGACATCTTACAAGCGCCAGGGCCGCTTATAAGCCATCTGACGGCCGACCGTGACACCGTGTGGCCTGCAGGCATTCCCGACATGCTGCACAATGCAGCAGTCATACTAAGTACTTTATCATCCCCGCTCTGCGTGTCGGCTGGCCAGGCCAGTTAGCGTTACACCAGCCAACGATTCGCTGATGCCGGCGACCATCGTTTGCGAAGCGCAGTCACTGTGGGACCCGGCCCGGACTAGCACCAGGCCCTCGGCAAAACTGTTGGATGTCCGGTCCGGACTGAGTCGGTCGCCTGGCTCTGCAATACCCGCCTCGTTCTTCCAGGCTGGCTACAAATAACATAAAAAGGTACAGGATTCAGGCCTTGGTTCAGCCCGCACAGTGCACCTCCAAGCACTATACCTGGCTACAGAACAGACAGCCATCTAAGTAGCGCGACTTACCACCCACCAATCAATCAATCAAACCCATACACGTGACCATGCCACACCCACCAAGACCAGAGGTCTCGGCTGCTGATGTCACGCATCTAGTGATGACCAAGTCCGGTTCGGTCTGGTTCTTGGCCCTTTTCGGCCGAACGCCGAACGCCGGAACGCCGGGTCGGTTCAAAACGGGATTTCGCTGAACACCGGTTCGGACCAGCCCCGAACTGGCATTTTTGGACTGAAAACGGCTGAACCTGGCCGAACCGAGGGCCAGGTTTGGTTTGGAAACGGCCTTGGCCAAACCTGAACGCCGAACGCGTTCAGTCCGGTCCGGTCCGGGTTCAAACCAAACCTGGCCCTCGGATTCAGATGTTCTGGTTAGTATCAGTTGACAGTTGGAATGTTGTATAAGCTTGTATTGGAGTTTTCACTGTGATGAACTGGAAAACAGCAGATGTTGGGTGAGGAGTTGAAATTTGAGAGGAGCAATATGGCTCTACTCTCCTAGCACTTGCACTTGCACTTAACCTAACCTGACGTTTATCTTAACCTGACAATATGTGAAGTGTGACAAAACCCGACTGATGTGACAATGGTAGTAGGCACACCCAGGGGGGCTAATCTATTAATCTAGGGTTTTACAGGCCTCCTTATATACTACTCTCAAATTAATTACATAATACGTGATGATGTGACCTGATCCACTGATCCGGTTCTAGAACGTTCTAGTTTAGGCTTCTGGAAGGTTCTAATATAGGTCCTGGGTCAGACTTGCCAAATATGGACATGTTACCTTGGTTCGGTTCAGAGTCTAGACTAGTCCCTGGCCTAGCAGGCCTAGATCTTGTGGCCGGGTGCATATAGATTTGATTCAAAGGTTTGCAACATTTATTCTGAGATTCTTCATATGTTCCATAGCTATTGTGCATGAAAATGAATTTATGGGGTCCATATGTTATTTTTCATATGGTGGTCATATTGACGGCTCATTATCTCCCCTTTTCATGAATCTTGACCGTCCTCGGTCAGTTCAAGCAACAATATCTGACTACATTTTTTGTCACTTCCAGCTACATTTTTCACTGGGTTTTGTTTTTATGCCATGCAAAATATGAAGATCAAGTCCCAGTTTCAACTAGGTGGAGCTTCACCCTTAATGTCCTTGTTCCCTGTTTGAATCTATCATTATCAGTGCACTGTAGTACCAATTTTGATCGCCATCACTAATTTTTGATGGCTCTATGATACTACATCATTCCTGTCCCAATTAGGATAGTAATTGATACAGGCCTTCCTCACTATATACCGGATCATCGGCCTGAAGAAAAGGAGTTAAACTTCTATATATAGTAATATCTTAGTTATATTAATCAATTTGATGTATCAATACTGATTTTTGATGACTTTGTAAGCACTATCTAGCCTAGTTCTGCTAGCAGTTGCTAGACTAGTAGGATCTAGCCTTCTAGGCAATGGGGGTGCTAGCAGCCACTAGAAGCACTGCCTAGATCTTACAGCTACAGGTGTCCAAATTTCCTTCGAAACTGTCTGTAATTCAATAGTATGCAACTGTCTACATACCCACTCAATATATGTCTAACGCAACAGCAAGAAAAAAGTGCCGTTGTTAAAGCGTTCCGAGACCATAGAATTTAGGGCAGAATTCCCCACTGCAAGTACTCCAGCATAAATCCTGCCCGGCCACTGACACGTTGCCCTCCTCGAGTTTTCCGCTGAACGCCGGGCATCGGACCGCCTTCAAGACAGATACTATATTGTTTGTTAAAACAGAAACACTCTACATGAAGGAACTCAGTACTGTAAACGCTACATTCACAAAATCCGCGGCGCTAAAAGCACCACAAACACATCCATATACGCCCCCTCCCCACGACCACATCCCCTCTCCCAGCAGATTCCCAGCTTCGCGACCAAGCCCACGCCGGAGTCCACAAAAACGCGTCCAGCGAAGGCTTTAAACCCGACTAGCACGGGCCAAAAGAAATAGACACTATGTGAGTATATCGTAGCAGCACGAGCACCGGTCGATAGCGCCGCAGGACGCGCCATTGAAGAGTATTATTGTGTCGTCGGATGAGGTGACGAGTCACGCGTGACGGCACGTGCTGTGCTGAGGGCGGGACGGGACAGACGCGACAATTGCAGTCGGTGCGCTGGACTGGGGATACAGGATTGCCTTCCGTGAAGAGCTTTGGAACATTGAAACAGCGAGGTTCTGGTTTTTTTCGTTCGCAGGAAGTATATCTTGAGGCGCGGCGACCAAGGAGAATTTCCGAATTGCTGAAGCACGCAGGTAAGGCAAACCCCTCCTTGTCAATTTTCTTCCATCGTTTGCAAGCAGGAACAAGACGGACAGCCTTTCGTATGGTCGTGGGGAGCAGCGAGTGAGAAGTTGTAGTAAAAGAGAGCGGCTGGCGAGTGGGTACATGATTCTCGTTCCGTTGGGCTGTGGCGGAAGCTACGAAAGCAGTTAAGAGAAACCAAGGAGCTGAATAGTAATAACGCACCTTGTCGTTCTCTCGCACAGTCAACTTACGTCCGTCCTCCTCTTCTACAATGCACGCGCAGCTATCCAGTTGTGTTGGTGAAAGAATGGAGGTTGCGCGAGCTGTGTGCGAAGAAGATATGAAGGATAAAACAACTGGGTGGATTCGCAAAGGATTAGCGACACGACTCATGCGGGTATGGTCGTTCACGCACACTGCCCGATACATCCTTAGCGCCAGCGTGGATCACACCCCATCAGAGTGTTGGCCTCGAATCCTCCAGTTAGCGAGAGAGTTTGCCGTTTGTCTGTCGAGGAAGAAGTCAGTAAATGCGCCGTAAAACTTCGATGGTCGTTACACCGGAGGCAAGACCCAAGGCAGTAGGGCGCCTAGTGCCTGTCATCGTGTTGCCCTCGTTTTCCCGGGGTTCCAGCCCAAAAAAACATCGGCAATGGACAGGGACCCCGAAACCATGCCTACAGTGCGCCTACTGCCTGTCAGGCACTAGGCGCCCTACTGCCTGGGTGTTTGCCTCCGGTGTTACACACCTTTAGCAAGACCCTCGTCATGCCGCACCAGCACAACGCCGTGCCACTGCGCTGCCCGCAGTATGTATTCGTATGCGACAGCAGTTCGAGTCCAAAACGGTCTGAAAAGAAGACGGGCTATTCAATGTGAAAACACAAGAAAAATGGCGATATACTGACTTGTTGTCGCTGGTGTCAGGCACCACGAGGCATCCTCCAGCGTTGAGATGTAACGAAAGAAGCCGTCGAACGGCAGCGAGGGGCTATGTGGAGTCGGTAGTCGTCATGGCTTTCGTGTCGTGGGCCCGTTGTGGGTGCTACGAGGAGATTTAGCAAACGCTGGCTAACAGACCAGACAGCGCTAAGCGCACCTTCTGGCTCTCGAATCCCTGCTTTGACTCTTACTCCCTCCGTGTGTGTCTCTGTGGGGTTACAAGAAGGGCGGGGGCCTCGTTTCAGGTGTATGTGTCCGGAGGGAGAATCCCACTCGAAGTCGGGCACAACTGCGTGTCGCCGCGAACGACGATCCGGATTGCTCGCCGGGGACGTGTCAGAGCGGAGGAGAAGGGTCGTCGTGCGGGTCGTGGTGGTGGAGGGAGAAGAAGGAGATCCGAGATCACATGCTCGGGCCGGCGCCGATCTATCTTCTCTCTTCTCCACCACGACCATGTACTTACTTTCTTCCTCGCTGTCCGACACCGTCGAAGGCCATCCGCGGCTCGTTCGCTTGCTAAAGGGGAGGTGCCTGGCCTTGAGTAGTGCAACTTCTCTTGTGCTGACCTGTTTTGCTAGCTCTTGCCCAGACGGCGGCAAATCCTGCCACTGTTATTCCTACTCCCACCATGCGACGGCCGACTACGTCGCTCTCACAGCGCCTGACGTCTTTCAGGCCCGCGGTATTCGAAGCCAGCCGTGTCCTTGGGAAGCGGAAGGCACAACGGGCTTGGTGGCCTTTCTGTGGGGCCAAATCGAGGGGGAGTAGCCCGGAGCCGACCCGATGGAGAATATGGGAGAAGCGATGGGGAGGAGCCGTCCCGTATGGCGCTGGTAATCAAGGTGCGTAAAGCTACTGGCGCTTCCGAGTCTGCTTGATGCTCATCTCTGACGTTCTTAGTCGCGATCTCTCTGTCGACAAGACTCCCTTTTCGTCAGCACAGGACATTTTTGAGGAGGCCGCTGCCTGCTCGATGATGCCTGAAATCTCATCCTCCAACGACACGAGCGCACCAAAGATTGAATAGCCCATTCACGTCTGCAGCAATAGATTGCATTTTATTGGTGTCTATGGTGCGTATCTCCAGTTGCCGCCCGACTTCACTGGTTCTAACGAAACTTATTAGTCCCATTCGCTCTTCATTCCTTGACACTTGCCCATGTCAGCATGTGGATCGACTTTGGCTCGACCGGTGTTGCTGGACGAATGACCTCATTGAGCTTCAAGTCATTATAAGGTGCGATACAGGCCAGATACAGGCTTGCTTCTTCTTCTTCTTCTTGTTTTGCTATCTGAATCTTCTGAAGCTTCTTCTAGCTCCGAGACGGCCACGACTTCAAGTTCACCGTTCCAGGCCCAAACCAATCATCGTTTCTCCACCAGCCTGGATGTTCACCGCCTGCACCATCTGGGGCTGGCCTGGAGTCAGAGAGTAGTAGTCGTTGCACCTGGTTGAGTGAATAGTGGTTCCCCGGGCCTGTATGTACTGTCACAGTTTCTAGCTTCACGTTTGCCTCTGAGCTCTGGGCCCCTTCCGTGCAGCAGCCTGACAGCGCTTTCTGTCTGCGCATGCCAGCCGAACTTTGGGGCCTCATTTTCGAGCTCGACTTCGACAGCGCACAACATCATCCGGTCGAGATGTGGAGCTCGAACCGTCTCCTTCTCCTCAATATCCAGACGCGAAATGAGATATTACGAAGGAGCATGCGGATGCACTACCGCCTCCGACTCGTTTGTCGGGCATGGAAGACCCTCGTCGACTCCAACAGCGCCCTCTGGACAACCATATTCCTCTATATGAAGCCGCGGCAGACGCCGCAAACGGCCCAACCAGCTATCTTCAAGCATCTCCGACGCTCCAAGCAGCAGCCCCTCCGAATTACCCTCTGGGCTGAACAGCCTGAGGACGCTACTAGTAACCGGTTCACCGAACTGTTCGAAGCACTGTTCCAGCATACGGCGCGCTTTTTTCATCTGGACCTCGTCAACGTTGAAGACACTGCTATCCTAGGCAACATCCACGCTGATGGCCTCGGCTCTTTGAAATCGTTTTCCCGGTGCTCTATGAAACCATTCGTCGACGGGCCACAGTTCCTTGCAGCGCTGAAGACGGCGCCATTGCAGAATACTTATGTGCATCATCAACCCATCCAAGTCGATGTTAGATGAATTGGAGAACAGCATCACTTGGGGTGGTGTCCGCTTCTTCGCAAGCAATACACACAAAACCCTTTCCCGCTGCTTGTCTTTTCCGACCGCTCGCACCATTGAACATGTTGCATTGTTCGACTCGGACTGCCTCACCCACGACCCTCTGAGTTCCAACCTGGACGTTATCAGCCCGCGCGGCATCAAGTCCCTGGCAATCGACGGCCGATACAAGCATTGGGATGTTTTATTCAAGATCGTGGTACCACCTCCTTCACTTCAGCATCTCACGATCTACAACGCTTGTGCACTCATGAAACCAGGCATTGTCAATGCGTACCTTGCAGACAACTACGCAAATGTGACTCAGCCGACTCTCCCTGTACTTCGTCTCAGAGGTCTCTGCCAGTGATGCCGACCTTGTATGCCTACTCAATAATATAATCTGCACGCGCTCCGCGAGTTCGACATTCAGCAGCGATTGATGGACCTAAAGCATCCGAGACGCGATGTAATCGGTCAGCTGACGGACTTAACAGAGCGAAAAGACGGCAGACCCAACATCATCCAGGCGCTGGTGCGGCTTCGAACCATTGCATATGAAATTGTGCCCAATCCGGAGAAATGGCGGAATCTCCGGGCACGCTGTTGGAAAACATAGTGAAATTCAGCAACTGGTGGAACAGCATTGGGGCGAGGCGGCGGGACGTTTATCGTGCACAATCAGTCGTTGGCTTCAGCGTTTGCGTTGCATGTAAGGTTTTTGCTCAGTCAGAAGACGTGGATGGAGGCAGGTCACTTTGTTTTCCGAGTAGGTGCAGAACGGCGAGAAGTTTGGAATGTGGGGAAGTCAACTTGAAGGAAGGGCTTCAATTCCACTTGAAGAGGAAAGTACTAGTACTAGTATCTCTTGTGGGATAGTCAGGAAATGTAAAAAGCTCGATAGACACGCCTAGTATGGAACAATCGTCTTCTTCTCGATACGATGTAGTTTCGATAAGAGAAGTAAGGCAGCAGTGAATATATTAACAGACGGCCGTTCACGCCGTATTAAACCTGAGAACCAAATCAAACAAATTTCAGCTGGTATGCATATATCGAAGTCTACAGATAAATCTCCCACTAGCCTAGGCACAAGCGCCGAACGTCAGTTCTTTCTACCGGAGGCGCACGCTCGCCCAGTTGAATCTAAAATCATTTCCATCAGCCAACTCTCGCAAGAACCAGAACATAAAACACATACCCAGCCGGCGCGGTCACGCAGCCCGAGTTCTTCTTGCTGCTCGCCTGCGCGCCGTTCGCACAGTTGTCGTGCTTGCCGCCCGACTCGAAGAAGTTGATGCCCTTTGCGCCGTTGAAGAAGATACTGCGCGCGGTGCGGCCCCTTGGCGAGGAGCACGCACTGGCCCGCTTTCGCCGCGGGTTGTGTTGCGATGACGGCACCGGTTCAGCCGGCGCCGGCGACTAGGAGGGAGGTGAAGAGGGCAGTGAATTGCATCTAAGTATAGTCGCGTCAATGCATTAACCATTCGTAAAGAGAATCACGACTAACCGTGAAGTCGAGCTGAGACGATGTCGTTTCTGCCTGCAGCTATTTATGCAGCAGCAATGTGAGCGAATGAGAATATTTATGGGGAGCGACCGACTGCTGCTGCAGAACTGTCACAGTTTTGCCGAGGGAAACGAAGCCCGCCCAAGATATCGGCGGTCGTTGAATCATGTCAGTGGCAAGCCCTGTCCTCCGCCGCGGCATCACACACCCAGCGATATCACGATTCGCTGACCGTCACGGTGTCGGCTAGTGAATATAATATGAGGACAATACACGGGAAACAATCACCAAGATACCCTACGGGCTGTCACGAAGCCTTTGCTCTATGAGTCTAGCACATGCCAACGATTCCAGAGTCTAGCACATGCCAACAATTCCAGAGGTCGCGGGAGTGGTATTCCGATTGACTTCCTTCACGGACTACCAAAGTAGTGCAGTATCGATAGCGAAACATGGTAACAAGAGCTACTCGTAAAAGTGAGGTCGTGCTCGATGGAATAATTCATCGCGGGATTGCAATGTCGATGAAGGATGGGGTCTGCAAAGCCAGGTCATGCGGGCGCAAGCGTGACCCGCGCCAGAAGGATCTGAAAAGCCTGGGGGCAATTGTCGGCGGGCATGCGAGCGCCGAGCGGCAGCGGTAGGTAGATGAACGCGACTGAAGAACTGGGTCTGAAGGTACCGGGAAACAGATAGAGTGTCGCCAGGGCATTTCGTTGTCGTTTGCGCCATAGTGCAAGCCGTGGTATTGAACGAGAATGTCGGAAGCATTGCCGGGGTGCAAATATCGAGGCAGCGGTAGCGCAAACCGCTTGACGAGCGGGAGTGCATGGTATGTAGTGTCAAAACGCGCAGGGCCTCTGGCTATCCAAAGACCAAGTAAGTACGAAACAGAAGGAATAGCGGTAAGCTTTACTCACCTCCGAGTCTATCTTATGGCTCGCCGACGACAGCAAACTCAGACCTCCGTCCCCGTCCCAAGCCACTGCCGACCTGGTGAGCCATTATAAAGCTTCAGGAGAGAGCGTAGACATACCCTCATGCGCTCAGACTGAAAATCTTTGCGACGAAACGCATCTGGGCCAGTCAAGCGGGGGCAAAACATTGAAAGCACTTGAGAACGCACGCTGCTCTCCCAGTATCCACTTCCCCAGCGGCATTTCGAGCCGCCCAAACGAGTTGGCGTCTCCGCTTGCCAGTGGTAGCACGAATGTCTGCTGTCGTAAATCTCGTTGTCGAAGACGGGGATGTCGCAGCGGTGTGGAAGGGTGAATGCGGGTGGCGATTGTGCCCGCGGGAAGTGAAACAAGCTGGGAGCATATGGGTGAGCAGAGACATTCAATGGGCAGCGCTCAGAATACACACTTCGACACCCAAGATTTCGCCTCTGCACTCTTGCCGTCACCCATGTCTCTTTCTTTCGGTACTCTAGAGTTGGCTTGCAGGCCTGCTTGACAATGCATAAATGGTGAAAGGACGGCTCGTGGGCATTCTGAGCCGCGGCATTGGCTGGGGGTGGTGGAGATGAAGAGAGAGGATGACGTGTGACACGCGACAATCTTCGCTGACAACAACCTCCACCAGCCCGCAGAAACGACTTGACTCCCTTCCTGTTGTTGTTTTCATCTTGGCCAGCTCTGTACTTGGGTGTCTCGAGTCCTCCATAAGTAATGTTCCAACCTTTGCTTATCTATTCACCGCTCGACCGTCAAGATTGCTTCAGCTTTTTTGTCATGTCTGGCCGCGATCCTGTCCAGGCGCTCTCATTCTTCTGTGCCCCTCGCCGACCCGACCCTCCTCTTGACGGCCCTTCTATTTCTCAACTCAGAGACGAGGCAGAGCGGGTCAAAAAGACGATTCATCAACTGAAAACCCAGCTACAAATCCTTGAAGACTGCTCCAAGACGACCTATCCACCGTTGTCTACCCAATCAACACTCTCCCTGCCGAGATACTCTGCCACATCTTCGCGGCAGCAGTGTTCTCCTCTCCCTCCCTCGATGTTAACCGCACGCTACTGCAAATTACCGCTGTCTGTCAACGCTGGCGGCGGATTGCTATCGCGCATCCACACCTCTGGACGCAATAAAGTCCATGCTTAAACAGATGTGTAAACCAGTGGTTTAGGGAATAACATTAGGAAAAACTTAAAACAGCTAACATTGTAAGAATCAGTCAATTAGGTAACATTTTAAGCAGACGCTAAATTTCTATATTTACAGTGTGAATGCTCCCCGTCTCCGAGAGCTTTCCATCAGCATTCCCAGTCTGGTCTTGACACTTTCATTCCCTGCTGCTTGTCATCGAGCTTGCGCCGTATGGTAGAGGAAATCCGCGATTTGCAGCACCTGCAGAGAACATTTGGCGTTGAGGTTCTGATGCCGAATGGCCATCCGATGCGGGAATCATGGGAGTGCAAGAAGCTGAAAGACTGGGGTGTTGACCGATAATTTGTTTGACTTGTTGTACAACATTGGATATATAATAACACTTCAACTCTTGGTCCATAGACAGACAATGCGGCACTAAAAGGAAATAGACTGGCAAAAAAACTTGAGTATCGTTATTCCTCCAACAAACCGGCGACGCCAGACTTGAAGGCAAGCGACAGCAGCACGCACGTCCTCCAGCGGACACTCCCTGTCATCTAATCCTCATGGTGGAGCACCTGCTCGAACGCGAATGCCACTCTGCGGCGCGACGACCCCGCCTACATGCCCACTGTCGCTGCACAGAACACGCGCTGGACGAAGACCTTCCACTGCGGATAGGACGGCCAAAAGAATTGGGTAGAGAAAGGGAGGTGTGGGGCACATGACAATATAGCAGTGGGAGCCACAGCTGCTGTATCAGGAGAGATACATCGAAGTCTTTCGAAAGGCCATGGGTCCACGTGACTTGCCATTTTGGGACACACTTTAGATTGGGTCGTGCGGATAGCGCAGGCGTCGACAGGGAGGTGGCTATGCAAGACGGGAAGGTGATGAAGCAACGGCAGTAGCCATATCAAGTTCGGACAGCATTGTAGGGATGAGGTATGTGTCGAAACAGCGTCAACGTTGGAGAACGATCTTGACAATGGCCATAACCGTCGAAATACGCCAAGGGAAGCATTGAATGTCAGGGTGGTGGTGGCTTGCAGAAGAAGATACGGTTTGTAGGCCTCTACACAATGATTTCGCGACGCTGCACGATTGTCTGCTGGATGTGCTTGGGTCATCTCAGGCCAAAAAGGCGTTAAAAAGACAGCCGCGCGTATGTCTGGCTTTGAGGAAGCATTGATTGAAGTCGGGTTATGGGGTTTCGCATTCGTTGTCGATGAGCAAGAATCCATGGGCCTTGCAGTGGTCATCTTTCGTGAAGAGGTGATGGATGTATTGACGGGTATGTATGTGGATATGCATTCGTAATATGTCTATCTGCCCCTTAGTGGTTAGCTTCGATATTCTCAGAGCACATAATCACCCATACCAGAGTTCTCCATCGCAAGGCTATTCAAATTGGCTGTCCATTTTCGTCACTGTCGATGGTGAAGATGCTTGGTCCCGGGAGAAGGAGCGCGACAGGGCCAAAGTGGGGGGTGAAACGAAGACAGAGGAGGGACAAGAGTGCCGAAGATGTGCTCGAGCCCCGACATCTGGGAGAAACGGTGGAGAATGAGTCTATTGAGCGGAAGGGGACCAGTCTTTGGCAAACGAAGGGCGTTCTCTGGCTCTGAAAGCCCTTGAAAATGGCGTTGGAAGCGATTGTGGATGTGGATACAGCGTCAGCGACAAATAAACGCGGTATGTGTGGATTAGTGAGGACTTCATCGTTGCTCCGAAGTCGCTGCACAGTATGATTTGAGAGTGAAAATTGAGTCCTAAGGTTGCTATGATACACTTGAAAAGCGAGAAAAAAAACAGGTCAACGCACCAATAAGTACCCGCAATGCACCATGACCCATGTGTCGCCCCTCGTCTAGCTTCCCTCTCCCTCTACATCCTCCCCTGCTGCAGCAGCACTTCTTTCGTCTCCATCCACCCCGTGCTTTGAGCTGAAGAAGGCGTTGGGATAGGTGGGCTGGCTTGACGACATGACCGCGCAAAGAGAAGAGGAGAATTTAGAAAGTGTGATGTCACGCCTTCTGGCTTCAAGCTTGCTCTTCCTTTCGGTTCGCGAAGAAACAACACACATGCTAGCGTTCCTAGTGCGGCTTCCCTCCACTTCTCTTCAAGCCAGCGCTAATACTCAACTTGCTCTCAAGCCCTTAGGCAACAACTCAAACGTGGCTCAGCTTCAAATCCGGGCCATAGACGACGACAACTTCCTGTTCTTGTTATGGAATCTGATATTGAATACAAGAGTACCCCTCGTTTAAGTGTTCTCCTTAATCCAACGCCTGGCGACTGCGATGTTGTCATCACGACAGTAAACGCAGAGGTGTCCTCACTCTGAATCATCGACTCATACTAGGCAACCATTGAACGCCGCTGCTCGTGTGTCATCTACAAAACAACGCGTCAGCACATATACATACACTCCCGCAGTTACAAGCTTGAAGCAACATACTGTTCAGAATCGGGTTTACCAAGCGGGTATCCACCCCACTCTGGGCCAAAAACGACTCCAGAAACAAGAACGTCATTCGTCGTGTTGCCGGTGGGGAAGGACTGAACTCCGCCAAAAAGGACGACGGACGTCGACATGGAACTGGTTGATAGGTCCATTATCCATGATTGAAATGTATGACCCCATGGTGCTTGCTGGTGCGGTGGTGCCAGAGAGCGCTGTTATGTCGACTGCTTTCAAGTTAAGTCGCAGCCTACTCAGTCTAATTTTGGTCGCCATCATAACAATTAAAGCCAGGCCCAGAATTCGGAAGGGGCCCAAGCCTTCTGGCCACGCAAGAGCAGATGTGTCCCTGGAAAATGATCAGTCCCAGCGGTTTGCTTCTTCTCTTAGCTATTGTGGAGGGCCAGTATAAGTAAAAACAACCATCTTCGCCAGCAAAACGCCGACCATGGGTTCCTACGCCTCCACCCTCAACGACACCAACAACATCCTCTACATCAAATACGCAGCCAACAGCGTCGGGCTCGGGATCGCAGCCGTCGTCAGCGGCCTGCTCGGCGTCGTGGCCCTCGTTGTACTACTAGTAACGGGTGGTCTGATTGCCGTCGCACTCGTGCCTGCGGCTGCGTCGCTCACGTTGGGCACCACGGGAATCACGCTGACGCTAAGCGGTGTTGCGCAAGTCTTCCTCCCCCTTTGTGTGTGGTCCGCTGATCACTTAGGCGCAATGGACCTAGCGACCAGGGATGCAGGCTACCGGGCCGTCGCGCCCGGGAACTCGTACAAGTCAAGCAAGCTCAGCTTGAGCCTCGTGCACCAGGCGGATGTTAAAATGGTCCAGAAGGTCAACGACAACACAATCACTATGTGGTCGGGGAGCTTCACGGTGTTCAGTGGCGCCACGGCGAAGTAAGCACTGACACGAATAGTGGAATCAGCTTACTCACGGTTGCGCCAGCTCGGTGAAGACATACAAGATGTCGCAGCAGCTCGGGAAGCTGGAGATGAAGCAGTTCATGTTCACGGACGCGAGCGACCAGACGCCACTGGCAGGTTTGCCCTCGCCGGACAGTTTGCCAACTTTTCGCTGGTGCAGTTTCCCCGACCAGAGTTCGGTGCGGTGGACTTGGGATTGCACTCGACATGTACCACATCAAAGCTGGCGGATTTGGATTGACGACACGTTCTCTGTTGGAACCGCAGCCCAGGTATCGTTGACAGTGTAATTCCTGAAAGATTGTCCCAAGGGAGAGAGATTCGCCCTTATCGTGTCAGCAAATTGGTTTGCCCGAGCTACAGCACTGTTCAAGGCTGCGACATCGATGGAATGTAGGGGGGCGTGTGGCAAGAGGTCGTGAGTGAATAGGGAGAGTTGGTATGCCTTCTCGCACGCCTTCGGATAGCATTGAATGTGGTAAGAACGATAGGAAGATTCGGAAAGACATAGACAAGCAGATAGATGTAGCATGAAATTTGTACCTGTAGCTGTAATATTAAGGCTAATGCCCTGCATACACCTAGGAAATCACTTGCCTAGGAGGGTAGCTGCACCTAGGGCTGTGTGCACCTAGCTCTCAAAGCCCTTTTCTATCTAATAAGCAGATAACTAAATAGCATCAATGATGTGATAAATGGGTATAGGATACATATAATTTGATAATAATATATATATGATACTTTGAACTCCTTTTCTTCAGGCCGATGACCCGGATTACAGTTAGGAAGGCCTGAATTAAGAACAATCCTAATTAGGACAAAATTGATATACTATGATATAGCCATCAAAAATCGTTCCACATTAAAAACATAAGGGCATTGGCACAACCCATAAGATACTAGATAAAGAATAATAATGTATTTAAAAAAAAATAAGAATGTCACATATGTCACATATGGATCTGAGATATTGACTTGTATCCTTTAGGAAAAGTTGCCATATATGGAAACATCATCGATCACATCAGATTATGTTGATTCGTCACCACATCTGTCCTATATGCAAAAAAAAATACTCCAAGTCTCAGAATTATTGGAGAATTAAGCAAATTACTTGAAACAACTTGTCTACTTGGGAAGGAGTACATCGAACACAAGCTTTGGGAGGTAGAACGCACATGACTGGATAGTCCTCAGAAACCAATTGCGGAGGCTCTCAAGTCAGTGTTCATTACGCTCCTGCGGTAGGGTGACTCACACCCAATCCCAGAGTTGTGATGGATGGTATGAGCAGCCGGATTCAATCAATAATGCTCATCGTACACCAGTCTATTATCCGGGGGCGTTCAGTAACATTCCCTGGCACACGCAGGGTAACATGCTCGACCGACTCCACCGGACCCTCACGCGAATTTGGAAGATGGATGATCCTCACATGGTGAGATAGCTCTTTCTTTGGGAATAGGAATGCTGCTAAGTACTTGTAGCGATGGGACGCTGCCCCTTTTGTTTCCCAAGTCCATGAACTGTCAACAGCCTACAACATCCACCACCCAGAATCCGACAAATCTTCATAGGGGTAAGTAGGTAACAGCACGGGTAGGCCAAACCCACGTGGGTACGCAGGTTTTACCCCCGCGGGTACGGGTACGGGTAAGCGACAGTGATACCCGTGGCTTAGTGACCCAGCTTGTTATACTCTCGGCCCTTGTTGTCAAGGTCTTGGGTTCGAGTCTTACTATTGTTGTGCTTTTATCACATATTTGTGCCTGTCGCTGACTCTATTCCCATGACATTTCTTCCTCCGTCACCTGTAACCCATGGGTAAACCCGTACCTGTACCCGCAGGTATGAGTATTGTGGTTGTGCGGGTACGGGTGCGCGTCAGCCCCCCACTACTCACGGGTTTACCCGTGCTGTTGCCTAGGGGTAAGTAAGCGTCTCGAGGACAACAATGTGAAGCAGCTTATGAGCCAGCCCAGTAAGGCTTATCATACTGTGCCACTGAATAATAACACTCACCAGTCCTGATACCCTCCGCTTCTTTCTTGAATATACCATCCACCTCATACTCCTCCTCGACCGCATCTTCTGCAATACTCTTAACCACATCGGTCGCCCGCACCCGTTGACAGACGTGGATCTAAATCAGGCACTTGAGGAATACCAAAACTCTGGAGCAGCAGCCCAGGTCCACTCCAAAGTACAGTTGTTTATTGATGATGGCTGAAAATCTTGGTGGTGGATGATATGCTTCAAATTGAGGAAGGCAAAGGGAGAGCCATTCGTGAATGAGGTGATTGAGAGGTGGAGAGTACGGCTGGAGAATGGCTTGACACCGAGGCCGGCGGTGCATAACGACCGCTCAGATCAGAGGACTGATGTCGTGGACAATTCTCCTGACCCCATGCAGGCAATTGAGAGGTGGAGGGCAAATACGGAGAATGAGATGATACCAATGGAGGTGCTGGGCAACAACTCCTCGAATCAAAGGAACAGTGTCGTCGACAATCCGAGTGGCACCACCCAGATCGAGGATCAAAATGGGAGGACAGCATCTGACGACAACAGGTAGACAGAATCAAGAGGGAAAGCAGCAGCTGGTAAGAAGTCATTAGCATAAGCATATATTGCATAGTATCACGGACCTGTCAGGGGACACCCCCCCGGCCTCCTTCGGACCGTCCGAGCGCATCCGAGGCACATCCGACCGGCGCCCCCGGCGCTCCGACCTACCCCCGACCCTTGTCCTCGGCCTCCTTCACCCGCACAATCACCGATCCGTCAAGACCCTCCCAACGATCACCTTTGTGCTCTACGTCGGCAGTTACGGACGACCAGTATATAGTTGGCGCCCTAGCAGGTGGACCCTTAGAGTTTCTTCTCTTTGGATCCTCCCCTGCTAGGTCGGTCCCTCTGTGTATTTCCCGTAGCTTCTATTCACGCTTTGGATCCTCCCCTGCTAGGCTTTTGTCGGAGTCTCCAGGGTTGCCCTTACAGGACCTGTTTATAACGCTTTTCACGTTATTATTGATGCCTCAAGGGACCATGAAGACGATAGCTTTATGGTTGGGTCAGGCTGGCCCAATACTGTCGAAAGCGGAACAAAGGTCAGAATGAGCCAGCATAGCAGCCGCACCTCCGAGATATGCTGCACATGTCGCTCGTTGTATGTCCTTTCTCCACCGATAACTCATTCTATCTCTACCTCCCGCTCCCTTCGTCTCCTCCGTCAAAGTCAAAGGCCAGCAAAATAATGATGTCAACTCCATGAATGACAATCATAGCAGTAGGCTATTCGGAGGGAGAAAACGTCCAAGAAAAAGTCACAAGCAGGATAGAATCCTGTATACACCCTTGAGAAACGAAACGAGTGGCAAACGATCAACACACCCATACAGGCCACAAGGAGGGCCCTATAACCGTTCCTCGGGTATATTGAGCACTATCTGTTCTCTCGAGGCCTTGAAACAACAACGGTCTCGTTGAATCTCAAGTGTTTTTTTTGGGGGGACAAAAAGAACTGTAGAAGGAGACAGCGATCGTGGTCAATGTTCCAAACGCTCCAGCATTTGATGCAACACACCTTTATCCATTTCGAGCTATATACTCCCTGAACCTGGCTAATGGTTGTCAGTCCTCTGTGTGCCTTTCAAGGCTAGGACAAAACAACAAGCTGAGTTCCGTCCAAGCATTGTTTTCTTGCGAGCGGGGCGAAGGCAAGAAGAAGAAGAAGTAGGTTGGCTCCATGGTTAGTCGTTGTGGCAGATAAGAGGTCGTGTTTGGCATCGCTCACTGGCCGCGAATACCGACGACAACAAACCCGTTCGTTGCTGCTGACAAGCATGAGTTTGGACAGCAAGGTACGGAGTAAAGCACCTCAGGAGTGGCTTGACCTGCAGATGGTTTCACAGGTACCTGGCTGATTATACTATTATACCACTTCTCCGTCGCTATTCTGCTTCAAACTTGATGAAGCACAATGATGACTTGATATCTGGGTGAGGAATGTATGGATAATCTTAATATAAGTCATGTTATAAACTAATAAATGTCTATCATAGCTCTGAGCAACACATCTATTTTTAGACATCCTATATGTTTGTACAAATTCCATGCATCCTATTATACCAATCTCCCAATAACTCACTCAAAGATGAGGGACCCCTCATGGATTAAAGGTAGGAAGTATACATAGGGGTCCTCTGATGACATGATGACCCTCACACCATTTCATATACATGTAATATGCTGCTATGCTCTAATATCCCCCTGAACCAACTTCTACATCATATTGGCCATACAGCTATGATCTGGTAGTTGATTATGGATCAAATATGTAAAGGTTTGGCAAATGAGGTGTATACACCTACCCGCATACTTAGATTAATCTCTGTATGTCCTTGGAGGATGAATTGGGGTGAACATTCCAAGACATGCGCATGCAGTACTGGTTTATATGAATAGTGAGGTCTATAGACTGAGTGTTGGACCTTGAGGTGGGTGTATAAGGATATTTGGATGTCTACTAGGACCCTGGAACATAATCAGTCATGGTTCTGCCATGTGTCACTAAAGGTAGCTGAAGAGAGGGTAGGTACCCATAAGCAAAAAAGAGTGTCTTCGCTATTACAACTAGTCAGAAAATAATTTCAAGTATGATCTAAGACTTAAATGTAGGATGGTATATACCTTCAAATGAGCCTGTCTAGCACTTGAATCAACCTCCTAGCTAATCTGGATCTCTCACAGTACCATTATCAGTGTTATCTATCCCAAAGATGATGAGCTCACCATGGCATGACCTTTGTAAGTCTGAGGTATCTGAGTCTATCTCTTAGTAGGGGTATAGTATACCTCCTAGAAACTGGTGCCCCTACCCCTCTAGCATATCTCTATCCTGTGTTATATAGCACCTAAGGTCCCTGGCAATTGAATGACCCTCAAACTTGCTGTGGACTTAGAAATGGGTAGAAGTGTGGGGGACTATTATATGGCATTATATGAACTTGGATTATAAGATTCCATGCATTTATTCCCAGGATATCAGTGAAATACTGCTCAACTTAGTATTCAATCATGCTTGGCAGTCAATAGGTTGATGTGATCAGACTAAATCAGATGGCTAGATGGATAAGACCATGGTAGGATGGTATACCCTTCAAATGAGCACTCTCCCAGCTTTATCTGCCCTGACTAGGCAGAGATCTATGGTTATCTTTCAGGGTTAATGGAGATCAAATACTACTGATGTGTGGATACATTGCATTACTAGTATCATATTCACTCAGGATCTGATACCAGAGGCCTGGTATGGAGTATATGAACATATAAGTCACCTACGACATACTAGTTTAAGTACCAGATATTCCCTTTGTTATTACTGAGAACTAAATACAGTCATCATATAGTATGATAGTGATCAAATAGCATAGTACATTGATTGTACTGCTCAAAGGCTTTCTGGTAGTGCTTGAATCATGTATCTATCTCAAGTAGTTATGAAGATAGAGGCATGACAATGTGTGACATGATCTAATGATTGGACATATAGCTCAGCTACATACTTGAAAGCACCAGTGGAGATTAGAACTTGCCCTCACACTTATGTAATCTCAACAATAAATATGATCTCTAAATGCAGCTTGACAGCCACATATAGGGGGAGAAGGAAGCCGTTCCACAGTTGCTGACAAATTACCTTGTCAGCAAGAGTCCACCCCTTCAACACCCTGTCACAAATTGAGGGCAGGGTGACTGACATGGGAATGGGAAGCTTGTGGGGGAAAATTTGGGGAAGATTATTCAGCATTTTTTTTTTTTTTTTTTTTGTCATTTACACTTGTTTGTTCTGAATTTATGATATACAGGACCTAGCTGAAGTAAGGTAATCCCCTTGCTAAGATGTTTCAATAGTATATAAGATATTGATAAGACACTCATGCAGTAAAGCACCTTACAATGGGCACAGGTAAGGTACCTCCACTCATCTGCAGGTTTTTTGAGGCATTTGAGCCATACTTCCATCCTTGAGTTTTTATGCTGCTCTATGAGGTAATAGCCTTGCCTATATCAGTCATGAGGTGCGCCGTCATGAGGTGCTTTAATGACAGGGCAGGGTGTGCTAAGCTAGTGCTGATGATAGCCCTTGAGTCTTTGATAATGAGGCAGGGCATATTAAGGTATGGTGTGGAATACATGCAGTAAAGCACCTTACAACGGGCACAGGTAAGGTACCTCCACTCATCTGCAGGTTTTTGAGGTGCTTTAATGTTAGGGCAGGGCACATTAAGCTAGTACTGATGATAGCCTGTAAGTATCTTACCTGTGTCAGTCGTAAGGTGCTTTGATAATGAGGCAGGGCATATTAAGGTATGGTGTGGAATACATGCAGTAAAGCACCTTACAATGGGCACAGGTAAGGTACCTCCACTCATCTGCAGGTTTTTTGAGGCATTTGAGCCATACCTCCATCCTTGAGTTTTTATGCTGCTCTATGAGGTAATAGCCTTACCTATATCAGTCATGAGGTGCGCCGTCATGAGGTGCTTTAATGACAGGGCAGGGTGTGCTAAGCTAGTGCTGATGATAGCCCTTGAGTACCTTACCCATGTCAGTCGTGAGGTGCTTTAATATTAGGCAGGGCACATCCAGCTAGTACTGATGATAGCCTATAAGTACCTTACCCATGTTGGTCGTGAGGTGCTATGATAATGAGGCAGGGCATATTAAGGTATGGTGTGGAATACATGCAGTAAAGCACCTTACAACAGACACAGGTAAGGGACTTTCACTCATCTGCAGGTTTTTTCAGGCATTTGAGCCATACCTTCATTCTTAAGTTTTATGCTGCTCTATCTGGGCCGCGACCGAATCACCCAGGCCGCTGCCTCCCCGCAATCGCCGCACACCTAGCCGCGCACACAGGCAACTCACTCTGCCTGTTTGATGCCCGCTTCTACGACTGGGAGGCGAGCGCCGGCCTGAAAGTATGCGCCGCATGCATGGCCTATTTGAGCACGGAGCTGCACACTGCGCAGCAGCGGTTCTGGGACGCGCTCCCGGGCATCTATGGCCTCCCCCTGTTGCTGGAGCTGGAGAAACTCAAGACTGAGGCGATCCAGTGTGACCTGCTTTTGTAGCCGCCGTAACTATGTATTCTTCTCTCTGTTTTCAAGTTAGTAGTTACAGCCTTAGGCCTATGATGTTCGGCGTTTCCGAGTTCGTTGTTTGTTTGTAGTACCACACTGTGATAACGCTGCCATTGGCAGTCACTGAAATTCAGCTTCAATACTGCTTTAGTGGCTGCACTGCCCGTTCTCACCTCCGGCGACCGGTCAACGGCTTCGGCTCGGACCTCGGCACCATATGGAAAGAGGGGGCGGGACTGGTGGGTGGCTCACCAGGTGCGTGTGAGTCCAAGGTTACCTCCGCGGCTCTGCCTGCCACAAGTCTCAGAAGACCCTCGTACTTGCACATGGGGAACCATCACAACTTCGGACGTTGCGTCACAGGAACATGTCCTGTCAAAAATGATTGTATCCAGCTTGTCAAATTGAACTAAGTTTGTCACTTATGTACATTGTCACGCTGTACTATATCTTGTTTTTCTATGCCCACCATGGACGCACCACACGAGCCCGAGCCCCACCGTGTCGCGAAGCTGTGGTTCGACGACAGGAACATCGTCCTCCAGGCGGGGCACGCACAATATAAGGTGTACCGCGGCATCCTCGCCTGGAGTCTACTATGTCTGGCGACATGCTCGTGTTTCCACAGCCAGCCCCGGGCACGTCGGGCGTCGCCGGGCGACATGGTTGACGGATGTCTGTTGGTCCAGCTGCAGGATGCCAAGGAGGAGATCACGCTGTTCTTGAAAGCTATCTTCGTGCCCTCGTGCATCGTAATATCCACTCATTTCAATACTTAGCCTTCATCCTGACCCATGCAGCTCCTTCTGGTCATTCCCGGTGCTGACGACTGTGGAAGCAGTCATTGGGTGTGTGCAGCTGGGGCATAAGTACAACACACCGATTCACCGCCTGTTATGACGACACCTTCAAGGGGGACCACGGGCCGAGCGCCCGTTGCGTCCTGGTTCTGCCCGGGGGACGACCACCTGATTGCGCTTGTGCGTTTGGCCCGAGAGATCAATGCGCTGTGGGTCCTGCCATTGCTGTTCTATCGGCTCGCGGGCAACCTGCACGACCTCGAGCAGCTCATCAACGGGACGGTTGTCAATGGCGTCCCGGCCCGGCTCGATCCTGGCGATCAAGTGACTGTCCTTTGTGGGGCCACGAAACAACAGCAGGTGGCTGTGGGTCTAGATGGGTGCATGAAGCCCGCCCCACCAAAAAATTTGCGACAAAGACATGTGCCAGCTTTGGATCATGTGCACGGCGTCCTCCCGTCTCTTCCGGGACCACCTCCGTGACCACCACTTGGTGCTGCTCCTTATGTTCGACTACCGCGAGGACATGGTTGAATGGCAGAACAGCGCCGACTGGGATGGAATTTGTCAGATATGCAAAGCACATTTGCACAAAAAGCTCCAGGCGTTATGGGCTCCCGCCGTGGGCGGAGTTGGAGAACCTGAAGCAGGCGGCGATCGGGGATGATTAATCACAACAACGATGTTGTATTACACCTAAACTCAAAATTTCACAAGCGACACTGACTCGGGAGACGGCCCACGGGCCACGGCGCGCTAAACATACTAAGTATCAAGTATGGAATGACAGAGAACTCAGCTGCTTCAAGTTCCTCGTGATATTGATGCTGGTCGTGCTCCCTGTCACAGTGTCGCACTGATCCCTATCTTGCTCTGGCTCCCGCTGACCCTGGTTCTCGGCATGTCTCTTGGGTTTGCTCCTGATCATGGGCGACATCAGTGCCCCTGCGGAGCATGTTGTGTACGTTGGGACAAGCTTGGCAACGACAGCGTTCATCCTGAGACACTGCCACTGGGCCTGTCCTCACCTCTCCGGTGAGCCTGACCTGGAGGAGCCCCGTTGCACTAGCGGCCCGGCAACTTCTTAAGGTTCAAGGTCAAGCCCAAGGCCCCTGCTCCTCACGTTCTGACGAGTGGGCCATCTCCGACGGTCTCCTCCATTTCCGAGGGAAGATTGTTGTACCAAAGGACAAGGACCTTCGGAGACGCATCATCGAGCACTGCCATGACACTCGATCTGCTAAGAGTGTGTGTGTGTGTGTGTGTGTGTGTGAATAGAGGTATTGTTGGTACTGGTAGTGGAGGCGGCGCAAAGTGACAGAATGCAAAAGCAGAGCACGGAAGCAGGAAAGCGGTCGATAGCGAGGAGGGTGATTGATGGCGGATCGGCTCCCAATGGTGGTGAGTAATTGACGATTAAGAACAAATGCGAAACAAAGTGGACAACAATGACAAGAAATAGAGCAGGCTTGGACGGGAGGAGCAGGGCACAGGCAGGCGCTCAGCCGCAGCGGTGTCCAGTCAGCCAGCAAGGACTGCCGACAGCTGCAGGCGGCCACGTCCAGGGGCACCGGGGCCGCCCTGGGCACGAGGCACAGTGCCGGGATGGGTGCCGAGGAACGTCTAGCGACGATGAGTACGGCACAGATAACAGGATGGAGAGACGCACATGTATGTCCTGTCGGCGCACCGCGTGCTGGCCAGCGGGGCCTGAGCTCAGCGTCGGTGGACTGCTCTTTTCCGGTCCGAGTCACGCCTGTCACACCGGCCGGCCCTGTTTTCCGCCACCCACCATGTGCAACACCCACAACCACACCCACGAGCGGGACCACGACGACGCACAACCTGTGTGTACAGGATATGCAGGATGAGCCAGTGACATGGGTCGTGTCGGCTCAGAGCATACGGCGTGGTAACTGAGTACTGCCAACTGTGAGTTCTTGTTACCTGTTCAGCTGAGCCAAAGGAAGACTTAAATGCTAAGTCGCGGTCGGGACATTAGACTCAATGAGTGCTGGAGAGGCGGTGAGGACAGGAGCGGGGGGAGGAGGGGAATCGCGTCGGTGTGGCGCGTGGCAGCTGCAAACTGAGCATTATTCCGAACTTGAAGTCGTTCCTGCTCAGCGACCAAGGAATCACCTGTGTAGCTGGCTAGCAATCCTCCTCATCCATGCTGGACCGCGGCTCTGGCAGCATCAACACGAGAAGCAATTCCCTCACAGCGAAACTTGAAAGCTATTTCCTGGCAGCAAAAAGATATTCCCTGACAGCAAAGAGACAAAAACTGGACGCCCTCCCCCCCCCCCCGCCCCACCCCTGCCATCATTGCCCTCCTTATCGATATCCTCTGCATCGTCCCAACAACTCCATGACGCGTACCTCTTCCTCTCGCAGTGCGCAACACCCCGGAAGCCAGAGCGGCCCCCACCAGACCCAGCCCGCACTGTGCGCCATGCGCGTCCGCTTTGCTTGCACCTTGCTCTCGACCGCCCTGCTCATTGCGCCCCCTCGCAGCCCCACCCCAAACGCGTCACCCGGCTGCCCGGCAGCGAGCCCCGGGGCACGTGGAAACCACACACCCTATTTCCTTCTCCCAAATCCACCACCAGCACAGCAGCCCCTGTTGCCCTGCATTACCCAGCCTGGCCTCACGTGACCGTGTCTGATCATGATTTACGACTGATCATGATGGTGATGGGAAGCACAAGCCGCAGGCTGGGACAGCCCAAAGATGCTCAAAAGTCCTCCGGAAGTGCTACATATTATATGTATCAGCTTGGCGGTGGCCGGGCGCCGGGACGGACAGTCCGACGTCGTGTCCTGCATCTCCCGGTAATCATACGGGGACAGTTTGGCAGTCTCTTTGTTGACAGAGGTGCGTGCAGCGGAATTTGGGGCGAAATACGCTTCCACCGCCTGGATAAATGCGTGCGGGAAGTCATCCATGGAGGCAGATGACTCTGATGAGGTCTGCTCGACGCAGACGCACAATGCTGGGCGCGGTCAGTGGGGTACAAGCAGCAGGTTAAGTAGACGCACTGGCAATAATCTCCGCGTATTTTGAGTATGTCGGGGTGTCCTGTTTGACGCTTAGCAGAAGTTTCGAATGGGAAAGGATGGCGCCGTCCATACAGAAATCCATCTCGATAAGCGTGATCTACATGTCATAATTGCCGGCGCCTTTGGAGGGTTAAACGAGAAAACTTCAAAAGCACTACATACTAGATGTTCGTCGCTCTGAGGTCAAAGTCAGACAATTTTCCTAGACAAAGCCATTGTGATTACCAGGCTAGAATTGTTGAAGGCTGCTGCTGTGCTTCAAGATGTCCAAGGCAGCAGAGACTCCAGCGAGGCGTTTGAAGTACAAGGTTGTTAGCTGTGCAAATGGCGCCTTGGAGGGATGCAGCGCAATGATCTCCACTGAGAGTATTTGTAGGGATCGCAGTTCCGGTGCTCCAGGATTCGCAGTCGTTTCAACTCCCAGTCACCCTCGGACGCCGCAATCGAAAGACGCTGTAGCATTGGAAATTGTGATCCAGCCAAAAACAGCTGGGCCAGCGTCTCCATTGGCACGCTTAGTGAGACGTCTCGCCAGCGAGATACCAGCGGGAGTAATGTCTGCGCCGTAATCAAGAAAGGCTGTCACATGAAGTGTAAGGGGGAGGACATTAGCGCGTGCAATCCATAGTTTTGTGAGATTAATCAGCTCAAAGCTGCTCTACGAATGTGCTTCCGTAGTCCGAGTTGTTGTCGTGGGACATGCGAGCGTTCCGAGCAGCGCAATGCTCCCAGGTTAGGCTCCCTTCCCAGTTGCCGTTGGATCTAACGGGGATTTGGAGAGCCTCAGCAAACAAGAAAACGTTAACGATAGAGAGGACGAGGGCCTTGCCCTGGACCCACCCTGCCGGGGGCCTCTGCTCGCCGCAGGGCCCGCTGCGCGGAGCACTCTTCTCTTCCCTCCTCCCCTCTCTCACTTTCCTAGGTGCTCTGGAGCTTTTTATCACGTAGTTACGGCGCGGCCGGGGTTTTCCACCCGGACCCCACGCTGCCGCGGAGGCCTGCTGCGCAGCTCGTGAATTGATCCTGAGCTGATTCCCGAGGTCATAGGAAGCATGCTCGAGTGCATCAATCCCACTGATCACCCTTGCTTAAGGGCTGATCAGTGGGATTGACTCGATCAGTAGGACTGGTTTGGGGTGGCCCAGTCCCAGTCCCACTGATTTCGTCACCCCTCATACTGTACTTGTCGATATCGCAGGCACCCACCGAGTGTACATATTCGTCTCCATAGTGAAATGCGAGGTGGACATTCAAAAGATCCAATGCAGGGAAGTAGCTGGCTATGGATGCCAGCTTGCTGCTAGTGTCGCACCCCTCTAGCACTGCAAGCGTCAGATCCGTGACTGCTCCAAGTGCGCGTAGGTAGGAAGGGCAGCAAGGGCGAGCAGCAGGGCTGGCGTATCGGGTCCCAGTAGCGTGAGCTTGTCAATGTTGGCCAGCGGAAGGATAAGCAATGCCAGCTCAAGCGTGGCTTGTAACTGTGTCAAAATACGGAATGTGCATGGCAAATCGCGGTCCGGAGGGGCTACCGGGGAGGGAATGTTGTCGGTCGTGAGTATCAGGGACTCCAGCCTAGGAAAGGCGGTGTTGAGCAAGGTGGCGAGTTCACTGGTCTCCGAGCCTCTGATACTAATTGTGAGGTGGGTGGTATTCAGGAATATCGGGAGTACGGCAATTCCGCCCTGGCAGTGTAATGCCAGACTTGGCGCTGCTGCTTCCCATCGTATCTGCAGCGCAAACGCGCTGAGGCTACAAGGTTCAGCCAGGAGCTCGGTTCGCTGCAGTCGGCGAGTATCAAGCTGCTGATGGATATTTTCTGGAGGAACATAGAGCTGGCGAGAGAAGGGGGGGATTGCACAGTTGATGAGGAACAACGTCTCGAGTGATTGTAGCTGGGCGAGCGCACCAAGCGCCGCGGTCGTGAATTCTATCTGTTCAGCCTTGAAGTAGCGAAGATTGCCGGCGGGGGAGTGTCGTGAGTACGCTATGGAGCATAGAATGAATCTCGTCCTCGTCGCTGAACCTGACATCGCTGAATTTGTACGAATACCCAGAGTAGCAGCTAAGCAGGTTGACAGAGATGCACTTGACGTACGGCGCCACGCTATTCGACCCAAACAGTCCCAGTTTATCCTCCAACTGCTGCGTTTGCTCCGTCGTCAAAGGTATAGGGCAGGAACGAGAGGTTGGTGAGTAGGAGTGTGCGAGCCAAAGAGCAGAAGCGCCGCGATGCACGGGCGACATTGTGCAGGTCATCCCTTGACGCTCGTCGGAAGACGTCGAGGAGGAGCTCGTTGGGCAACACGGTTGTTAGGAGAGAAATGGTTGCCGCGTGAGAGGCGTCACTGAGCGTGTGACAGCCGACTGGGATGCCAAGCCACTGCGCTCAACTTGAAAGACAGGTCTTGCTCTCAAGCTCCTTCTCCAGCTTAATACAGTCGGGTATCGGAGGACACAGTGCAGCATTCTGCGCTCAAAGGACTACAATGGTGCCCAAAAACCTTCACGGCCAACGTGTCCACGGACATGAATTTGATGGCTCCCTGTGCACGTGCATCAGCATGGTCCGTGCGCCGCCCGCCAAACACGGGTCATCGCCCTTCTTTTCCGCCCACTTTCCCCCACACGGTCTGAGCCGACCTTGCGATTCTGCCCTCGGTGGCCCGCTGGTGTCGAGGAAGGAACAGCCTGCTTTCGAGGCAGGATGGACATGGGATCAGGCGCTTCAAAAAATAAAATGTGGCTGGCGGGTGGGCGCCAGCGCACGCGGCTCCTTGTACATCGTATTTGTCCGTCGTCGTGGCACAATTTTTTATCTTCCTTGACCCGTCTCGGCGGGTCTCATGGTTGTCGTGTGCAGAGGGACAAGGTGTGTTGTGCACTTGATACTAGTAATTGGGGCTCACCCATTGTCAGTGTAATAGACGTTGTTGTATCCGTGCACTACTAATCAACATATTGCCAATTTTCCCCCCAAGAATGGTGCAGTCGCCGTTATTCGACCGATCCTCTGCGTCGTCCACTATGCGCTGGCATCTGGCTGCCAACAGCGTTGTCCCGCATCGGCGTCGCGTCTTTCGCTGGTAGGCACTTGCAGCGATGTTATACAGCATTTTGCGGAACACTGGCGCTTCCAGTTGATTGATTCCCCGGTCGCCAGCTGACTCATCCCCGCATCTTGCTTCTCACTCTCATGGACGACCCGCCCTTCCCCCGCGAGATCGAGCTGCACATCTTCCGCGAGGCGGCGCTGCAGCGGCCGGGGGCATCCCAGTGTTGATGCGCGTAGCGTGGTGGGTGAAAGAGTGGTGCGTCCGGCAATGCGTACTTTGGTCCGTTTCTCCTCCGACCAGCTGTGGCCGCCAGTGTGGAGCCGCTGCTGTACAACGTCTTGAGTCTTCGGGATCCGGAGGCTGGTCCGACTCTCAATACACCATTCCCAGTCTTGTCGCCGTCTGCCTTCAGGGCGCTCATCGAAGACCCCCGCCGGCAGGCATTCATCGCGCAGTCGACCGGTCTGCGTCTCGACGGAGAGCTCTCCTCGTCTGAGCTAAGTATTCTGAACTCCTGCCCCCCCCTCCAAGATGTTGTCATTCTACCGCGTGGTCTCATATTTAGCACGGCAGACGTGCTCGGAACTCTGCCCAACCTCCGGCGGCTCACCACGAACCTGCTCTCGCTCTACATGATGACCGCATCTCCCGACCTCTCCGCGCCCACGCGCATCACACACCTCCACCTGTCGTTCTACCACCGCTGGCCGCAAGTCTGGCCGCCGCCTCTGGCGCTTCGTGCGCTGACGCATCTCGCCATCGATACAAAGGAGTGGTACCACGACATTCTGCAGAGGGACGCCCCACCGCTCGACATGTTGCTGGACGTGCTGTCGGATCCACATCGGCGGTTGAATGTATTCGTCCTGTCCTACCAGCGCGTTGGGAAGGTGCCGCTCGACGAACGCCTCATAGAGCACCCTGCGTGCCTCCTGGTCCACCAGGGGATCGGCTGGCCGGAGTGGCAGGATGAGTGGACAGGCGGCGCGACTAGTGCGGGGTTCTGGGAGCGCGTGGATAAAATGCTTGCGGAGCGTCGCTCAGCGGGCGCCCCAGGGAAATATGACAATGATTGGTAGTCCTTCTAGTGGAAAATATTCTGTAAACTATTGAATCGGAATCCTCCAAGTTATCAGTGCCTTCAAGTGCGTCCACTTCTCACACGGAAGCGTGTTGTCATATGCGCGTCTGTCACAGTCTCCTCAGTTCTGTGAAGCACACGAAATCAACCGTATGCGGCACACCTAGTACCGCGTCCCCAGGAGGACATTATACGCCTCCGCAACCTCGTGGAACGCCGGCGTCGAAGGACATTATACGCCTCCGCAACCTCGTGGAACGCCGGGCGTCGACTGGTGGCCGGGCACGTCGGGGTGGTGCCGCTTGCTCAGCTACACCTCCGCAGATAAGTCCCGCGCACGCACAGCCGACACAGCGGAGGGACCCACCGCGAAGAAGGCCGTCTGCCAGCGTGACCCTAACCCTCAACGCGAAGGCCTGCACCGTCCTGATGCCCCGCTCGACTCGCTCGGGGTCGTTCCCCGCTAGCTCCGCTCCGCGCAGGGTCCTGGGCTCATTGGACAGATGTTCTCCTGACCCGCGACGGCCCGGGTGGGGACCGCTTTGGCAAGCCATACCGTGGCTGGTGGTATATACTGTTCGTGCAAGGGGCGTTGCTCCGTCAAGCCTAGTTCAGGAGTGAGCGAGCGGCCGCGGGACGAGAGAATGATGTGGTGGAAGAGTGGTGCCGCTGGTGCGTTTCCTGCAGCTTCCTGTGCACTCGATATCCGACTTCCCGTCTCTGAGTTGGTTTTCCGATTTGCGATTGGAGATTCGGAGCCAGAAGGGGATCTCTGGTCATGGATTCACATCCTCGATCTTGCCATGCTGGTCAAGTTCACTTGGTGCATTGACAAGCGTCTGCTCAGCCTTGCCAGGTTGTCGCGCGAAGATGTCGTGTTCCCGGGTGCGACATCTTGTATTGCGGATCCAGAATTCATTGGTGTTAACCCACTCTGGCATCGAGCAGCTGCCGCGCACCTTCCCGGGACTCGAACAGCTGTGCGTTCAGGTCATCGATGGGCCTTATAACACAGAGATGGCCGCGAGCGAGCCAGCTTGTGTGCTTCCGTGTGTGCGCGAGCTGACCACAGCCTGCAAAGTGTTGCCTGCAGTTCTCCCATGCACACCATTTGTGAACAAACTGAAGATTTGGAATGAAGCTGCCGGGAGACTGCTGTTTACGCTCCAGCGCATCGAGAGGTATATTCCGCCCACGATAACTAACGTAGCATTGCAGTCGGATAATGGCAATTACTCCCTTTGGTCCGGGATCCTTGCCTTCTTCCCGAACCTGCGCACCCTCGATTTCCGTGTCAAAGAGTCCAGCGGTGATTCTCGGCCAAGCGAGGTGAATTCTGTCCTGTTATCTGCGGCCTTGATCCTATCAACACCGTTCTCCAGGCCCCTCACTTCCTCGCCAGCCTATCGACCATCCTTCCGCCCACTCTCGAAAGTCTCCGTGTCCATATTTGGTCCTCAAGGGCTGTCCTTCCCGGGGGGCAAACGGGAAGAGTGGGATTGAGCCGTCTTCCAAGCGCGGATGAGCTCCAGGCAGAACTACTGAAAGGGTGTGGCGGTCTACGGCAGATAGTTATCCGTGGGTCATTCCTGGACTTGCAGTGGACCAGCGATTGAATCTATTGCCGACTCGGACATGTGTTTGGACTCGTGCATGCCTAACTCGATAATATTTCTTTGATTGGTAAGACGACAGGGCATTCCAGCATGTTGTCGAATAGATATGACAAGCATCAAATGACCGTTGCCGAAAAACACAGTCATGCGCGGGGGGACAGCTCAGTGCGGAAGAGCTTGCTGGTAAGTGCACGTTGAGTGGACGACAAACTAGAGGATCCGTAGATTCAGCGCGTTAAGTACAATTGTCGTGGGCGTCAAGATACTGGCAGCAAGGAAGCAAAAGCGCGGGCCAGTGTCGTTGACGTGTCGCGCAAGAGCCGGTCCGCGAGGCGAACGCGCGACCGGAGCTACACACCAGGGGATATATGGACCGGGCCCGAGGGCTGGATTTCTAAGGCGAAGGAAGAGCCGTGGGGGGGTGGCAAACTTGTAGATGCAGCGCAGCAACGGCTAGCAACGGCGGCGGCGGCGCGGCGCAAAGCGGGTGGAGCAAGAAAGCTGACGAGCACGGGGAGTGGCATTCGACCATAGTCCTGGACGCACTGCCGGCCCGAGTTATGAGAACGAGCAGGGCGATGTCTGGAGTAGAAATGCACCAGAGAAATTGGGCCTCGGATTGTCGTTCGTGCGCGGGAGTGGCCCGCAGGGTGCGCTAGGTATCGTCGTGCAAGCGCATCGTCGTCGTGGAGCGGAGGAAAGAAACCAGAGATTGATGTCACGGCCGCCGAGCCCGGACCTGATGCCGATCGCCAGTGCCACGTAAGCAGCCACGCCTTGTCTTCTCCTTCCATGTGCGCCTGGGAGACGGTCCCGCCCCTGGTCGGAGCGCGGCACGAATGCTATGCTTGAGCCACAGCGCGAGTAGGAGCAGGGATGGGCTGCGACGGTCGATTTGGCGTGGCTTGAGGTGCGTGTTGTGCATTCAGTCTCTATTTCGCTGATCTACTCCCCAGTAATCCCTCACTTTTCGCTGGCGAGTCTGACACCCAGGGTGGCGGCCTCTACTGGGCGGAAACAAGCGGCGTGAAATCAGCCGCGGACGGCCCGGATGGCAAGCAGCAGGGCACAACCGGCGCGGGACAAGGTGCGTGTGCTATTTCGTCCGCGTAACTGGGTCCTGATAGTCGCTACGCGTGTTCAAGTTTTTCACGGTGCGTTACCCATGTCTTGCTCATCACGCAGAGCCAATCGCTCATTTCACTAATAGGTCTACTGCCCCCACCGACGGCGCTCCGCCTTCCGCAGACACCACCGGCCCGTTCGCCGACGCTGCAATCGATTCCCATTCCACTCCTCTCCACCTGCCCCCATGTCCTCTCCAGTCCCCGTCTTCGACGCAAAAGCGATGCCCTTCCGCCGGTTGGGCCCCAGCGGTCTGCGCGTGCCGCTCTTCTCTCTCGGCGGCTGTCCGTCTTTGCGCATTCCCCATTGGCTTTAGCTGAGCTCTCGACAGGGCTCACCCTCGGAGGCTCCGTCGTCGGCGAGAGCGTCAAGGACATCATGCAGGCCGCCTTCGAGAATGGGATCAACATGTTCGACACCGCGGAGGACTACCAGAAAGGTGCGGCTGAGCGAAAATGTGCGTTCCCTGAGATTCCCTTCTGACCACGCTTTCTCTGACTCCAGCAAAATCAGGGGACACGCTATCAAAGAACTTGGCTGGCGCCGCACGGACCTCGTCATCTCAACCAAGATATTCTGGAGCCACGAGCCAGGCACGGGCCCGAACGACACGGGGCTGTCGCACAAACAGTGCGCCACCTTCCTTTCCTTCCTACAACTCTGACTGGCAACAGCGTTATCGAGGGCACGAAGGCTTGTTTGCGACGGCTCCAGATGGACTATGTCGACGTCATCTTCGCGCATCGTTGCGATACCACCGGTGGGTTTCTTACATTCGCCATAAGGAGGTCAACTGACGCAGGCTAGTTCCGATGGAGGAGATCGTCCGCGCATTTAACTATGTTATCGACCAGGGCTGGGTGAGTGGTGGATTTTGTCTATCCATATCCACTAAGATTCACACGCAGGCTTTCTACTGGGGCACCTCCGAGTGGAGCGCGCACCAGATCGAGGAGGCGCATCGTGAGCGTGTACCTCTCCCGAGACCTCCCGTCGCTTACCCGCAGCACAGATGTTGCCACGCGCTTAAACCTCATCGCGCCGATCGCGGAGCAGTGCAAGCACAAGTCTGCGCCATCTTCTTTCTTCCTTCGAAATAATGCTGAGGAGACGATAGCATGTTCCACCGCGAACGTCCGGAGAAGGAATACGCGTGCGTGGGCAACCATCAAACTTCAGCAGTAGCTAATGCTGACTTTGTAGCCCTTTGTACGCCAAGTACGGCCTGGGCACAACCGCATTCTCTGCACTGCAGGGCGGACTGCTGACGGGGAAGGTATATCCTCCTCAACCCTCTAACACGTAAACTAACTTTGCTAGTACAACGACGGCATCCCAGACGGCACGCGCTTCGCCACCGTGCCCATGTTCCGCGGGGCGACGGAGGGTCCCCAGGGCGAAGAGCTGCTTTGGAAAGTGCGTCTCCTCAGCCAAATTGCTGCGGGTGCGTCGTTTCTCCCCGACTTGCTGAACTCTGGGCGGAACCGCGCTGGCGCTCGCGTGGGTTGCGGCGCACCGCCACACTTCCACAGTCATCCTCGGCGTGTCCTCCGTCGCACAGCTCGAGGCGAACCTCGGCGCGCTTGAGGTCCTGCCCAAGCTGGATGCTGCGGTGTTGGCGCGGATCGAGGCTGTGTTGGGTAACCACCCGCAGGAGCCGGTGCGTATTTCTCTATCCAATGATGAGGTGGATAATGCACTAATGATGTTGGTGTAGGAGACGTATGGTCGCCCGCCGCTGGATCAGGGCATCCTTTGACTCGGTGCAATATCACCCCTATCTTTCCTTTGACCACAAGATCAGCTCAAGTAAGGAAGAATACAAATGCCACTCATTCTCTCGTTTATCAATATTGAATATCTTTTGTGATCTGGTGTGCTCAATTCGTATGTGTCTATATCATGATTATGCGTCCTTTGTCCACTGGAGGTTGAGATGGAAGGGTGGTGCAAGTATCGAAATCCAGCTCAGATTGGGGCAACGGCGAAGCAGCTGCCTCCGTAGCACTTGTCCTGTCTGCATCACCAAGGTGTCGGACGAGGAACCGCTCCGGGGCCACGGCGAGAGAACATACTCGTGTCCGAGTACTTGACTTCGAGCCGCTGCAAACCCAAGGGAAGACTAGCCGGGAAGCCCGTGAGGAAGGCGGCAGGCTGTGATAGTATTGAGTAGGGTATGGGCACAGTTCGGATGACGACACTTAGGAGACATTCACTTACGGCGGGCACGCGTCCGGACAGCATCGTTACGGTGAAGTCGAGGGTATGCAGGTGCGGAAAATGTGCAAAGACCCGCCCCCACACGGCAAGATCGCCGTCCTCCGAGTCGCATTCGAGGGTGAGTGTCGTGATTGTCACGGGGATGCACTGCCTATTGCGCTGCAGCACGGACACTAAGCTTGTGGCATCAGCGTTTTCGACATGCAATGTGTGGATAGACGGTGCAATCCGCAGGAGGAGGGGTAAAGCTTCACTGGCTTCATACGTGGTCGTGAGCTTGAATACAGCGGGAAACAACGGTTCGCCGCCGTTAGGGCCATCCCACGGCAGCCCCGGATCGTCCACATAGAGTGCCGCCTCGACACTAAGCTGCTCAACTGCGGGAAAGGCCGCTTGCAGCTGCACACAGCCAGAGTAGGTTAGCAACGCGCCGCAGCCCTCGGAGAGTCTAAGCGCCAGGTGTTTTACGTGAGGTAGCACACTCGTAAGCCCTTCCACTGGTTGATCCATGTCCAGGCTGACCGCGGAGAGTGTGATGGGCTCAAAGAGCGAACCATTCTGAGAGCGTGCACGTGGGACTGTATGCTGCCGAGGTGGCGACTTTGACGCTTGAGACACGGATACGGATGTCGAGTGCGTTAATAGCGGCACGAAGGAATGCCTGGATCTCGGAGTCCACAGAACAGGCAAAGAGATCCAGCTCAATCAGGCCGCGGACCTGCGCAAGGTTGGCGAGCGCAGAGAGCGTGAATATGAGACTGTGGCCATAGAATTTGCGTGAGGTTAACGAACTTGGAGATGCCGGCGAATAGCACGTCACAGATGGTGTGCGTGCCGGCTACATCGTTGAATACTGCGTCTCTGCTTCTTTCGGCGAAGCCATTCACTTCCTCCCAGGCGACATTGATGCAGTGCACATACGGCGCAATGGCGGGGGACATGAAGAAGGCCAGTTTTGCGATGGCATCCACCACCTCATGAGCAGGTGGGAGCTTAAGGATGGCGCCGCCTGACCAGGCAATGCGCTCCTCCGGGGGCGCATATGGCTTCACGGCAAGCTTGCTGTAGAGGAATGGGCGGGCAAGCAGGCGCAGGCGACGAGAAGCAAGAGCGACGAGCTTGAGCTGGGCGGGCGACACATCTTTGAGCACTTCGTGAAAGAGTTCGTTCGGAAACATGGAGCGACCAGTTGCAGCCAAGCTGGAAGTGAAGAGAGGAAAGCGCTGCCACATATTGACAGCGCACACGTGTGCCCAGCCAATCGGCGTGCCCGGCGCGGAGCTAATCATGATGTGATCGCCCAGTCACATCTTACGCAATCGCCTCCCTTTTTGTTCCTGACGCCCATCTCGACGCACAATGCCAGCCTTTGCAGCACACCTGCGGCGCCAGCTGGCGCAATGCTACGGCAACACTAACCGATACGCATGCGCCAACCACCCCTTCTCCAGTCGCCAACTTCTCCGGGAGTCTAAATCTGTGGCGACACTGTGCTGCTGGAGATCTTTGCCTGGCGTGTTACGCTGTCCTCGCTTTCCCGACATCGCTGACCGAGCGCACCTTTTTTACAAGCCCACTCTTATCCTAGCTTATTCTCTGTCTTCAGACACCAGTCATCAAATCAACCGTATGCTCTACCCGAGCAGGAATACTAGCAACTGCCTCGGATTTCCCAACCGAACTTGGACCGCTGCCCGCGGTATGCAAAATGTGGTCTGGGCCATACTGGATTCTCCTCCGCTGCAAGCTTGGACCTTGGCTTGTGCCCAACCACTGGCAGTCCTTTGATGCCCGCGCCGCAGCCACCTCAGCTTCCTGACGCCCAACTCGGTCAGCACCATCTTGCGCACATCGACAATGATCATCATCTTCCAGCATATGGACCTGCCGCTGGAGAGTGGTCATCTTCGGATTTGTTCCTCCACTCCGGTCCGGTATTTATACTAATAACTATGCAGCGTGTGTGCAACAGCACTGTCGAGGACACGAATTAACTCGTCTCGATGCAAAATGCCAGCCTCAGGGGCAGATCTACGCAACACTAGCCGATACACATGCCCCAACAACTCCTTCTCTGGATGCCAACTTATTCGAGAGTCTAAATCTGTATTGAGACTCTCCGCTGAGACGAAATTGCTAACACAGGACTTACACCGGCGCATCGATTCCGACTCTGTGGGTCCGGACTTGGCAAATCAAACGTCGACGCAACTTGAAAGCTCACGCTAACGGGTCTGCGCGCTGGCCATCCGGAGACGATCGTCGTGCCCGTGGTGCTGCTTGCCATCCGCCTCAGCGCTATGGAGGATAATCCGTACACCTGACACAATATCACACTAGGCGCCTGCCAGGCTGCCGATTCCGCGCGGATTGGTGGCCGCCGCGCTTGCGGTTGGCTTATGCCCAACTGTGGCCGGGCCGGCCTGAAGAGCATCCTAACTCGGAGGCGTGTTCGAGCTGCCCTGACGTCATTGGCGTCTTCATCAAGATGTTCTGGAGCGGTGGAGCAACAACACGGACATGGGCTGTTTGCGCAAGCAGTGCGCTATCTTTATTCCTCCACTCTGCACCGGTATTCATGCGATGCAGCCCGTGGGCAACAACGCTGTCCATTAGCGCCTCCAAATGATGCGCGCAGCAGATTGACCTCGGAGAAGCCGCACTGTATACTTCTCCAATGCTCAGTGTGCTCTTCCACCTTATCGGTCTTCTGAAAGCACTGATCAACCGACAGTGTGTTCCACCATACTGCATCTGCATTCGACCCTCAAGCATCTATCCCGCGGCCCCATGTTCTGCGGGATCACGGACATGCCGTCCGCGCGGCGCGGCGCACTCCTCAGCCCGCCCGGCAGGTGCGTCGCGGATGGGGACCCACCTGCGTACCGTTTTGTTGACGTCGGTGGGGCACCGGACTGGTCCCGGGTCCTGCATCTCGTCTCCTGCCAGGGACGCTGTTCGTTAGCCCCGGGAGAGCGTCTTATGTGCCTTGAGCTGCTTAATTGCCAAATTAATGTGTGGATGCATCAATGGTCCCCGCGTGCGGCGACAGATACCAGCGGCGGAGCTAGCTCCACACGTAGCCTGTCTGTGTCCGAGTCGGACACCATCATCTGTCTCCTTCACTCCAATGCCCAGTGATCCACTGAGATCAGCACTGAAGAGCCTCGTGGATTTTTACAAAGAGATGTGCATATGGGCATGGTCTAATACCTCAGCTGCAGGAGCGGAACCTCAATCATGATATGATGCATTGACGGGCAGCGTGAGCGCAACTGCGCCAGCAGCCTGTCGGGGTCGGGCACCGCGAAGTTCGCGTTCGGCGCAATCACTGTGTCCGCGTCGGACTGCCGGGATGACCTTCCCATCACACTGAGCCCTTTAAGTGTGGACGGAAGACGCGGAGGCAGTGACGCAACAAGGGCCAATACCTGCGACTTCCAGATCAGTGTAGGATACTGACCTATTTCATTCAATTAGGCGGGTCACGGTCACATCGGATTTTTTGGCCGAAATATTTCGGCGGGTCACGGGTCACAGCCAAATCTTTTGGTCCCAAACTGTCCTAATCGGGAAGATTTCGAAATTTTCGGCGCCTGCGGCGCGCCGAACTTCCCAATCGGGTAATAGGTCACGCGAAATTCGGCCTGTGGCCGAATTGGACATTTCGGCCAAACGGTCACGGGTCACAGGCCCGCTGAATTGATCGAAATGGGTCAGTATTCCCTCCCCCCAGCTCCCCCACACACACCAAGCAAGCAAGCAAGTAAATAATCACCACGACTCAACATTGAACTCCCCCACGTGACGGTGCTAGCCCAAGCCAAAGCTTTTGATACCTGATGTCACGCATCACACCAGACCAGTCTTGAGGCTTGGAGTTGGTGCAAGTCCAACCTAAGCTCAAGTTAACTTCAAGGCCCATTGAAACTGGGCCTGACCATAGTCATATGCCTGTCAGGGGAACCCCCACTTCGGCCTCCTTCAGACCATCCGAGCGCATCCGAGGCACATCCGACCGGCGCCCCCTCGGACGCTCCGACCTACCCCAACCCTCGTCCTCGGCCTCCTTCGCCCGCACAATCACTGATCCGTCAAGACCCTCCCAACGATCACCTTGGGACAGAGCCTGCAACGCCGCTCAGCTCAGGCTTTCTGCGCTCTACGTCGGCAGTTACGGACGACCAGTATATAGTTGGCGCCCTAGCAGGCAGACCCTTAGAGTTTCTTCTCTTTGGATCCTCCCCTGCTAGGTCGGTCCCTCCGTGTATTTCCTGTAGCTTTTATTCACGTCTTGGATCCTCCCCTGCTAGGCTTTCGTCGGAGTCTCCAGGGTTGCCCTTACAATGCCATCCAGACAGCTGGTAGACCGACTGTGCTATGCTGCTGGTTCGCCGCCTGTTAGTGTTACTCAGACAATTGCTGAGTAAGCAGTGTTCTGAAACAGTGTAACGCTGTGACATTAACAATAACAAATGCCGCCGACACCCTGGTGTGGGTTGCAATATGCAGCAATGCCAGTGCCAGACCGAACTTAGGCAGCCGTGGCTTGAGTCGGACCGACTCCGAATCTTGCAAGCGTCACGTGTGCAAAAGGCCGACGCAGTAATGGCCGATGCAATAATGGCTGATGCAGTAATGGCTGATCCGGTAATGGCTGATCCGATAATGGCCGATGCAGTGATGGCCGACGCAGCAGTAAGGGCCGACACGCTCTGGACCACCGCCAGGGAGAACCCCAAACCGCGGTCAGAGTCCAAGGGGCTGGTGACATCTTACAAGCGCCAGGGCCGCTTATAAGCCATCTGACGGCCGACCGTGACACCGTGTGGCCTGCAGGCATTCCCGACATGCTGCACAATGCAGCAGTCATACTAAGTACTTTATCATCCCCGCTCTGCGTGTCGGCTGGCCAGGCCAGTTAGCGTTACACCAGCCAACGATTCGCTGATGCCGGCGACCATCGTTTGCGGCGCAGTCACTGTGGGACCCGGCCCGGACTAGCACCAGGCCCTCGGCAAAACTGTTGGATGTCCGGTCCGGACTGAGTCGGTCGCCTGGCTCTGCAATACCCGCCTCGTTCTTCCAGGCTGGCTACAAATAACATAAAAAGGTACAGGATTCAGGCCTTGGTTCAGCCCGCACAGTGCACCTCCAAGCACTATACCTGGCTACAGAACAGACAGCCATCTAAGTACGCGACTTACCACCCACCAATCAATCAATCAAACCCATACACGTGACCATGCCACACCCACCAAGACCAGAGGTCTCGGCTGCTGATGTCACGCATCTAGTGATGACCAAGTCCGGTTCGGTCTGGTTCTTGGCCCTTTTCGGCCGAACGCCGGAACGCCGGAACGCCGGGTCGGTTCAAAACGGGATTTCGCTGAACACCGGTTCGGACCAGCCCCGAACTGGCATTTTTGGACTGAAAACGGCTGAACCTGGCCGAACCGAGGGCCAGGTTTGGTTTGGAAACGGCCTTGGCCAAACCTGAACGCCGAACGCGCGTTCAGTCCGGTCCGGTCCGGGTTCAAACCAAACCTGGCCCTCGGATTCAGATGTTCTGGTTAGTATCAGTTGACAGTTGGAATGTTGTATAAGCTTGTATTGGAGTTTTCACTGTGATGAACTGGAAAACAGCAGATGTTGGGTGAGGAGTTGAAATTTGAGAGGAGCAATATGGCTCTACTCTCCTAGCACTTGCACTTGCACTTAACCTAACCTGACGTTTATCTTAACCTGACAATATGTGAAGTGTGACAAAACCCGACTGATGTGACAATGGTAGTAGGCACACCCAGGGGGGGCTAATCTATTAATCTAGGGTTTTACAGGCCTCCTTATATACTACTCTCAAATTAATTACATAATACGTGATGATGTGACCTGATCCACTGATCCGGTTCTAGAACGTTCTAGTTTAGGCTTCTGGAAGGTTCTAATATAGGTCCTGGGTCAGACTTGCCAAATATGGACATGTTACCTTGGTTCGGTTCAGAGTCTAGACTAGTCCCTGGCCTAGCAGGCCTAGATCTTGTGGCTGGGTGCATATAGATTTGATTCAAAGGTTTGCAACATTTATTCTGAGATTCTTCATATGTTCCATAGCTATTGTGCATGAAAATGAATTTATGGGGTCCATATGTTATTTTTCATATGGTGGTCATATTGACGGCTCATTATCTCCCCTTTTCATGAATCTTGACCGTCCTCGGTCAGTTCAAGCAACAATATCTGACTACATTTTTTGTCACTTCCAGCTACATTTTTCACTGGGTTTTGTTTTTATGCCATGCAAAATATGAAGATCAAGTCCCAGTTTCAACTAGGTGGAGCTTCACCCTTAATGTCCTTGTTCCCTGTTTGAATCTATCATTATCAGTGCACTGTAGTACCAATTTTGATCGCCATCACTAATTTTTGATGGCTCTATGATACTACATCATTCCTGTCCCAATTAGGATAGTAATTGATACAGGCCTTCCTCACTATATACCGGATCATCGGCCTGAAGAAAAGGAGTTAAACTTCTATATATAGTAATATCTTAGTTATATTAATCAATTTGATGTATCAATACTGATTTTTGATGACTTTGTAAGCACTATCTAGCCTAGTTCTGCTAGCAGTTGCTAGACTAGTAGGATCTAGCCTTCTAGGCAATGGGGGTGCTAGCAGCCACTAGAAGCACTGCCTAGATCTTACAGCTACAGGTGTCCAAATTTCCTTCGAAACTGTCTGTAATTCAATAGTATGCAACTGTCTACATACCCACTCAATATATGTCTAACGCAACAGCAAGAAAAAAGTGCCGTTGTTAAAGCGTTCCGAGACCATAGAATTTAGGGCAGAATTCCCCACTGCAAGTACTCCAGCATAAATCCTGCCCGGCCACTGACACGTTGCCCTCCTCGAGTTTTCCGCTGAACGCCGGGCATCGGACCGCCTTCAAGACAGATACTATATTGTTTGTTAAAACAGAAACACTCTACATGAAGGAACTCAGTACTGTAAACGCTACATTCACAAAATCCGCGGCGCTAAAAGCACCACAAACACATCCATATACGCCCCCCCCACGACCACATCCCCTCTCCCAGCAGATTCCCAGCTTCGCGACCAAGCCCACGCCGGAGTCCACAAAAACGCGTCCAGCGAAGGCTTTAAACCCGACTAGCACGGGCCAAAAGAAATAGACACTATGTGAGTATATCGTAGCAGCACGAGCACCGGTCGATAGCGCCGCAGGACGCGCCATTGAAGAGTATTATTGTGTCGTCGGATGAGGTGACGAGTCACGCGTGACGGCACGTGCTGTGCTGAGGGCGGGACGGGACAGACGCGACAATTGCAGTCGGTGCGCTGGACTGGGGATACAGGATTGCCTTCCGTGAAGAGCTTTGGAACATTGAAACAGCGAGGTTCTGGTTTTTTTCGTTCGCAGGAAGTATATCTTGAGGCGCGGCGACCAAGGAGAATTTCCGAATTGCTGAAGCACGCAGGTAAGGCAAACCCCTCCTTGTCAATTTTCTTCCATCGTTTGCAAGCAGGAACAAGACGGACAGCCTTTCGTATGGTCGTGGGGAGCAGCGAGTGAGAAGTTGTAGTAAAAGAGAGCGGCTGGCGAGTGGGTACATGATTCTCGTTCCGTTGGGCTGTGGCGGAAGCTACGAAAGCAGTTAAGAGAAACCAAGGAGCTGAATAGTAATAACGCACCTTGTCGTTCTCTCGCACAGTCAACTTACGTCCGTCCTCCTCTTCTACAATGCACGCGCAGCTATCCAGTTGTGTTGGTGAAAGAATGGAGGTTGCGCGAGCTGTGTGCGAAGAAGATATGAAGGATAAAACAACTGGGTGGATTCGCAAAGGATTAGCGACACGACTCATGCGGGTATGGTCGTTCACGCACACTGCCCGATACATCCTTAGCGCCAGCGTGGATCACACCCCATCAGAGTGTTGGCCTCGAATCCTCCAGTTAGCGAGAGAGTTTGCCGTTTGTCTGTCGAGGAAGAAGTCAGTAAATGCGCCGTAAAACTTCGATGGTCGTTACACCGGAGGCAAGACCCAAGGCAGTAGGGCGCCTAGTGCCTGTCATCGTGTTGCCCTCGTTTTTCCCGGGGTTCCAGCCCAAAAAAACATCGGCAATGGACAGGGACCCCGAAACCATGCCTACAGTGCGCCTACTGCCTGTCAGGCACTAGGCGCCCTACTGCCTGGGTGTTTGCCTCCGGTGTTACACACCTTTAGCAAGACCCTCGTCATGCCGCACCAGCACAACGCCGTGCCACTGCGCTGCCCGCAGTATGTATTCGTATGCGACAGCAGTTCGAGTCCAAAACGGTCTGAAAAGAAGACGGGCTATTCAATGTGAAAACACAAGAAAAATGGCGATATACTGACTTGTTGTCGCTGGTGTCAGGCACCACGAGGCATCCTCCAGCGTTGAGATGTAACGAAAGAAGCCGTCGAACGGCAGCGAGGGGCTATGTGGAGTCGGTAGTCGTCATGGCTTTCGTGTCGTGGGCCCGTTGTGGGTGCTACGAGGAGATTTAGCAAACGCTGGCTAACAGACCAGACAGCGCTAAGCGCACCTTCTGGCTCTCGAATCCCTGCTTTGACTCTTACTCCCTCCGTGTGTGTCTCTGTGGGGTTACAAGAAGGGCGGGGGCCTCGTTTCAGGTGTATGTGTCCGGAGGGAGAATCCCACTCGAAGTCGGGCACAACTGCGTGTCGCCGCGAACGACGATCCGGATTGCTCGCCGGGGACGTGTCAGAGCGGAGGAGAAGGGTCGTCGTGCGGGTCGTGGTGGTGGAGGGAGAAGAAGGAGATCCGAGATCACATGCTCGGGCCGGCGCCGATCTATCTTCTCTCTTCTCCACCACGACCATGTACTTACTTTCTTCCTCGCTGTCCGACACCGTCGAAGGCCATCCGCGGCTCGTTCGCTTGCTAAAGGGGAGGTGCCTGGCCTTGAGTAGTGCAACTTCTCTTGTGCTGACCTGTTTTGCTAGCTCTTGCCCAGACGGCGGCAAATCCTGCCACTGTTATTCCTACTCCCACCATGCGACGGCCGACTACGTCGCTCTCACAGCGCCTGACGTCTTTCAGGCCCGCGGTATTCGAAGCCAGCCGTGTCCTTGGGAAGCGGAAGGCACAACGGGCTTGGTGGCCTTTCTGTGGGGCCAAATCGAGGGGGAGTAGCCCGGAGCCGACCCGATGGAGAATATGGGAGAAGCGATGGGGAGGAGCCGTCCCGTATGGCGCTGGTAATCAAGGTGCGTAAAGCTACTGGCGCTTCCGAGTCTGCTTGATGCTCATCTCTGACGTTCTTAGTCGCGATCTCTCTGTCGACAAGACTCCCTTTTCGTCAGCACAGGACATTTTTGAGGAGGCCGCTGCCTGCTCGATGATGCCTGAAATCTCATCCTCCAACGACACGAGCGCACCAAAGATTGAATAGCCCATTCACGTCTGCAGCAATAGATTGCATTTTATTGGTGTCTATGGTGCGTATCTCCAGTTGCCGCCCGACTTCACTGGTTCTAACGAAACTTATTAGTCCCATTCGCTCTTCATTCCTTGACACTTGCCCATGTCAGCATGTGGATCGACTTTGGCTCGACCGGTGTTGCTGGACGAATGACCTCATTGAGCTTCAAGTCATTATAAGGTGCGATACAGGCCAGATACAGGCTTGCTTCTTCTTCTTCTTCTTGTTTTGCTATCTGAATCTTCTGAAGCTTCTTCTAGCTCCGAGACGGCCACGACTTCAAGTTCACCGTTCCAGGCCCAAACCAATCATCGTTTCTCCACCAGCCTGGATGTTCACCGCCTGCACCATCTGGGGCTGGCCTGGAGTCAGAGAGTAGTAGTCGTTGCACCTGGTTGAGTGAATAGTGGTTCCCCGGGCCTGTATGTACTGTCACAGTTTCTAGCTTCACGTTTGCCTCTGAGCTCTGGGCCCCTTCCGTGCAGCAGCCTGACAGCGCTTTCTGTCTGCGCATGCCAGCCGAACTTTGGGGCCTCATTTTCGAGCTCGACTTCGACAGCGCACAACATCATCCGGTCGAGATGTGGAGCTCGAACCGTCTCCTTCTCCTCAATATCCAGACGCGAAATGAGATATTACGAAGGAGCATGCGGATGCACTACCGCCTCCGACTCGTTTGTCGGGCATGGAAGACCCTCGTCGACTCCAACAGCGCCCTCTGGACAACCATATTCCTCTATATGAAGCCGCGGCAGACGCCGCAAACGGCCCAACCAGCTATCTTCAAGCATCTCCGACGCTCCAAGCAGCAGCCCCTCCGAATTACCCTCTGGGCTGAACAGCCTGAGGACGCTACTAGTAACCGGTTCACCGAACTGTTCGAAGCACTGTTCCAGCATACGGCGCGCTTTTTTCATCTGGACCTCGTCAACGTTGAAGACACTGCTATCCTAGGCAACATCCACGCTGATGGCCTCGGCTCTTTGAAATCGTTTTCCCGGTGCTCTATGAAACCATTCGTCGACGGGCCACAGTTCCTTGCAGCGCTGAAGACGGCGCCATTGCAGAATACTTATGTGCATCATCAACCCATCCAAGTCGATGTTAGATGAATTGGAGAACAGCATCACTTGGGGTGGTGTCCGCTTCTTCGCAAGCAATACACACAAAACCCTTTCCCGCTGCTTGTCTTTTCCGACCGCTCGCACCATTGAACATGTTGCATTGTTCGACTCGGACTGCCTCACCCACGACCCTCTGAGTTCCAACCTGGACGTTATCAGCCCGCGCGGCATCAAGTCCCTGGCAATCGACGGCCGATACAAGCATTGGGATGTTTTATTCAAGATCGTGGTACCACCTCCTTCACTTCAGCATCTCACGATCTACAACGCTTGTGCACTCATGAAACCAGGCATTGTCAATGCGTACCTTGCAGACAACTACGCAAATGTGACTCAGCCGACTCTCCCTGTACTTCGTCTCAGAGGTCTCTGCCAGTGATGCCGACCTTGTATGCCTACTCAATAATATAATCTGCACCACTCCGCGAGTTCGACATTCAGCAGCGATTGATGGACCTAAAGCATCCGAGACGCGATGTAATCGGTCAGCTGACGGACTTAACAGAGCGAAAAGACGGCAGACCCAACATCATCCAGGCGCTGGTGCGGCTTCGAACCATTGCATATGAAATTGTGCCCAATCCGGAGAAATGGCGGAATCTCCGGGCACGCTGTTGGAAAACATAGTGAAATTCAGCAACTGGTGGAACAGCATTGGGGCGAGGCGGCGGGACGTTTATCGTGCACAATCAGTCGTTGGCTTCAGCGTTTGCGTTGCATGTAAGGTTTTTGCTCAGTCAGAAGACGTGGATGGAGGCAGGTCACTTTGTTTTCCGAGTAGGTGCAGAACGGCGAGAAGTTTGGAATGTGGGGAAGTCAACTTGAAGGAAGGGCTTCAATTCCACTTGAAGAGGAAAGTACTAGTACTAGTATCTCTTGTGGGATAGTCAGGAAATGTAAAAAAGCTCGATAGACACGCCTAGTATGGAACAATCGTCTTCTTCTCGATACGATGTAGTTTCGATAAGAGAAGTAAGGCAGCAGTGAATATATTAACAGACGGCCGTTCACGCCGTATTAAACCTGAGAACCAAATCAAACAAATTTCAGCTGGTATGCATATATCGAAGTCTACAGATAAATCTCCCACTAGCCTAGGCACAAGCGCCGAACGTCAGTTCTTTCTACCGGAGGCGCACGCTCGCCCAGTTGAATCTAAAATCATTTCCATCAGCCAACTCTCGCAAGAACCAGAACATAAAACACATACCCAGCCGGCGCGGTCACGCAGCCCGAGTTCTTCTTGCTGCTCGCCTGCGCGCCGTTCGCACAGTTGTCGTGCTTGCCGCCCGACTCGAAGAAGTTGATGCCCTTTGCGCCGTTGAAGAAGATACTGCGCGCGGTGCGGCCCTTGGCGAGGAGCACGCACTGGCCCGCTTTCGCCGCGGGTTGTGTTGCGATGACGGCACCGGTTCAGCCGGCGCCGGCGACTAGGAGGGAGGTGAAGAGGGCAGTGAATTGCATCTAAGTATAGTCGCGTCAATGCATTAACCATTCGTAAAGAGAATCACGACTAACCGTGAAGTCGAGCTGAGACGATGTCGTTTCTGCCTGCAGCTATTTATGCAGCAGCAATGTGAGCGAATGAGAATATTTATGGGGAGCGACCGACTGCTGCTGCAGAACTGTCACAGTTTTGCCGAGGGAAACGAAGCCCGCCCAAGATATCGGCGGTCGTTGAATCATGTCAGTGGCAAGCCCTGTCCTCCGCCGCGGCATCACACACCCAGCGATATCACGATTCGCTGACCGTCACGGTGTCGGCTAGTGAATATAATATGAGGACAATACACGGGAAACAATCACCAAGATACCCTACGGGCTGTCACGAAGCCTTTGCTCTATGAGTCTAGCACATGCCAACGATTCCAGAGTCTAGCACATGCCAACAATTCCAGAGGTCGCGGGAGTGGTATTCCGATTGACTTCCTTCACGGACTACCAAAGTAGTGCAGTATCGATAGCGAAACATGGTAACAAGAGCTACTCGTAAAAGTGAGGTCGTGCTCGATGGAATAATTCATCGCGGGATTGCAATGTCGATGAAGGATGGGGTCTGCAAAGCCAGGTCATGCGGGCGCAAGCGTGACCCGCGCCAGAAGGATCTGAAAAGCCTGGGGGCAATTGTCGGCGGGCATGCGAGCGCCGAGCGGCAGCGGTAGGTAGATGAACGCGACTGAAGAACTGGGTCTGAAGGTACCGGGAAACAGATAGAGTGTCGCCAGGGCATTTCGTTGTCGTTTGCGCCATAGTGCAAGCCGTGGTATTGAACGAGAATGTCGGAAGCATTGCCGGGGTGCAAATATCGAGGCAGCGGTAGCGCAAACCGCTTGACGAGCGGGAGTGCATGGTATGTAGTGTCAAAACGCGCAGGGCCTCTGGCTATCCAAAGACCAAGTAAGTACGAAACAGAAGGAATAGCGGTAAGCTTTACTCACCTCCGAGTCTATCTTATGGCTCGCCGACGACAGCAAACTCAGACCTCCGTCCCCGTCCCAAGCCACTGCCGACCTGGTGAGCCATTATAAAGCTTCAGGAGAGAGCGTAGACATACCCTCATGCGCTCAGACTGAAAATCTTTGCGACGAAACGCATCTGGGCCAGTCAAGCGGGGGCAAAACATTGAAAGCACTTGAGAACGCACGCTGCTCTCCCAGTATCCACTTCCCCAGCGGCATTTCGAGCCGCCCAAACGAGTTGGCGTCTCCGCTTGCCAGTGGTAGCACGAATGTCTGCTGTCGTAAATCTCGTTGTCGAAGACGGGGATGTCGCAGCGGTGTGGAAGGGTGAATGCGGGTGGCGATTGTGCCCGCGGGAAGTGAAACAAGCTGGGAGCATATGGGTGAGCAGAGACATTCAATGGGCAGCGCTCAGAATACACACTTCGACACCCAAGATTTCGCCTCTGCACTCTTGCCGTCACCCATGTCTCTTTCTTTCGGTACTCTAGAGTTGGCTTGCAGGCCTGCTTGACAATGCATAAATGGTGAAAGGACGGCTCGTGGGCATTCTGAGCCGCGGCATTGGCTGGGGGTGGTGGAGATGAAGAGAGAGTGATGACGTGTGACACGCGACAATCTTCGCTGACAACAACCTCCACCAGCCCGCAGAAACGACTTGACTCCCTTCCTGTTGTTGTTTTCATCTTGGCCAGCTCTGTACTTGGGTGTCTCGAGTCCTCCATAAGTAATGTTCCAACCTTTGCTTATCTATTCACCGCTCGACCGTCAAGATTGCTTCAGCTTTTTTGTCATGTCTGGCCGCGATCCTGTCCAGGCGCTCTCATTCTTCTGTGCCCCTCGCCGACCCGACCCTCCTCTTGACGGCCCTTCTATTTCTCAACTCAGAGACGAGGCAGAGCGGGTCAAAAAGACGATTCATCAACTGAAAACCCAGCTACAAATCCTTGAAGACTGCTCCAAGACGACCTATCCACCGTTGTCTACCCAATCAACACTCTCCCTGCCGAGATACTCTGCCACATCTTCGCGGCAGCAGTGTTCTCCTCTCCCTCCCTCGATGTTAACCGCACGCTACTGCAAATTACCGCTGTCTGTCAACGCTGGCGGCGGATTGCTATCGCGCATCCACACCTCTGGACGCAATAAAGTCCATGCTTAAACAGATGTGTAAACCAGTGGTTTAGGGAATAACATTAGGAAAAACTTAAAACAGCTAACATTGTAAGAATCAGTCAATTAGGTAACATTTTAAGCAGACGCTAAATTTCTATATTTACAGTGTGAATGCTCCCCGTCTCCGAGAGCTTTCCATCAGCATTCCCAGTCTGGTCTTGACACTTTCATTCCCTGCTGCTTGTCATCGAGCTTGCGCCGTATGGTAGAGGAAATCCGCGATTTGCAGCACCTGCAGAGAACATTTGGCGTTGAGGTTCTGATGCCGAATGGCCATCCGATGCGGGAATCATGGGAGTGCAAGAAGCTGAAAGACTGGGGTGTTGACCGATAATTTGTTTGACTTGTTGTACAACATTGGATATATAATAACACTTCAACTCTTGGTCCATAGACAGACAATGCGGCACTAAAAGGAAATAGACTGGCAAAAAAACTTGAGTATCGTTATTCCTCCAACAAACCGGCGACGCCAGACTTGAAGGCAAGCGACAGCAGCACGCACGTCCTCCAGCGGACACTCCCTGTCATCTAATCCTCATGGTGGAGCACCTGCTCGAACGCGAATGCCACTCTGCGGCGCGACGACCCCGCCTACATGCCCACTGTCGCTGCACAGAACACGCGCTGGACGAAGACCTTCCACTGCGGATAGGACGGCCAAAAGAATTGGGTAGAGAAAGGGAGGTGTGGGGCACATGACAATATAGCAGTGGGAGCCACAGCTGCTGTATCAGGAGAGATACATCGAAGTCTTTCGAAAGGCCATGGGTCCACGTGACTTGCCATTTTGGGACACACTTTAGATTGGGTCGTGCGGATAGCGCAGGCGTCGACAGGGAGGTGGCTATGCAAGACGGGAAGGTGATGAAGCAACGGCAGTAGCCATATCAAGTTCGGACAGCATTGTAGGGATGAGGTATGTGTCGAAACAGCGTCAACGTTGGAGAACGATCTTGACAATGGCCATAACCGTCGAAATACGCCAAGGGAAGCATTGAATGTCAGGGTGGTGGTGGCTTGCAGAAGAAGATACGGTTTGTAGGCCTCTACACAATGATTTCGCGACGCTGCACGATTGTCTGCTGGATGTGCTTGGGTCATCTCAGGCCAAAAAGGCGTTAAAAAGACAGCCGCGCGTATGTCTGGCTTTGAGGAAGCATTGATTGAAGTCGGGTTATGGGGTTTCGCATTCGTTGTCGATGAGCAAGAATCCATGGGCCTTGCAGTGGTCATCTTTCGTGAAGAGGTGATGGATGTATTGACGGGTATGTATGTGGATATGCATTCGTAATATGTCTATCTGCCCCTTAGTGGTTAGCTTCGATATTCTCAGAGCACATAATCACCCATACCAGAGTTCTCCATCGCAAGGCTATTCAAATTGGCTGTCCATTTTCGTCACTGTCGATGGTGAAGATGCTTGGTCCCGGGAGAAGGAGCGCGACAGGGCCAAAGTGGGGGTGAAACGAAGACAGAGGAGGGACAAGAGTGCCGAAGATGTGCTCGAGCCCCGACATCTGGGAGAAACGGTGGAGAATGAGTCTATTGAGCGGAAGGGGACCAGTCTTTGGCAAACGAAGGGCGTTCTCTGGCTCTGAAAGCCCTTGAAAATGGCGTTGGAAGCGATTGTGGATGTGGATACAGCGTCAGCGACAAATAAACGCGGTATGTGTGGATTAGTGAGGACTTCATCGTTGCTCCGAAGTCGCTGCACAGTATGATTTGAGAGTGAAAATTGAGTCCTAAGGTTGCTATGATACACTTGAAAAGCGAGAAAAAAAACAGGTCAACGCACCAATAAGTACCCGCAATGCACCATGACCCATGTGTCGCCCCTCGTCTAGCTTCCCTCTCCCTCTACATCCTCCCCTGCTGCAGCAGCACTTCTTTCGTCTCCATCCACCCCGTGCTTTGAGCTGAAGAAGGCGTTGGGATAGGTGGGCTGGCTTGACGACATGACCGCGCAAAGAGAAGAGGAGAATTTAGAAAGTGTGATGTCACGCCTTCTGGCTTCAAGCTTGCTCTTCCTTTCGGTTCGCGAAGAAACAACACACATGCTAGCGTTCCTAGTGCGGCTTCCCTCCACTTCTCTTCAAGCCAGCGCTAATACTCAACTTGCTCTCAAGCCCTTAGGCAACAACTCAAACGTGGCTCAGCTTCAAATCCGGGCCATAGACGACGACAACTTCCTGTTCTTGTTATGGAATCTGATATTGAATACAAGAGTACCCCTCGTTTAAGTGTTCTCCTTAATCCAACGCCTGGCGACTGCGATGTTGTCATCACGACAGTAAACGCAGAGGTGTCCTCACTCTGAATCATCGACTCATACTAGGCAACCATTGAACGCCGCTGCTCGTGTGTCATCTACAAAACAACGCGTCAGCACATATACATACACTCCCGCAGTTACAAGCTTGAAGCAACATACTGTTCAGAATCGGGTTTACCAAGCGGGTATCCACCCCACTCTGGGCCAAAAACGACTCCAGAAACAAGAACGTCATTCGTCGTGTTGCCGGTGGGGAAGGACTGAACTCCGCCAAAAAGGACGACGGACGTCGACATGGAACTGGTTGATAGGTCCATTATCCATGATTGAAATGTATGACCCCATGGTGCTTGCTGGTGCGGTGGTGCCAGAGAGCGCTGTTATGTCGACTGCTTTCAAGTTAAGTCGCAGCCTACTCAGTCTAATTTTGGTCGCCATCATAACAATTAAAGCCAGGCCCAGAATTCGGAAGGGGCCCAAGCCTTCTGGCCACGCAAGAGCAGATGTGTCCCTGGAAAATGATCAGTCCCAGCGGTTTGCTTCTTCTCTTAGCTATTGTGGAGGGCCAGTATAAGTAAAAACAACCATCTTCGCCAGCAAAACGCCGACCATGGGTTCCTACGCCTCCACCCTCAACGACACCAACAACATCCTCTACATCAAATACGCAGCCAACAGCGTCGGGCTCGGGATCGCAGCCGTCGTCAGCGGCCTGCTCGGCGTCGTGGCCCTCGTTGTACTACTAGTAACGGGTGGTCTGATTGCCGTCGCACTCGTGCCTGCGGCTGCGTCGCTCACGTTGGGCACCACGGGAATCACGCTGACGCTAAGCGGTGTTGCGCAAGTCTTCCTCCCCCTTTGTGTGTGGTCCGCTGATCACTTAGGCGCAATGGACCTAGCGACCAGGGATGCAGGCTACCGGGCCGTCGCGCCCGGGAACTCGTACAAGTCAAGCAAGCTCAGCTTGAGCCTCGTGCACCAGGCGGATGTTAAAATGGTCCAGAAGGTCAACGACAACACAATCACTATGTGGTCGGGGAGCTTCACGGTGTTCAGTGGCGCCACGGCGAAGTAAGCACTGACACGAATAGTGGAATCAGCTTACTCACGGTTGCGCCAGCTCGGTGAAGACATACAAGATGTCGCAGCAGCTCGGGAAGCTGGAGATGAAGCAGTTCATGTTCACGGACGCGAGCGACCAGACGCCACTGGCAGGTTTGCCCTCGCCGGACAGTTTGCCAACTTTTCGCTGGTGCAGTTTCCCCGACCAGAGTTCGGTGCGGTGGACTTGGGATTGCACTCGACATGTACCACATCAAAGCTGGCGGATTTGGATTGACGACACGTTCTCTGTTGGAACCGCAGCCCAGGTATCGTTGACAGTGTAATTCCTGAAAGATTGTCCCAAGGGAGAGAGATTCGCCCTTATCGTGTCAGCAAATTGGTTTGCCCGAGCTACAGCACTGTTCAAGGCTGCGACATCGATGGAATGTAGGGGGCGTGTGGCAAGAGGTCGTGAGTGAATAGGGAGAGTTGGTATGCCTTCTCGCACGCCTTCGGATAGCATTGAATGTGGTAAGAACGATAGGAAGATTCGGAAAGACATAGACAAGCAGATAGATGTAGCATGAAATTTGTACCTGTAGCTGTAATATTAAGGCTAATGCCCTGCATACACCTAGGAAATCACTTGCCTAGGAGGGTAGCTGCACCTAGGGCTGTGTGCACCTAGCTCTCAAAGCCCTTTTCTATCTAATAAGCAGATAACTAAATAGCATCAATGATGTGATAAATGGGTATAGGATACATATAATTTGATAATAATATATATATGATACTTTGAACTCCTTTTCTTCAGGCCGATGACCCGGATTACAGTTAGGAAGGCCTGAATTAAGAACAATCCTAATTAGGACAAAATTGATATACTATGATATAGCCATCAAAAATCGTTCCACATTAAAAACATAAGGGCATTGGCACAACCCATAAGATACTAGATAAAGAATAATAATGTATTTAAAAAAAAAATAAGAATGTCACATATGTCACATATGGATCTGAGATATTGACTTGTATCCTTTAGGAAAAGTTGCCATATATGGAAACATCATCGATCACATCAGATTATGTTGATTCGTCACCACATCTGTCCTATATGCAAAAAAAAATACTCCAAGTCTCAGAATTATTGGAGAATTAAGCAAATTACTTGAAACAACTTGTCTACTTGGGAAGGAGTACATCGAACACAAGCTTTGGGAGGTAGAACGCACATGACTGGATAGTCCTCAGAAACCAATTGCGGAGGCTCTCAAGTCAGTGTTCATTACGCTCCTGCGGTAGGGTGACTCACACCCAATCCCAGAGTTGTGATGGATGGTATGAGCAGCCGGATTCAATCAATAATGCTCATCGTACACCAGTCTATTATCCGGGGGCGTTCAGTAACATTCCCTGGCACACGCAGGGTAACATGCTCGACCGACTCCACCGGACCCTCACGCGAATTTGGAAGATGGATGATCCTCACATGGTGAGATAGCTCTTTCTTTGGGAATAGGAATGCTGCTAAGTACTTGCAGCGATGGGACGCTGCCCCTTTTGTTTCCCAAGTCCATGAACTGTCAACAGCCTACAACATCCACCACCCAGAATCCGACAAATCTTCATAGGGGTAAGTAGGTAACAGCACGGGTAGGCCAAACCCACGTGGGTACGCAGGTTTTACCCCCGGGGTACGGGTACGGGTAAGCGACAGTGATACCCGTGGCTTAGTGACCCAGCTTGTTATACTCTCGGCCCTTGTTGTCAAGGTCTTGGGTTCGAGTCTTACTATTGTTGTGCTTTTATCACATATTTGTGCCTGTCGCTGACTCTATTCCCATGACATTTCTTCCTCCGTCACCTGTAACCCATGGGTAAACCTGTACCTGTACCCGCAGGTATGAGTATTGTGGTTGTGCGGGTACGGGTGCGCGTCAGCCCCCCACTACTCACGGGTTTACCCGTGCTGTTGCCTAGGGGTAAGTAAGCGTCTTGAGGACAACAATGTGAAGCAGCTTACGAGCCAGCCCAGTAAGGCTTATCATACTGTGCCACTGAATAATAACACTCACCAGTCCTGATACCCTCCGCTTCTTTCTTGAATATACCATCCACCTCATACTCCTCCTCGACCGCATCTTCTGCAATACTCTTAACCACATCGGTCGCCCGCACCCGTTGACAGACGTGGATCTAAATCAGGCACTTGAGGAATACCAAAAACTCTGGAGCAGCAGCCCAGGTCCACTCCAAAGTACAGTTGTTTATTGATGATGGCTGAAAATCTTGGTGGTGGATGATATGCTTCAAATTGAGGAAGGCAAAGGGAGAGCCATTCGTGAATGAGGTGATTGAGAGGTGGAGAGTACGGCTGGAGAATGGCTTGACACCGAGGCCGGGCGGTGCATAACGACCGCTCAGATCAGAGGACTGATGTCGTGGACAATTCTCCTGACCCCATGCAGGCAATTGAGAGGTGGAGGGCAAATACGGAGAATGAGATGATACCAATGGAGGTGCTGGGCAACAACTCCTCGAATCAAAGGAACAGTGTTGTCGACAATCCGAGTGGCACCACCCAGATCGAGGATCAAAATGGGAGGACAGCATCTGACGACAACAGGTAGACAGAATCAAGAGGGAAAGCAGCAGCTGGTAAGAAGTCATTAGCATAAGCATATATTGCATAGTATCACGGACCTGTCAGGGGAACACCCACTTCGGCCTCCTTCGGACCGTCCGAGCGCATCCGAGGCACATCCGACCGGCGCCCCCGGACGCTCCGACCTACCCCGACCCTTGTCCTCGGCCTCCTTCACCCGCACAATCACCGATCCGTCAAGACCCTCCCAACGATCACCTTGGGATAGAGCCTGCGACACCGCTCAGGCCTTCTGTGCTCTACGTCGGCAGTTACGGACGACCAGTATATAGTTGGCGCCCTAGCAGGTGGACCCTTAGAGTTTCTTCTCTTTGGATCCTCCCCTGCTAGGTCGGTCCCTCTGTGTATTTCCCGTAGCTTCTATTCACGCTTTGGATCCTCCCCTGCTAGGCTTTTGTCGGAGTCTCCAGGGTTGCCCTTACAGGACCTGTTTATAACGCTTTTCACGTTATTATTGATGCCTCAAGGGACCATGAAGACGATAGCTTTATGGTTGGGTCAGGCTGGCCCAATACTGTCGAAAGCGGAACAAAGGTCAGAATGAGCCAGCATAGCAGCCGCACCTCGAGATATGCTGCACATGTCGCTCGTTGTATGTCCTTTCTCCACCGATAACTCATTCTATCTCTACCTCCCGCTCCTTCGTCTCCTCCGTCAAAGTCAAAGGCCAGCAAAATAATGATGTCAACTCCATGAATGACAATCATAGCAGTAGGCTATTCGGAGGGAGAAAACGTCCAAAGAAAAGTCACAAGCAGGATAGAATCCTGTATACACCCTTGAGAAACGAAACGAGTGGCAAACGATCAACACACCCATACAGGCCACAAGGAGGGCCCTATAACCGTTCCTCGGGTATATTGAGCACTATCTGTTCTCTCGAGGCCTTGAAACAACAACGGTCTCGTTGAATCTCAAGTGTTTTTTTTTGGGGGACAAAAAGAACTGTAGAAGGAGACAGCGATCGTGGTCAATGTTCCAAACGCTCCAGCATTTGATGCAACACACCTTTATCCATTTCGAGCTATATACTCCCTGAACCTGGCTAATGGTTGTCAGTCCTCTGTGTGCCTTTCAAGGCTAGGACAAAACAACAAGCTGAGTTCCGTCCAAGCATTGTTTTCTTGCGAGCGGGGGCGAAGCGAGAAAGAAGAAGAAGTAGGTTGGCTCCATGGTTAGTCGTTGTGGCAGATAAGAGGTCGTGTTTGGCATCGCTCACTGGCCGCGCGAATACCGACCGACGACAACAAACCCGTTCGTTGCTGCTGACAAGCATGAGTTTGGACAGCAAGGTACGGAGTAAAGCACCTCAGGAGTGGCTTGACCTGCAGATGGTTTCACAGGTACCTGGCTGATTATACTGTTATACCACTTCTCCGTCGCTATTCTGCTTCAAACTTGATGAAGCACAATGATGACTTGATATCTGGGTGAGGAATGTATGGATAATCTTAATATAAGTCATGTTATAAACTAATAAATGTCTATCATAGCTCTGAGCAACACATCTATTTTTAGACATCCTATATGTTTGTACAAATTCCATGCATCCTATTATACCAATCTCCCAATAACTCACTCAAAGATGAGGGACCCCTCATGGATTAAAGGTAGGAAGTATACATAGGGGTCCTCTGATGACATGATGACCCTCACACCATTTCATATACATGTAATATGCTGCTATGCTCTAATATCCCCCTGAACCAACTTCTACATCATATTGGCCATACAGCTATGATCTGGTAGTTGATTATGGATCAAATATGTAAAGGTTTGGCAAATGAGGTGTATACACCTACCCGCATACTTAGATTAATCTCTGTATGTCCTTGGAGGATGAATTGGGGTGAACATTCCAAGACATGCGCATGCAGTACTGGTTTATATGAATAGTGAGGTCTATAGACTGAGTGTTGGACCTTGAGGTGGGTGTATAAGGATATTTGGATGTCTACTAGGACCCTGGAACATAATCAGTCATGGTTCTGCCATGTGTCACTAAAGGTAGCTGAAGAGAGGGTAGGTACCCATAAGCAAAAAAGAGTGTCTTCGCTATTACAACTAGTCAGAAAATAATTTCAAGTATGATCTAAGACTTAAATGTAGGATGGTATATACCTTCAAATGAGCCTGTCTAGCACTTGAATCAACCTCCTAGCTAATCTGGATCTCTCACAGTACCATTATCAGTGTTATCTATCCCAAAGATGATGAGCTCACCATGGCATGACCTTTGTAAGTCTGAGGTATCTGAGTCTATCTCTTAGTAGGGGTATAGTATACCTCCTAGAAACTGGTGCCCCTACCCCTCTAGCATATCTCTATCCTGTGTTATATAGCACCTAAGGTCCCTGGCAATTGAATGACCCTCAAACTTGCTGTGGACTTAGAAATGGGTAGAAGTGTGGGGGGTATTATATGGCATTATATGAACTTGGATTATAAGATTCCATGCATTTATTCCCAGGATATCAGTGAAATACTGCTCAACTTAGTATTCAATCATGCTTGGCAGTCAATAGGTTGATGTGATCAGACTAAATCAGATGGCTAGATGGATAAGACCATGGTAGGATGGTATACCCTTCAAATGAGCACTCTCCCAGCTTTATCTGCCCTGACTAGGCAGAGATCTATGGTTATCTTTCAGGGTTAATGGAGATCAAATACTACTGATGTGTGGATACATTGCATTACTAGTATCATATTCACTCAGGATCTGATACCAGAGGCCTGGTATGGAGTATATGAACATATAAGTCACCTACGACATACTAGTTTAAGTACCAGATATTCCCTTTGTTATTACTGAGAACTAAATACAGTCATCATATAGTATGATAGTGATCAAATAGCATAGTACATTGATTGTACTGCTCAAAGGCTTTCTGGTAGTGCTTGAATCATGTATCTATCTCAAGTAGTTATGAAGATAGAGGCATGACAATGTGTGACATGATCTAATGATTGGACATATAGCTCAGCTACATACTTGAAAGCACCAGTGGAGATTAGAACTTGCCCTCACACTTATGTAATCTCAACAATAAATATGATCTCTAAATGCAGCTTGACAGCCACATATAGGGGGAGAAGGAAGCCGTTCCACAGTTGCTGACAAATTACCTTGTCAGCAAGAGTCCACCCCTTCAACACCCTGTCACAAATTGAGGGCAGGGTGACTGACATGGGAATGGGAAGCTTGTGGGGGAAAAATTTGGGGAAGATTATTGAGGATTTTTTTTTTTTTTTTTTTGTCATTTACACTTGTTTGTTCTGAATTTATGATATACAGGACCTAGCTGAAGTAAGGTAATCCCCTTGATAAGATGTTTCAATAGTATATAAGATATTGATAAGACACTCATGCAGTAAAGCACCTTACAATGGGCACAGGTAAGGTACCTCCACTCATCTGCAGGTTTTTTGAGGCATTTGAGCCATACCTCCATCCTTGAGTTTTTATGCTGCTCTATGAGGTAATAGCCTTACCTATATCAGTCATGAGGTGCGCCGTCATGAGGTGCTTTAATGACAGGGCAGGGTGTGCTAAGCTAGTGCTGATGATAGCCCTTGAGTACCTTACCCATGTCAGTCGTGAGGTGCTTTAATATTAGGCAGGGCACATCCAGCTAGTACTGATGATAGCCTATAAGTACCTTACCCATGTTGGTCGTGAGGTGCTATGATAATGAGGCAGGGCATATTAAGGTATGGTGTGGAATACATGCAGTAAAGCACCTTACAACAGACACAGGTAAGGGACTTTCACTCATCTGCAGGTTTTTTCAGGCATTTGAGCCATACCTTCATTCTTAAGTTTTATGCTGCTCTATCTGGGCCGCGACCGAATCACCCAGGCCGCTGCCTCCCCGCAATCGCCGCACACCTAGCCGCGCACACAGGCAACTCACTCTGCCTGTTTGATGCCCGCTTCTACGACTGGGAGGCGAGCGCCGGCCTGAAAGTATGCGCCGCATGCATGGCCTATTTGAGCACGGAGCTGCACACTGCGCAGCAGCGGTTCTGGGACGCGCTCCCGGGCATCTATGGCCTCCCCCTGTTGCTGGAGCTGGAGAAACTCAAGACTGAGGCGATCCAGTGTGACCTGCTTTTGTAGCCGCCGTAACTATGTATTCTTCTCTCTGTTTTCAAGTTAGTAGTTACAGCCTTAGGCCTATGATGTTCGGCGTTTCCGAGTTCGTTGTTTGTTTGTAGTACCACACTGTGATAACGCTGCCATTGGCAGTCACTGAAATTCAGCTTCAATACTGCTTTAGTGGCTGCACTGCCCGTTCTCACCTCCGGCGACCGGTCAACGGCTTCGGCTCGGACCTCGGCACCATATGGAAAGAGGGGGCGGGACTGGTGGGTGGCTCACCAGGTGCGTGTGAGTCCAAGGTTACCTCCGCGGCTCTGCCTGCCACAAGTCTCAGAAGACCCTCGTACTTGCACATGGGGAACCATCACAACTTCGGACGTTGCGTCACAGGAACATGTCCTGTCAAAAATGATTGTATCCAGCTTGTCAAATTGAACTAAGTTTGTCACTTATGTACATTGTCACGCTGTACTATATCTTGTTTTTCTACGCCCACCATGGACGCGCCACACGAGCCCGAGCCCCACCGTGTCGCGAAGCTGTGGTTCGACGACAGGAACATCGTCCTCCAGGCGGGGCACGCACAATATAAGGTGTACCGCGGCATCCTCGCGCTGGAGTCTACTATGTCTGGCGACATGCTCGTGTTTCCACAGCCAGCCCCGGGCACGTCGGCGTCGCCGGGCGACATGGTTGACGGATGTCTGTTGGTCCAGCTGCAGGATGCCAAGGAGGAGATCACGCTGTTCTTGAAAGCTATCTTCGTGCCCTCGTGCATCGTAATATCCACTCATTTCAATACTTAGCCTTCATCCTGACCCATGCAGCTCCTTCTGGTCATTCCCGGTGCTGACGACTGTGGAAGCAGTCATTGGGTGTGTGCAGCTGGGGCATAAGTACAACACACCGATTCACCGCCTGTTATGACGACACCTTCAAGGGGGACCACGGGCCGAGCGCCGTTGCGTCGTGGTTCTGCCCGGGGACGACCACCTGATTGCGCTTGTGCGTTTGGCCCGAGAGATCAATGCGCTGTGGGTCCTGCCATTGCTGTTCTATCGGCTCGCGGGCAACCTGCACGACCTCGCGAGCAGCTCATCAACGGGACGGTTGTCAATGGCGTCCCGGCCCGGCTCGATCCTGGCGATCAAGTGACTGTCCTTTGTGGGGCCACGAAACAACAGCAGGTGGCTGTGGGTCTAGATGGGTGCATGAAGCCCGCCCCACCAAAAAATTTGCGACAAAGACATGTGCCAGCTTTGGATCATGTGCACGGCGTCCTCCCGTCTCTTCTGGGACCACCTCCGTGACCACCACTTGGTGCTGCTCCTTATGTTCGACTACCGCGAGGACATGGTTGAATGGCAGAACAGCGCCGACTGGGATGGAATTTGTCAGATATGCAAGGCACATTTGCACAAAAAGCTCCAGGCGTTATGGGCTCCCGCCGTGGGCGGAGTTGGAGAACCTGAAGCAGGCGGCGATCGGGGATGATTAATCACAACAACGATGTTGTATTACACCTAAACTCAAAATTTCACAAGCGACACTGACTCGGGAGACGGCCCACGGGCCACGGCGCCTAAACATACTAAGTATCAAGTATGGAATGACAGAGAACTCAGCTGCTTTAAGTTCCTCGTGGTATCGATGCTGGTCGTGTCTCCCTGTCACAGTGTCGCACTGGTCCCTGTCTTGCTCTGGCTCCCGCTGACCCTGGTTCTCGGCATGTCTCTTGGGTTTGCTCCTGATCATGGGCGACATCAGTGCCCCTGCGGAGCATGTTGTGTACGTTGGGACAAGCTTGGCAACGACAGCGTTCATCCTGAGACACTGCCACTGGGCCTGTCCTCACCTCTCCGGTGAGCCTGACCTGGAGGAGCCCGTTGCACTAGCGGCCCGGCAACTTCTTAAGGTTCAAGGTCAAGCCCAAGGCCCCTGCTCCTCACGTTCTGACGAGTGGGCCATCTCCGACGGTCTCCTCCATTTCCGAGGGAAGATTGTTGTACCAAAGGACAAGGACCTTCGAGACGCATCATCGAGCACTGCCATGACACTCGATCTGCTAAGAGTGTGTGTGTGTGTGTGTGTGCGTGTGTGAATAGAGGTATTGTTGGTACTGGTAGTGGAGGCGGCGCAAAGTGACAGAATGCAAAAGCAGAGCACGGAAGCAGGAAAGCGGTCGATAGCGAGGAGGGTGATTGATGGCGGATCGGCTCCCAATGGTGGTGAGTAATTGACGATTAAGAACAAATGCGAAACAAAGTGGACAACAATGACAAGAAATAGAGCAGGCTTGGACGGGAGGAGCAGGGCACAGGCAGGCGCTCAGCCGCAGCGGTGTCCAGTCAGCCAGCAAGGACTGCCGACAGCTGCAGGCGGCCACGTCCAGGGGCACCGGGGCCGCCCTGGGCACGAGGCACAGTGCCGGGATGGGTGCCGAGGAACGCCTAGCGACGATGAGTACGGCACAGATAACAGGATGGAGAGACGCACATGTATGTCCTGTCGGGCGCACCGCGTGCTGGCCAGCGGGGCCTGAGCTCAGCGTCGGTGGACTGCTCTTTTCCGGTCCGAGTCACGCCTGTCACACCGGCCGGCCCTGTTTTCCGCCACCCACCATGTGCAACACCCACAACCACACCCACGAGCGGGACCACGACGACGCACAACCTGTGTGTACAGGATATGCAGGATGAGCCAGTGACATGGGTCGTGGTCGGCTCAGAGCATACGGCGTGGTAACTGAGTACTGCCAACTGTGAGTTCTTGTTACCTGTTCAGCTGAGCCAAAGGAAGACTTAAATGCTAAGTCGCGGTCGGGACATTAGACTCAATGAGTGCTGGAGAGGCGGTGAGGACAGGAGCGGGGGGAGGAGGGGAATCGCGCCGGTGTGGCGCGTGGCAGCTGCAAACTGAGCATTATTCCGAACTTGAAGTCGTTCCTGCTCAGCGACCAAGGAATCACCTGTGTAGCTGGCTAGCAATCCTCCTCATCCATGCTGGACCGCGGGCTCTGGCAGCATCAACACGAGAAGCAATTCCCTCACAGCGAAACTTGAAAGCTATTTCCTGGCAGCAAAAAGATATTCCCTGACAGCAAAGAGACAAAAACTGGACGCCCTCCCCACCCACGCCCCCACCCTGCCATCATTGCCCTCCTTATCGATATCCTCTGCGTCGTCCCAACAACTCCATGACGCTGTACCTCTTCCTCTCTCGCAGTGCGCAACACCCTGGAAGCCAGAGCGGCCCCCACCAGACCCAGCCCGCACTGTGCGCCATGCGCCGTCCGCTTTGCTTGCACCTTGCTCTCGACCGCCCTGCTCATTGCGCCCCTCGCAGCCCCACCCCAAACGTCACCCGGCTGCCCGGCAGCGAGCCCCGGGCACGTGGAAACCACACACCCTATTTCCTTCTCCCAAATCCACCACCAGCACAGCAGCCCCTGTTGCCCTGCATTACCCAGCCTGGCCTCACGTGACCGTGTCTGATCATGATTTACGACTGATCATGATGGTGATGGGAAGCACAAGCCGCAGGCTGGGACAGCCCAAAGATGCTCAAAAGTCCTCCGGAAGTGCTACATATTATATGTATCAGCTTGGCGGTGGCCGGGCGCCGGGACGGACAGTCCGACGTCGTGTCCTGCATCTCCCGGTAATCATACGGGGACAGTTTGGCAGTCTCTTTGTTGACAGAGGTGCGTGCAGCGGAATTTGGGGCGAAATACGCTTCCACCGCCTGGATAAATGCGTGCGGGAAGTCATCCATGGAGGCAGATGACTCTGATGAGGTCTGCTCGACGCAGACGCACAATGCTGGGCGCGGTCAGTGGGGTACAAGCAGCAGGTTAAGTAGACGCACTGGCAATAATCTCCGCGTATTTTGAGTATGTCGGGGTGTCCTGTTTGACGCTTAGCAGAAGTTTCGAATGGGAAAGGATGGCGCCGTCCATACAGAAATCCATCTCGATAAGCGTGATCTACATGTCATAATTGCCGGCGCCTTTGGAGGGTTAAACGAGAAAACTTCAAAAGCACTACATACTAGATGTTCGTCGCTCTGAGGTCAAAGTCAGACAATTTTCCTAGACAAAGCCATTGTGATTACCAGGCTAGAATTGTTGAAGGCTGCTGCTGTGCTTCAAGATGTCCAAGGCAGCAGAGACTCCAGCGAGGCGTTTGAAGTACAAGGTTGTTAGCTGTGCAAATGGCGCCTTGGAGGGATGCAGCGCAATGATCTCCACTGAGAGTATTTGTAGGGATCGCAGTTCCGGTGCGTCCAGGATTCGCAGTCGTTTCAACTCCCAGTCACCCTCGGACGCCGCAATCGAAAGACGCTGTAGCATTGGAAATTGTGATCCAGCCAAAAACAGCTGGGCCAGCGTCTCCATTGGCACGCTTAGTGAGACGTCTCGCCAGCGAGATACCAGCGGGAGTAATGTCTGCGCCGTAATCAAGAAAGGCTGTCACATGAAGTGTAAGGGGGAGGACATTAGCGCGTGCAATCCATAGTTTTGTGAGATTAATCAGCTCAAAGCTGCTCTACGAATGTGCTTCCGTAGTCCGAGTTGTTGTCGTGGGACATGCGAGCGTTCCGAGCAGCGCAATGCTCCTGGGTTAGGCTCCCTTCCCAGTTGTCGTTGGATCTAACGGGGATTTGGAGAGCCTCAGCAAACAAGAAAACGTTAACGATAGAGAGGACGAGGGCCTTGCCCTGGACCCACCCTGCCGGGGCCTCTGCTCGCCGCAGGGCCGCTGCCTGTGCGAGCACTCTTCTCTCTTCCCTCCTCCCTCTCTCACTTTCCTAGGTGCTCTGGAGCTTTTTATCACGTAGTTACGGGCGCGGCCGGGGTTTTCCACCCGGACCCCACGCTGCCGCGGGAGGCTTGCTGCGCAGCTCGTGAATTGATCCTGAGCTGATTCCCGAGGTCATAGGAAGCATGCGTCGAGTGTGCATCAATCCCACTGATCACCCTTGCTTAAGGGCTGATCAGTGGGATTGGACTCGATCAGTAGGACTGGTTTGGGGTGGCCCAGTCCCAGTCCCACTGATTTCGTCACCCCTCATACTGTACTTGTCGATATCGCAGGCACCCACCGAGTGTACATATTCGTCTCCATAGTGAAATGCGAGGTGGACATTCAAAAGATCCAATGCAGGGAAGTAGCTGGCTATGGATGCCAGCTTGCTGCTAGTGTCGCACCCCTCTAGCACTGCAAGCGTCAGATCCGTGACTGCTCCAAGTGCGCGTAGGGAAGGGGCAGCAAGGGCGAGCAGCAGGGCTGGCGTATCGGGTCCCAGTAGCGTGAGCTTGTCAATGTTGGCCAGCGGAAGGATAAGCAATGCCAGCTCAAGCGTGGCTTGTAACTGTGTCAAAGTACGGAATGTGCATGGCAAATCGCGGTCCGGAGGGGCTACCGGGGAGGGAATGTTGTCGGTCGTGAGTATCAGGGACTCCAGCCTAGGAAAGGCGGTGTTGAGCAAGGTGGCGAGTTCACTGGTCTCCGAGCCTCTGATACTAATTGTGAGGTGGGTGGTATTCAGGAATATCGGGAGTACGGCAATTCCGCCCTGGCAGTGTAATGCCAGACTTGGCGCTGCTGCTTCCCATCGGATCTGCAGCGCCAAACGCGCTGAGGCTACAAGGTTCAGCCAGGAGCTCGGTTCGCTGCAGTCGGCGAGTATCAAGCTGCTGATGGATATTTTCTGGAGGAACATAGAGCTGGCGAGAGAAGGGGGGATTGCACAGTTGATGAGGAACAATGTCTCGAGTGATTGTAGCTGGGCGAGCGCACCAAGCGCCGCGGTCGTGAATTCTATCTGTTCAGCCTTGAAGTAGCGAAGATTGCCGGCGGGGAGTGTCGTGAGTACGCTATGGAGCATAGAATGAATCTCGTCCTCGTCGCTGAACCTGACATCGCTGAATTTGTACGAATACCCAGAGTAGCAGCTAAGCAGGTTGACAGAGATGCACTTGACGTGACGGCGCCACGCTATTCGACCCAAACAGTCCCAGTTTATCCTCCAACTGCTGCGTTTGCTCCGTCGTCAAAGGTATAGGGCAGGAACGAGAGGTTGGTGAGTAGGAGTGTGCGAGCCAAAGAGCAGAAGCGCCGCATGATGCACGGGCGACATTGTGCAGGTCATCCCTTGACGCTCGTCGGAAGACGCCGAGGAGGAGCTCGTTGGGCAACACGGTTGTTAGGAGAGAAATGGTTGCCGCGTGAGAGGCGTCACTGAGCGTGTGACAGCCGACTGGGATGCCAAGCCACTGCGCTCAACTTGAAAGACAGGTCTTGCTCTCAAGCTCCTTCTCCAGCTTAATACAGTCGGGTATCGGAGGACACAGTGCAGCATTCTGCGCTCAAAGGACTACAATGGTGCCCAAAAACCTTCACGGCCAACGTGTCCACGGACATGAATTTGATGGCTCCCTGTGCACGTGCATCAGCATGGTCCGTGCGCCGCCCGCCAAACACGGGTCATCGCCCTTCTTTTCCGCCCACTTTCCCCCCACACGGTCTGAGCCGACCTTGCGATTCTGCCCTCGGTGGCCCGCGCTGGTGTCGAGGAAGGAACAGCCTGCTTTCGAGGCAGGATGGACATGGGATCAGGCGCTTCAAAAATAAAATGTGGCTGGCGGGTGGGCGCCAGCGCACGCGGCTCCTTGTACATCGTATTTGTCCGTCGTCGTGGCACAATTTTTTATCTTCCTTGACCCGTCTCGGCGGGTCTCATGGTTGTCGTGTGCAGAGGGACAAGGTGTGTTGTGCACTTGATACTAGTAATTGGGGCTCACCCATTGTCAGTGTATCTCAGGGAATAAATGTTTCCGGGGTCGGGTTGATACGTGGGTACTGGGCGGATTTTCCGAGCGACGGGCTTGTAACGTCGTTTGGAAATGACTGGCGCCTTGACACCAGCGCTGGTCGTGTATGTGTATTCGGGGCTGAAGGCTCGGTCGGTCCACGGTGTTGGAATTACTGCCTTCAGGTCGACGCCGGTAGTAATGGCGTATGAAGTCAAGAGGGTATCATAATCTGGATTAGGTGAAATATTAAATAGAGAGTCAAAATCGGAAAACTCAGCTGAACCCATTAATGCTTCTAAAGATCTTCCCAGTGTATTTGCGCAGGAGGTCGGGAAGGCGCTCGGTGTTCTCCCCCGTCAAAAAATCCTCTCCTTCAGGGAGGTCCTCGACGTAGGCGGATTGATGTGAGTGGCCGTGGCCACGTGTCATCGCGACAGCGTTCCGCGGGTCGGCGGGGTTAGTGATCGAGATGCCTATCGTAGGCTGTCCTCGACGCTCACCTTCCTTCCACAAAAACAAGCTTACGGCCCCTCCGCGTTCAGTAATCGAGACGGGCACAGAACCATTGCAAGAATGGCTGGCCCAGAATCAAGTCGTGCGGGCCGAGTTCCTGGTGGGAGATGAATAGATGGTGGGTGAAGTCGTGTTGTCCAATGCGCAGAGGTACGTCCGTCGCGCACATCCTCGCAGCTGCTCTGGGTCGCCATGTATCCCTTTGAGGGCCCATCGCGTTCCTTGGTAATCAACTGCGAGCGAGCAACGAGTAGGCACTGAGATACTTGCCAGGTTAAGCTCCGACCCAGAGTCAATCATGGCTCTCAATTCCACTCCGCCCACCGTCACAGTCAACGTGCCGGTCGTCATCGCAAAGAACCTACTTGACGGGGGCGCCTTAGCTACCGCATTGCTGTATCGGACGAGCAAGTCTTCAAGCTCGTTCGAAGGCTCGACCACCATTTCTCTCGGCTCACTGGGTTCAATCTGGGACGTCAAACGAATCAACTCGTCGGCCTCGTACAAGGAATACTCAGCTTGTTTACTCGAGTACTCGCGCTTGGCTCGCGTTTGCTCGTTCATGAGCTTCTGCAGAACCGGGCTCGCGCCGATAATTTCGAATATGGGCAAGGAGACATTCGTCTTTAGGATGGTCTCTAGGATTCCTGGTGGGTTAGCTCGTTCTTGGAGCATGGAAGTAATGTGAAACTTATCCTGAGCAGGTTTACTCGCGTCCCTCATGACTACATCTTCGCCTTGACCTCCTACTCGCGGCGCGCGAGCATTTTTCCAGCCGTCCTTACGGTTAATTGGGTTTGGTGGAGTCGGGATCTTGTTATCAACGACTGGCGGGGCTGGAGCTCGGACTGCGGGTGCTTTTGAAGCTTCTGATTGTGCTTGGGGTTGCGGAGGAGCACGATGTGGTGATTTTGGTGCTGCTGGCGCATTCGGTCGTTGGCCCACGGGGTTATATCGGTTCGTATCCTTTCCGCTTCGGGTAACGGGATTGGCTAATTGCTCGTCGTAGCTGAGCGACGAGACGGCAAAGAAGTCGTTATCTAAAACTTGGGTAGATCCAAACGCGAGGCCTGCTGAATGGGTTGCAGCTGCCTGAACGCCGTCCGCTCGTGCTCGCATATAGGACGAAACACCTCCGCGCCATCCTTGGGGAATCTTTGGGAGATCAGCTCCATCCATCTGGACGTACCGTTGGGTATTCGGGTCGATCTTGACCAGAGCTCGCTCGATGAGCTCGCGCATTTCCGGGCAGTAACGAGGATGTAATTGGTGAGTGCCGACCTTTCCGCACACGAAGCATCGCTTACCCGCATTTGTAGCTAGTTGTCTTTCGGCTAGATGGAGTCGCATTTGCTCCAGCTGACGCGTCAAGTCGGCGATTTGGGAGTCTGTCGAGGTTGTGGGCGCCTCGGGCGCATGGTCCTGAGCAGGTCGCTGCTGGATTTGGACCGGTCGCGGTTGTGCTACTGGCTGCGTTTGGAATTCTGGGGTAAGAGTAGTCTCAATTCGGTTACCGAATTCATCAAACTTAGCTTGTGTTGGGTTATAGATCTTCTCGCTCCACGGCTCGAAGATGAGCGAATCAGGATCGAATCTTTTCTTCAAGATATCGACAGTGGCCACAAGGGTCGGCGCCGTATCGCGTGTGCGATTCGCGGTTGGTGTACGCTGGTAAAACCAGTCCTTCATGGATGTCGGAATGCCACTTACGAACATGTAGTTCGCTGTTTCTTGAGTAATTCGCTTCTTCTTGACTAGGTTTCCTGACATCCGCAGAAATTCTCGATAATATGTGTCAACGGCGAGCTTGGAAACAAAAGGAGACTTAGCGGCATTGGATTGGCAAAAGTCCTTCAACTGCTGCTCCGTATAGTTCTGTGCTGACTCTTCGTCAGGATAAACAGCAAGAAGTGCCTTGAAGCCGTTCCAAGTCTTGCCGGCTGCCTCTATGTCGAGCTCGGGTATGTATCGTATGATGTCTTTGACTCTGTCACTGGAGTATTTGTAGATGTGGTCGACTAGTTGGTCCTTATCGACGATACCGGGCTTGTATGCCGCACTCGGCGATCTGGGTGAGGAAGTCTTTGGCGTATTGTCCATTGAACTTGGGTGCGTTCTGCGGCAGCGGAATCGGCATGGGGGTATGAAGAGTCGCGGTTGCGATTGGGGTCGCCATTTTTTTCGCTAGCGGCTGAAGTGAGTAATAGAGTTAGGGGTCAAGATGGATAACGCAGCGTTTATAGTTCTCGATAACGGAATACCAGCCCCTCGCGGTGGGCTCCACTGAAGAAGGCGAACGTGGTCCAAGCGAGGACTACTGTAGAGGCCAAGGTCGTATCGAGTTAATGCTGCGGGTGGAGTAGAAGGGTGGATGTAGTTCTGGAGAAATGTACTCAGCTCTGGGTGAATATATCCTGGCTTGCGCTCGCTATTCTGCGCTTTCGCTCACGCAGGCTCAAAACTCCGAGATGAAAGAGGGAAGCCAAGAAGATAAGATTCTCCTATCCGAATCTGAGACCGTAACTATGTGATCGGAAGGGGTACAAACAAATGAAATAAAACTAAATTGGCCATGTGTAAGAGATCCTGGCTCTACACTGACCACATGTCCACACAGAACCATTTTTGGACTTTGATGAATGGGAATGCGCTGCTGCCCTCAGCGAAGACGTTGGGGGACCAAGCCAAGTCTTATACCCAGTCCGACTAGCTCTGTGCGTCCAGCGGCAGCTTCGAGTTCGGATATTTTGAGATAGTTGTGGAGTAGGAAGGAGATAGGAATTGAGATGTCGAGTAAATGAGAGGTGGCTGTTATCGCCCGATAAGCGCGACCCGTGAATTGCGCGTGACCGTGGTGGCGACGTGGCGGCCATGAGACACTACCACAATGCGTGCGGGAAGTCATCCATGGAGGCAGATGACTCTGATGAGGTCTGCTCGACGCAGACGCACAATGCTGGGCGCGGTCAGTGGGGTACAAGCAGCAGGTTAAGTAGACGCACTGGCAATAATCTCCGCGTATTTTGAGTATGTCGGGGTGTCCTGTTTGACGCTTAGCAGAAGTTTCGAATGGGAAAGGATGGCGCCGTCCATACAGAAATCCATCTCGATAAGCGTGATCTACATGTCATAATTGCCGGCGCCTTTGGAGGGTTAAACGAGAAAACTTCAAAAGCACTACATACTAGATGTTCGTCGCTCTGAGGTCAAAGTCAGACAATTTTCCTAGACAAAGCCATTGTGATTACCAGGCTAGAATTGTTGAAGGCTGCTGCTGTGCTTCAAGATGTCCAAGGCAGCAGAGACTCCAGCGAGGCGTTTGAAGTACAAGGTTGTTAGCTGTGCAAATGGCGCCTTGGAGGGATGCAGCGCAATGATCTCCACTGAGAGTATTTGTAGGGATCGCAGTTCCGGTGCGTCCAGGATTATGAGTCGTTTCAACTCCCAGTCACCCTCGGACGCCGCAATCGAAAGACGCTGTAGCATTGGAAATTGTGATCCAGCCAAAAACAGCTGGGCCAGCGTCTCCATTGGCACGCTTAGTGAGACGTCTCGCCAGCGAGATACCAGCGGGAGTAATGTCTGCGCCGTAATCAAGAAAGGCTGTCACATGAAGTGTAAGGGGGAGGACATTAGCGGTGCAATCCATAGTTTTGTGAGATTAATCAGCTCAAAGCTGCTCTACGAATGTGCTTCCGTAGTCCGAGTTGTTGTCGTGGGACATGCGAGCGTTCCGAGCAGCGCAATGCTCCCGGGTTAGGCTCCCTTCCCAGTTGTCGTTGGATCTAACGGGGATTTGGAGAGCCTCAGCAAACAAGAAAACGTTAACGATAGAGAGGACGAGGGCCTTGCCCTGGACCCACCCTGCCGGGGGCCTCTGCTCGCCGCAGGGCCCGCTGCGGAGCACTCTTCTCTTCCCTCCTCCCCTCTCTCACTTTCCTAGGTGCTCTGGAGCTTTTTATCACGTGGTTACGGGCGCGGCCGGGGTTTTCCACCCGGACCCCACGCTGCCGCGGAGGCCTGCTGCGCAGCTCGTGAATTGATCCTGAGCTGATTCCCGAGGTCATAGGAAGCATGCGTCGAGTGCATCAATCCCACTGATCACCCTTGCTTAAGGGCTGATCAGTGGGATTGACTCTGATCAGTAGGACTGGTTTGGGGTGGCCCAGTCCCAGTCCCACTGATTTCGTCACCCCTCATACTGTACTTGTCGATATCGCAGGCACCCACCGAGTGTACATATTCGTCTCCATAGTGAAATGCGAGGTGGACATTCAAAAGATCCAATGCAGGGAAGTAGCTGGCTATGGATGCCAGCTTGCTGCTAGTGTCGCACCCCTCTAGCACTGCAAGCGTCAGATCCGTGACTGCTCCAAGTGCGCGCGTAGGAAGGGCAGCAAGGGCGAGCAGCAGGGCTGGCGTATCGGGTCCCAGTAGCGTGAGCTTGTCAATGTTGGCCAGCGGAAGGATAAGCAATGCCAGCTCAAGCGTGGCTTGTAACTGTGTCAAAGTACGGAATGTGCATGGCAAATCGCGGTCCGGAGGGGCTACCGGGGAGGGAATGTTGTCGGTCGTGAGTATCAGGGACTCCAGCCTAGGAAAGGCGGTGTTGAGCAAGGTGGCGAGTTCACTGGTCTCCGAGCCTCTGATACTAATTGTGAGGTGGGTGGTATTCAGGAATATCGGGAGTACGGCAATTCCGCCCTGGCAGTGTAATGCCAGACTTGGCGCTGCTGCTTCCCATCGTATCTGCAGCGCCAAACGCGCTGAGGCTACAAGGTTCAGCCAGGAGCTCGGTTCGCTGCAGTCGGCGAGTATCAAGCTGCTGATGGATATTTTCTGGAGGAACATAGAGCTGGCGAGAGAAGGGGGATTGCACAGTTGATGAGGAACAATGTCTCGAGTGATTGTAGCTGGGCGAGCGCACCAAGCGCCGCGGTCGTGAATTCTATCTGTTCAGCCTTGAAGTAGCGAAGATTGCCAAGGGGGGAGTGTCGTGAGTACGCTATGGAGCATAGAATGAATCTCGTCCTCGTCGCTGAACCTGACATCGCTGAATTTGTACGAATACCCAGAGTAGCAGCTAAGCAGGTTGACAGAGATGCACTTGACGTACAGCGCCACGCTATTCGACCCAAACAGTCCCAGTTTATCCTCCAACTGCTGCGTTTGCTCCGTCGTCAAAGGTATAGGGCAGGAACGAGAGGTTGGTGAGTAGGAGGTGGCGAGCCAAAGAGCAGAAGCGCCGCGATGCACGGGCGACATTGTGCAGGTCATCCCTTGACGCTCGTCGGAAGACGTCGAGGAGGAGCTCGTTGGGCAACACGGTTGTTAGGAGAGAAATGGTTGCCGCGTGAGAGCGTCACTGAGCGTGTGACAGCCGACTGGGATGCCAAGCCACTGCGCTCAACTTGAAAGACAGGTCTTGCTCTCAAGCTCCTTCTCCAGCTTAATACAGTCGGGTATCGGAGGACACAGTGCAGCATTCTGCGCTCAAAGGACTACAATGGTGCCCAAAAACCTTCACGGCCAACGTGTCCACGGACATGAATTTGATGGCTCCCTGTGCACGTGCATCAGCATGGTCCGTGCGCCGCCCGCCAAACACGGGTCATCGCCCTTCTTTTCCGCCCACTTTCCCCCACGGTCTGAGCCGACCTTGCGATTCTGCCCTCGGTGGCCCGCGCTGGTGTCGAGGAAGGAACAGCCTGCTTTCGAGGCAGGATGGACATGGGATCAGGCGCTTCAAAAATAAAATGTGGCTGGCGGGTGGGCGCCAGCGCACGCGGCTCCTTGTACATCGTATTTGTCCGTCGTCGTGGCACAATTTTTTTATCTTCCTTGACCCGTCTCGGCGGGTCTCATGGTTGTCGTGTGCAGAGGGACAAGGTGTGTTGTGCACTTGATACTAGTAATTGGGGCTCACCCATTGTCAGTGTAATAGACGTTGTTGTATCCGTGCACTACTAATCAACATATTGCCAATTTTCCCCCAAGAATGGTGCAGTCGCCGTTATTCGACCGATCCTCTGCGTCGTCCACTATGCGCTGGCATCTGGCTGCCAACAGCGTTGTCCCGCATCGGCGTCGCGTCTTTCGCTGGTAGGCACTTGCAGCGATGTTATACAGCATTTTGCGGAACACTGGCGCTTCCAGTTGATTGATTCCCGCGGTCGCCAGCTGACTCATCCCCGCATCTTGCTTCTCACTCTCATGGACGACCCGCCCTTCCCCGCGAGATCGAGCTGCACATCTTCCGCGAGGCGGCGCTGCAGCGGCCAGGGGCATCCCAGTGTTGATGCGCGTAGCGTGGTGGGTGAAAGAGTGGTGCGTCCGGCAATGCGTACTTTGGTCCGTTTCTCTCGCTGACCAGCTGTGGCCGCCAGTGTGGAGCCGCTGCTGTACAACGTCTTGAGTCTTCGGGATCCGGAGGCTGGTCCGACTCTCAATACACCATTCCCAGTCTTGTCGCCGTCTGCCTTCAGGGCGCTCATCGAAGACCCCCCGCCGGCAGGCATTCATCGCGCAGTCGACCGGTCTGCGTCTCGACGGAGAGCTCTCCTCGTCTGAGACTAACAGTATTCTGAACTCCTGCCCCCACCTCCAAGATGTTGTCATTCTACCGCGTGGTCTCATATTTAGCACGGCAGACGTGCTCGGAACTCTGCCCAACCTCCGGCGGCTCACCACGAACCTGCTCTCGCTCTACATGATGACCGCATCTCCCGACCTCTCCGCGCCACGCGCATCACACACCTCCACCTGTCGTTTCTACCACCGCTGGCCGCAAGTCTGGCCGCCGCTTCTGGCGCTTCGTGCGCTGACGCATCTCGCCATCGATACAAAGGAGTGGTACCACGACATTCTGCAGAGGGACGCCCCACCGCTCGACATGTTGCTGGACGTGCTGTCGGATCCACATCGGCGGTTGAATGTATTCGTCCTGTCCTACCAGCGTTGGGAAGGTGCCGCTCGACGAACGCCTCATAGAGCACCCTGCGTGCCTCCTGGTCCACCAGGGGATCGGCTGGCCGGAGTGGCAGGATGAGTGGACAGGCGGCGCGACTAGTGCGGGGTTCTGGGAGCGCGTGGATAAAATGCTTGCGGAGCGTCGCTCAGCGGGCGCCCAGGGAAATATGACAATGATTGGTAGTCCTTCTAGTGGAAAATATTCTGTAAACTATTGAATCGGAATCCTCCAAGTTATCAGTGCCTTCAAGTGCGTCCACTTCTCACACGGAAGCGTGTTGTCATATGCGCGTCTGTCACAGTCTCCTCAGTTCTGTGAAGCACACGAAATCAACCGTATGCGGCACACCTAGTACCGCGTCCCGCAGGACATTATACGCCTCCGCAACCTCGTGGGAACGCCGGCGTCGAAGGACATTATACGCCTCCGCAACCTCGTGGAACGCCGGCGTCGACTGGTGGCCGGGCACGTCGGGGGTGGTGCCGCTTGCTCAGCTACACCTCCGCAGATAAGTCCCGCGCACGCACAGCCGACACAGCGGAGGGACCCACCGCGAAGAAGGCCGTCTGCCAGCGTGACCCTAACCCTCAACGCGAAGGCCTGCACCGTCCTGATGCCCCGCTCGACTCGCTCGGGGTCGTTCCCCGCTAGCTCCGCTCCGCGCAGGGTCCTGGGCTCATTGGACAGATGTTCTCCTGACCCGCGACGGCCCGGGTGGGGACCGCTTTGGCAAGCCATACCGTGGCTGGTGGTATATACTGTTCGTGCAAGGGCGTTGCTCCGTCAAGCCTAGTTCAGGAGTGAGCGAGCGGCCGCGGGACGAGAGAATGATGTGGTGGAAGAGTGGTGCCGCTGGTGCGTTTCCTGCAGCTTCCTGTGCACTCGATATCCGACTTCCCGTCTCTGAGTTGGTTTTCCGATTTGCGATTGGAGATTCGGAGCCAGAAGGGGATCTCTGGTCATGGATTCACATCCTCGATCTTGCCATGCTGGTCAAGTTCACTTGGTGCATTGACAAGCGTCTGCTCAGCCTTGCCAGGTTGTCGCGCGAAGATGTCGTGTTCCAGGGGTGCGACATCTTGTATTGCGGATCCAGAATTCATTGGTGTTAACCCACTCTGGCATCGAGCAGCTGCCGCACCTTCCCGGGACTCGAACAGCTGTGCGTTCAGGTCATCGATGGGCCTTATAACACAGAGATGGCCGCGAGCGAGCCAGCTTGTGTGCTTCCGTGTGTGCGCGAGCTGACCACAGCCTGCAAAGTGTTGCCTGCAGTTCTCCCATGCACACCATTTGTGAACAAACTGAAGATTTGGAATGAAGCTGCCGGGAGACTGCTGTTTACGCTCCAGCGCATCGAGAGGTATATTCCGCCCACGATAACTAACGTAGCATTGCAGTCGGATAATGGCAATTACTCCCTTTGGTCCGGGATCCTTGCCTTCTTCCCGAACCTGCGCACCCTCGATTTCCGTGTCAAAGAGTCCAGCGGTGATTCTCGGCCAAGCGAGGTGAATTCTGTCCTGTTATCTGCGGCCTTGATCCTATCAACACCGTTCTCCAGGCCCCTCACTTCCTCGCCAGCCTATCGACCATCCTTCCGCCCACTCTCGAAAGTCTCCGTGTCCATATTTGGTCCTCAAGGGCTGTCCTTCCCGGGGGGCAAACGGGAAGAGTGGGATTGAGCCGTCTTCCAAGCGCGGATGAGCTCCAGGCAGAACTACTGAAAGGGTGTGGCGGTCTACGGCAGATAGTTATCCGTGGGTCATTCCTGGACTTGCAGTGGACCAGCGATTGAATCTATCGCCGACTCGGACATGTGTTTGGACTCGTGCATGCCTAACTCGATAATATTTCTTTGATTGGTAAGACGACAGGGCATTCCAGCATGTTGTCGAATAGATATGACAAGCATCAAATGACCGTTGCCAAAACACAGTCATGCGCGGGGGACAGCTCAGTGCGGAAGAGCTTGCTGGTAAGTGCACGTTGAGTGGACGACAAACTAGAGGATCCGTAGATTCAGCGCGTTAAGTACAATTGTCGTGGGCGTCAAGATACTGGCGGCAAGGAAGCAAAAGCGCCAGTGTCGTTGACGTGTCGCGCAAAGAGCCGGTCCGCGAGGCGAACGCGCGACCGGAGCTACACACCAGGGGATATATGGACCGGGCCCGAGGGCTGGATTTCTAAGGCGAAGGAAGAGCCGTGGGGGGTGGCAAACTTGTAGATGCAGCGCAGCAACGGCTAGCAACGGCGGCGGCGGCGCGCGCGCAAAGCGGGTGGAGCAAGAAAGCTGACGAGCACGGGAGTGGCATTCGACCATAGTCCTGGACGCACTGCCGGCCCGAGTTATGAGAACGAGCAGGGCGATGTCTGGAGTAGAAATGCACCAGAGAAATTGGGCCTCGGATTGTCGTTGCGTGGGGTGGCCCGCCAGCTGGAACCCCTAGTGCAATGTGCAACATCTGGGTTATAGCCCAAAGGGGCAATGCACAACATATGGGATATAACCCAGTTTTCTCTGTCGAAAGTATTTCTTTATTAACTTTTATCTCTTTTGACTATTTTAGTGTCTTATGTCAGGTGAATGGTGATGGGATCAGTGTTCCTAATGTAGTATATTGATTGTGGAACCATTTTCCTAAGAGATCACTGATTTTGATCCCTGCCTGATGTTTTCTTCCCCCCCCCCCCTTATTTTAATTTTGATTCTCTTTTTGTGCTACACCCCCCCCTTAATTAAATAGTGTCTCTTTTTTTTTGCTACACTAAGCCCATAATATTACATACCGAGTCTTTGGCCTGGAAAAAGGTGATTTACCCTCCTATATATGATCTTATATTAGTCATATCATGTTCCCTTAATATAATATATCAAAATATATGCATAGCCCATATGTTGTGCATTGCCCCTCTGGGCTATAACCCAAATGTTGCTCATTGCCCCAGCTGCAAGGGGTGGGCCCGCAGGGTGCGCTAGGAGTCGGTGCAACGCCGGCGTGGTCGTGGAGGAAAGAAACCAGAGATTGATGTCACGGCAGCCGGACCTGATGCCGATCGCCAGTGCCAAGTGAGCCACGGCCTGTTCTTCTCCTTCCATGTGCGCTGAGCGTCCCGCCCCCCCCCCCCCCCCCCCCCCGCCCCCCCGCCGAGGGATGGGCTGCGACGGTCGATGGTATTTGGCGTGGCTTGAGGTGCGTGTTGTGCATTCAGTCTCTATTTCGCTGATCTACTCCCCAGTAATCCCTCACTTTTCGCTGGCGAGTCTGACACCCAGGGTGGCGGCCTCTACTGGGCGGAAACAAGCGGCGTGAAATCAGCCGCGGACGGCCCGGATGGCAAGCAGCAGGGCACAACCGGCGGGGACAAGGTGCGTGTGCTATTTCGTCCGCGTAACTGGGTCCTGATAGTCGCTATGCGTGTTCAAGTTTTTCACGGTGCGTTACCCATGTCTTGCTCATCACGCAGAGCCAATCGCTCATTTCACTAATAGGTCTACTGCCCCCACCGACGGGCGCTCCGCCTTCCGCAGACACCACCCGGCCCGTTCGCCGACGCTGCAATCGATTCCCATTCCACTCCTCTCCACCTGCCCCCCATGTCCTCTCCAGTCCCCGTCTTCGACGCAAAAGCGATGCCCTTCCGCCGGTTGGGCCCCAGCGGTCTGCGCGTGCCGCTCTTCTCTCTCGGCGGCTGTCCGTCTTTGCGCATTCCCCATTGGCTTTAGCTGAGCTCTCGACAGGGCTCACCCTCGGAGGCTCCGTCGTCGGCGAGAGCGTCAAGGACATCATGCAGGCCGCCTTCGAGAATGGGATCAACATGTTCGACACCGCGGAGGACTACCAGAAAGGTGCGGCTGAGCGCGAAATGTGCGTTCCCTGAGATTCCCTTCTGACCACGCTTTCTCTGACTCCAGCAAAATCAGGGGACACGCTATCAAAGAACTTGGCTGGCGCCGCACGGACCTCGTCATCTCAACCAAGATATTCTGGAGCCACGAGCCAGGCACGGGCCCGAACGACACGGGGCTGTCGCACAAACAGTGCGCCACCTTCCTTTCCTTCCTACAACTCTGACTGGCAACAGCGTTATCGAGGGCACGAAGGCTTGTTTGCGACGGCTCCAGATGGACTATGTCGACGTCATCTTCGGCGCATCGTTGCGATACCACCGGTGGGTTTCTTACATTCGCCATAAGGAGGTCAACTGACGCAGGCTAGTTCCGATGGAGGAGATCGTCCGCGCATTTAACTATGTTATCGACCAGGGCTGGGTGAGTGGTGGATTTTGTCTATCCATATCCACTAAGATTCACACGCAGGCTTTCTACTGGGGCACCTCCGAGTGGAGCGCGCACCAGATCGAGGAGGCGCATCGTGAGCGTGTACCTCTCCCGAGACCTCCCGTCGCTTACCCGCAGCACAGATGTTGCCACGCGCTTAAACCTCATCGCGCCGATCGCGGAGCAGTGCAAGCACAAGTCTGCGCCATCTTCTTTCTTCCTTCGAAATAATGCTGAGGAGACGATAGCATGTTCCACCGCGAACGTCCGGAGAAGGAATACGCGCGTGCGTGGGCAACCATCAAACTTCAGCAGTAGCTAATGCTGACTTTGTAGCCCTTTGTACGCCAAGTACGGCCTGGGCACAACCGCATTCTCTGCACTGCAGGGCGGACTGCTGACGGGGAAGGTATATCCTCCTCAACCCTCTAACACGTAAACTAACTTTGCTAGTACAACGACGGCATCCCAGACGGCACGCGCTTCGCCACCGTGCCCATGTTCCGGGGGGCGACGGAGGGTCCCCAGGGCGAAGAGCTGCTTTGGAAAGTGCGTCTCCTCAGCCAAATTGCTGCGGGTGCGTCGTTTCTCCCCGACTTGCTGAACTCTGGGCGGAACCGCTGGCGCTCGCGTGGGTTGCGGCGCACCGCCACACTTCCACAGTCATCCTCGGCGTGTCCTCCGTCGCACAGCTCGAGGCGAACCTCGGCGCGCTTGAGGTCCTGCCCAAGCTGGATGCTGCGGTGTTGGCGCGGATCGAGGCTGTGTTGGGTAACCACCCGCAGGAGCCGGTGCGTATTTCTCTATCCAATGATGAGGTGGATAATGCACTAATGATGTTGGTGTAGGAGACGTATGGTCGCCCGCCGCTGGATCAGGGCATCCTTTGACTCGGTGCAATATCACCCCTATCTTTCCTTTGACCACAAGATCAGCTCAAGTAAGGAAGAATACAAATGCCACTCATTCTCTCGTTTATCAATATTGAATATCTTTTGTGATCTGGTGTGCTCAATTCGTATGTGTCTATATCATGATTATGCGTCCTTTGTCCACTGGAGGTTGAGATGGAAGGGTGGTGCAAGTATCGAAATCCAGCTCAGATTGGGGCAACGGCGAAGCAGCTGCCTCCGTAGCACTTGTCCTGTCTGCATCACCAAGGTGTCGGACGAGGAACCGCTCCGGGGCCACGGCGAGAGAACATACTCGTGTCCGAGTACTTGACTTCGAGCCGCTGCAAACCCAAGGGAAGACTAGCCGGGAAGCCCGTGAGGAAGGCGGCAGGCTGTGATAGTATTGAGTAGGGTATGGGCACAGTTCGGATGACGACACTTAGGAGACATTCACTTACGGCGGGCACGCGTCCGGACAGCATCGTTACGGTGAAGTCGAGGGTATGCAGGTGCGGAAAATGTGCAAAGACCGCGCCCCACACGGCAAGATCGCCGTCCTCCGAGTCGCATTCGAGGGTGAGTGTCGTGATTGTCACGGGGATGCACTGCCTATTGCGCTGCAGCACGGACACTAAGCTTGTGGCATCAGCGTTTTCGACATGCAATGTGTGGATAGACGGTGCAATCCGCAGGAGGAGGGGTAAAGCTTCACTGGCTTCATACGTGGTCGTGAGCTTGAATACAGCGGGAAACAACGGTTCGCCGCCCGTTAGGGCCATCCCACGGCAGCCCCGGATCGTCCACATAGAGTGCCGCCTCGACACTAAGCTGCTCAACTGCGGGAAAGGCCGCTTGCAGCTGCACACAGCCAGAGTAGGTTAGCAACGCGCCGCAGCCCTCGGAGAGTCTAAGCGCCAGGTGTTTTACGTGAGGTAGCACACTCGTAAGCCCTTCCACTGGTTGATCCATGTCCAGGCTGACCGCGGAGAGTGTGATGGGCTCAAAGAGCGCGAACCATTCTGAGAGCGTGCACGTGGGACTGTATGCTGCCGAGGTGGCGACTTTGACGCTTGAGACACGGATACGGATGTCGAGTGCGTTAATAGCGGCACGAAGGAATGCCTGGATCTCGGAGTCCACAGAACAGGCAAAGAGATCCAGCTCAATCGGGCCGCGGACCTGCGCAAGGTTGGCGGCGCAGAGAGCGTGAATATGAGACTGTGGCCATAGAATTTGCGTAGGTTAACGAACTTGGAGATGCCGGCGAATAGCACGTCACAGATGGTGTGCGTGCCGGCTACATCGTTGAATACTGCGTCTCTGCTTCTTTCGGCGAAGCCATTCACTTCCTCCCAGGCGACATTGATGCAGTGCACATACGGGCGCAATGGCGGGGGACATGAAGAAGGCCAGTTTTGCGATGGCATCCACCACCTCATGAGCAGGTGGGAGCTTAAGGATGGCGCCGCCTGACCAGGCAATGCGCTCCTCCCGCGGGCGCATATGGCTTCACGGCAAGCTTGCTGTAGAGGAATGGGCGGGCAAGCAGGCGCAGGCGACGAGAAGCAAGAGCGACGAGCTTGAGCTGGGCGGGCGACACATCTTTGAGCACTTCGTGAAAGAGTTCGTTCGGAAACATGGAGCGACCAGTTGCAGCCAAGCTGGAAGTGAAGAGAGGAAAGCGCTGCCACATATTGACAGCGCACACGTGTGCCCAGCCAATCGGCGTGCCCGGCGCGGGAGCTAATCATGATGTGATCGCCCAGTCACATCTTACGCAATCGCCTCCCTTTTTGTTCCTGACGCCCATCTCGACGCACAATGCCAGCCTTTGCAGCACACCTGCGGCGCCAGCTGGCGCAATGCTACGGCAACACTAACCGATACGCATGCGCCAACCACCCCTTCTCCAGTCGCCAACTTCTCCGGGAGTCTAAATCTGTGGCGACACTGTGCTGCTGGAGATCTTTGCCTGGCGTGTTACGCTGTCCTCGCTTTCCCGACATCACTGACCGAGCGCACCTTTTTTACAAGCCCACTCTTATCCTAGCTTATTCTCTGTCTTCAGACACCAGTCATCAAATCGACCGTATGCTCTACCCGAGCAGGAATACTAGCAACTGCCTCGGATTTCCCAACCGAACTTGGACCGCTGCCCGCGGTATGCAAAATGTGGTCTGGGCCATACTGGATTCTCCTCCGCGCTGCAAGCTTGGACCTTGGCTTGTGCCCAACCACTGGCAGTCCTTTGATGCCCGCGCCGCAGCCACCTCAGCTTCCTGACGCCCAACTCGGTCAGCACCATCTTGCGCACATCGACAATGATCATCATCTTCCAGCATATGGACCTGCCGCTGGAGAGTGGTCATCTTCGGATTTGTTCCTCCACTCCGGTCCGGTATTTATACTAATAACTATGCAGCGTGTGTGCAACAGCACTGTCGAGGACACGAATTAACTCGTCTCGATGCAAAATGCCAGCCTCAGGGGCAGATCTACGCAACACTAGCCGATACACATGCCCCAACAACTCCTTCTCTGGATGCCAACTTATTCGAGAGTCTAAATCTGTATTGAGACTCTCCGCTGAGACGAAATTGCTAACACAGGACTTACACCGGCGCATCGATTCCGACTCTGTGGGTCCGGACTTGGCAAATCAAACGTCGACGCAACTTGAAAGCTCACGCTAACGGGTCTGCGCGCTGGCCATCCGGAGACGATCGTGCCCCGTGGTGCTGCTTGCCATCCGCCTCAGCGCTATGGAGGATAATCCGTACACCTGACACAATATCACACTAGGCGCCTGCCAGGCTACTCGATTCCGCGCGGATTGGTGGCCGCCGCGCTTGCGGTTGGCTTATGCCCAACTGTGGCCGGGCCGTGGATGCTATCGCTGCGGCCGCGTCAGCTTCCCCACGACGATCTTAGCTGCCGACCGGCGCATCGACATCAACTCGACGACGCGCCGCTGAAGAGCATCCTAACTCGGAGGCGTGTTCGAGCTGCCCTGACGTCATTGGCGTCTTCATCAAGATGTTCTGGAGCGGTGGAGCAACAACACGGACATGGGCTGTTTGCGCAAGCAGTGCGCTATCTTTATTCCTCCACTCTGCACCGGTATTCATGCGATGCAGCCCGTGGGCAACAACGCTGTCCATTAGCGCCTCCAAATGATGCGCGCAGCAGATTGACCTCGGAGAAGCCGCACTGTATACTTCTCCAATGCTCAGTGTGCTCTTCCACCTTATCGGTCTTCTGAAAGCACTGATCAACCGACAGTGTGTTCCACCATACTGCATCTGCATTCGACCCTCAAGCATCTATCCCGCGCGGCCCATGTTCTGCGGGATCACGGACATGCCGTCCGCCGGCGCGGCGCACTCCTCAGCCCGCCCGGCAGGTGCGTCGCGGATGGGGACCCACCTGCGTACCGTTTTGTTGACGTCGGTGGGGCACCGGACTGGTCCCGGGTCCTGCATCTCGTCTCCTGCCAGGGACGCTGTTCGTTAGCCCCGGGAGAGCGTCTTATGTGCCTTGAGCTGCTTAATTGCCAAATTAATGTGTGGATGCATCAATGGTCCCCGCGTGCGGCGACAGATACCAGCGGCGGAGCTAGCTCCACACGTAGCCTGTCTGTGTCCGAGTCGGACACCATCATCTGTCTCCTTCACTCCAATGCCCAGTGATCCACTGAGATCAGCACTGAAGAGCCTCGTGGATTTTTACAAAGAGATGTGCATATGGGCATGGTCTAATACCTCAGCTGCAGGAGCGGAACCTCAATCATGATATGATGCATTGACGGGCAGCGTGAGCGCAACTGCGCCAGCAGCCTGTCGGGGTCGGGCACCGCGGTTCGCGTTCGGGCGCAATCACTGTGTCCGCGTCGGACTGCCGGGATGACCTTCCCATCACACTGAGCCCTTTAAGTGTGGACGGAAGACGCGGAGGCAGTGACGCAACAAGGGCCAATACCTGCGACTTCCAGATCAGTGTAGGATACTGACCTATTTCATTCAATTAGGCGGGTCACGGTCACATCGGATTTTTTGGCCGAAATATTTCGGCGGGTCACGGGTCACAGCCAAATCTTTTGGTCCCAAACTGTCCTAATCGGGAAGATTTCGAAATTTTCGAGCCTGCGGCGCCGCCGAACTTCCCAATCGGGTAATAGGTCACGCGAAATTCGGCCTGTGGCCGGTTGGACATTTCGGCCAAACGGTCACGGGTCACAGGCCCGCTGAATTGATCGAAATGGGTCAGTATTCCCTCCCCCAGCTCCCCACACACCAAGCAAGCAAGCAAGTAAATAATCACCACGACTCAACATTGAACTCCCCCACGTGACGGTGCTAGCCCAAGCCAAAGCTTTTGATACCTGATGTCACGCATCACACCAGACCAGTCTTGAGGCTTGGAGTTGGTGCAAGTCCAACCTAAGCTCAAGTTAACTTCAAGGCCCATTGAAACTGGGCCTGACCATAGTCATATGCCTGTCAGGGGAACCCCCACTTCGGCCTCCTTCAGACCATCCGAGCGCATCCGAGGCACATCCGACCGGCGCCCCCTCGGACGCTCCGACCTACCCCAACCCTCGTCCTCGGCCTCCTTCGCCCGCACAATCACTGATCCGTCAAGACCCTCCCAACGATCACCTTGGGACAGAGCCTGCAACGCCGCTCAGCTCAGGCTTTCTGCGCTCTCGTCGGCAGTTACGGACGACCAGTATATAGTTGGCGCCCTAGCAGGCAGACCCTTAGAGTTTCTTCTCTTTGGATCCTCCCCTGCTAGGTCGGTCCCTCCGTGTATTTCCTGTAGCTTTTATTCACGTCTTGGATCCTCCCCTGCTAGGCTTTCGTCGGAGTCTCCAGGGTTGCCCTTACAATGCCATCCAGACAGCTGGTAGACCGACTGTGCTATGCTGCTGGTTCGCCGCCTGTTAGTGTTACTCAGACAATTGCTGAGTAAGCAGTGTTCTGAAACAGTGTAACGCTGTGACATTAACAATAACAAATGCCGCCGACACCCTGGTGTGGGTTGCAATATGCAGCAATGCCAGTGCCAGACCGAACTTAGGCAGCCGTGGCTTGAGTCGGACCGACTCCGAATCTTGCAAGCGTCACGTGTGCAAAAGGCCGACGCAGTAATGGCCGATGCAATAATGGCTGATGCAGTAATGGCTGATCCGGTAATGGCTGATCCGATAATGGCCGATGCAGTGATGGCCGACGCAGCAGTAAGGGCCGACACGCTCTGGACCACCGCCAGGGAGAACCCCAAACCGCGGTCAGAGTCCAAGGGGCTGGTGACATCTTACAAGCGCCAGGGCCGCTTATAAGCCATCTGACGGCCGACCGTGACACCGTGTGGCCTGCAGGCATTCCCGACATGCTGCACAATGCAGCAGTCATACTAAGTACTTTATCATCCCCGCTCTGCGTGTCGGCTGGCCAGGCCAGTTAGCGTTACACCAGCCAACGATTCGCTGATGCCGGCGACCATCGTTTGCGGCGCGCAGTCACTGTGGGACCCGGCCCGGACTAGCACCAGGCCCTCGGCAAAACTGTTGGATGTCCGGTCCGGACTGAGTCGGTCGCCTGGCTCTGCAATACCCGCCTCGTTCTTCCAGGCTGGCTACAAATAACATAAAAAGGTACAGGATTCAGGCCTTGGTTCAGCCCGCACAGTGCACCTCCAAGCACTATACCTGGCTACAGAACAGACAGCCATCTAAGTACGCGACTTACCACCCACCAATCAATCAATCAAACCCATACACGTGACCATGCCACACCCACCAAGACCAGAGGTCTCGGCTGCTGATGTCACGCATCTAGTGATGACCAAGTCCGGTTCGGTCTGGTTCTTGGCCCTTTTCGGCCGAACGCCGGAACGCCGGAACGCCGGAACGCCGGGTCGGTTCAAAACGGGATTTCGCTGAACACCGGTTTGGACCAGCCCCGAACTGGCATTTTTGGACTGAAAACGGCTGAACCTGGCCGAACCGAGGCCAGGTTTGGTTTGAAACGGCCTTGGCCAAACCTGAACGCCGAACGGCGTTCAGTCCGGTCCGGTCCGGGTTCAAACCAAACCTGGCCCTCGGATTCAGATGTTCTGGTTAGTATCAGTTGACAGTTGGAATGTTGTATAAGCTTGTATTGGAGTTTTCACTGTGATGAACTGGAAAACAGCAGATGTTGGGTGAGGAGTTGAAATTTGAGAGGAGCAATATGGCTCTACTCTCCTAGCACTTGCACTTGCACTTAACCTAACCTGACGTTTATCTTAACCTGACAATATGTGAAGTGTGACAAAACCCGACTGATGTGACAATGGTAGTAGGCACACCCAGGGGGGGCTAATCTATTAATCTAGGGTTTTACAGGCCTCCTTATATACTACTCTCAAATTAATTACATAATACGTGATGATGTGACCTGATCCACTGATCCGGTTCTAGAACGTTCTAGTTTAGGCTTCTGGAAGGTTCTAATATAGGTCCTGGGTCAGACTTGCCAAATATGGACATGTTACCTTGGTTCGGTTCAGAGTCTAGACTAGTCCCTGGCCTAGCAGGCCTAGATCTTGTGGCTGGGTGCATATAGATTTGATTCAAAGGTTTGCAACATTTATTCTGAGATTCTTCATATGTTCCATAGCTATTGTGCATGAAAATGAATTTATGGGGTCCATATGTTATTTTTCATATGGTGGTCATATTGACGGCTCATTATCTCCCCTTTTCATGAATCTTGACCGTCCTCGGTCAGTTCAAGCAACAATATCTGACTACATTTTTTGTCACTTCCAGCTACATTTTTCACTGGGTTTTGTTTTTATGCCATGCAAAATATGAAGATCAAGTCCCAGTTTCAACTAGGTGGAGCTTCACCCTTAATGTCCTTGTTCCCTGTTTGAATCTATCATTATCAGTGCACTGTAGTACCAATTTTGATCGCCATCACTAATTTTTGATGGCTCTATGATACTACATCATTCCTGTCCCAATTAGGATAGTAATTGATACAGGCCTTCCTCACTATATACCGGATCATCGGCCTGAAGAAAAGGAGTTAAACTTCTATATATAGTAATATCTTAGTTATATTAATCAATTTGATGTATCAATACTGATTTTTGATGACTTTGTAAGCACTATCTAGCCTAGTTCTGCTAGCAGTTGCTAGACTAGTAGGATCTAGCCTTCTAGGCAATGGGGGTGCTAGCAGCCACTAGAAGCACTGCCTAGATCTTACAGCTACAGGTGTCCAAATTTCCTTCGAAACTGTCTGTAATTCAATAGTATGCAACTGTCTACATACCCACTCAATATATGTCTAACGCAACAGCAAGAAAAAAGTGCCGTTGTTAAAGCGTTCCGAGACCATAGAATTTAGGGCAGAATTCCCCACTGCAAGTACTCCAGCATAAATCCTGCCCGGCCACTGACACGTTGCCCTCCTCGAGTTTTCCGCTGAACGCCGGGCATCGGACCGCCTTCAAGACAGATACTATATTGTTTGTTAAAACAGAAACACTCTACATGAAGGAACTCAGTACTGTAAACGCTACATTCACAAAATCCGCGGCGCTAAAAGCACCACAAACACATCCATATACGCCCCCCCACGACCACATCCCCTCTCCCAGCAGATTCCCAGCTTCGCGACCAAGCCCACGCCGGAGTCCACAAAAACGCGTCCAGCGAAGGCTTTAAACCCGACTAGCACGGGCCAAAAGAAATAGACACTATGTGAGTATATCGTAGCAGCACGAGCACCGGTCGATAGCGCCGCAGGACGCGCCATTGAAGAGTATTATTGTGTCGTCGGATGAGGTGACGAGTCACGCGTGACGGCACGTGCTGTGCTGAGGGCGGGACGGGACAGACGCGACAATTGCAGTCGGTGCGCTGGACTGGGGATACAGGATTGCCTTCCGTGAAGAGCTTTGGAACATTGAAACAGCGAGGTTCTGGTTTTTTTCGTTCGCAGGAAGTATATCTTGAGGCGCGGCGACCAAGGAGAATTTCCGAATTGCTGAAGCACGCAGGTAAGGCAAACCCCTCCTTGTCAATTTTCTTCCATCGTTTGCAAGCAGGAACAAGACGGACAGCCTTTCGTATGGTCGTGGGGAGCAGCGAGTGAGAAGTTGTAGTAAAAGAGAGCGGCTGGCGAGTGGGTACATGATTCTCGTTCCGTTGGGCTGTGGCGGAAGCTACGAAAGCAGTTAAGAGAAACCAAGGAGCTGAATAGTAATAACGCACCTTGTCGTTCTCTCGCACAGTCAACTTACGTCCGTCCTCCTCTTCTACAATGCACGCGCAGCTATCCAGTTGTGTTGGTGAAAGAATGGAGGTTGCGCGAGCTGTGTGCGAAGAAGATATGAAGGATAAAACAACTGGGTGGATTCGCAAAGGATTAGCGACACGACTCATGCGGGTATGGTCGTTCACGCACACTGCCCGATACATCCTTAGCGCCAGCGTGGATCACACCCCATCAGAGTGTTGGCCTCGAATCCTCCAGTTAGCGAGAGAGTTTGCCGTTTGTCTGTCGAGGAAGAAGTCAGTAAATGCGCCGTAAAACTTCGATGGTCGTTACACCGGAGGCAAGACCCAAGGCAGTAGGGCGCCTAGTGCCTGTCATCGTGTTGCCCTCGTTTTTCCCGGGGTTCCAGCCCAAAAAAACATCGGCAATGGACAGGGACCCCGAAACCATGCCTACAGTGCGCCTACTGCCTGTCAGGCACTAGGCGCCCTACTGCCTGGGTGTTTGCCTCCGGTGTTACACACCTTTAGCAAGACCCTCGTCATGCCGCACCAGCACAACGCCGTGCCACTGCGCTGCCCGCAGTATGTATTCGTATGCGACAGCAGTTCGAGTCCAAAACGGTCTGAAAAGAAGACGGGCTATTCAATGTGAAAACACAAGAAAAATGGCGATATACTGACTTGTTGTCGCTGGTGTCAGGCACCACGAGGCATCCTCCAGCGTTGAGATGTAACGAAAGAAGCCGTCGAACGGCAGCGAGGGGCTATGTGGAGTCGGTAGTCGTCATGGCTTTCGTGTCGTGGGCCCGTTGTGGGTGCTACGAGGAGATTTAGCAAACGCTGGCTAACAGACCAGACAGCGCTAAGCGCACCTTCTGGCTCTCGAATCCCTGCTTTGACTCTTACTCCCTCCGTGTGTGTCTCTGTGGGGTTACAAGAAGGGCGGGGGCCTCGTTTCAGGTGTATGTGTCCGGAGGGAGAATCCCACTCGAAGTCGGGCACAACTGCGTGTCGCCGCGAACGACGATCCGGATTGCTCGCCGGGGACGTGTCAGAGCGGAGGAGAAGGGTCGTCGTGCGGGTCGTGGTGGTGGAGGGAGAAGAAGGAGATCCGAGATCACATGCTCGGGCCGGCGCCGATCTATCTTCTCTCTTCTCCACCACGACCATGTACTTACTTTCTTCCTCGCTGTCCGACACCGTCGAAGGCCATCCGCGGCTCGTTCGCTTGCTAAAGGGGAGGTGCCTGGCCTTGAGTAGTGCAACTTCTCTTGTGCTGACCTGTTTTGCTAGCTCTTGCCCAGACGGCGGCAAATCCTGCCACTGTTATTCCTACTCCCACCATGCGACGGCCGACTACGTCGCTCTCACAGCGCCTGACGTCTTTCAGGCCCGCGGTATTCGAAGCCAGCCGTGTCCTTGGGAAGCGGAAGGCACAACGGGCTTGGTGGCCTTTCTGTGGGGCCAAATCGAGGGGGAGTAGCCCGGAGCCGACCCGATGGAGAATATGGGAGAAGCGATGGGGAGGAGCCGTCCCGTATGGCGCTGGTAATCAAGGTGCGTAAAGCTACTGGCGCTTCCGAGTCTGCTTGATGCTCATCTCTGACGTTCTTAGTCGCGATCTCTCTGTCGACAAGACTCCCTTTTCGTCAGCACAGGACATTTTTGAGGAGGCCGCTGCCTGCTCGATGATGCCTGAAATCTCATCCTCCAACGACACGAGCGCACCAAAGATTGAATAGCCCATTCACGTCTGCAGCAATAGATTGCATTTTATTGGTGTCTATGGTGCGTATCTCCAGTTGCCGCCCGACTTCACTGGTTCTAACGAAACTTATTAGTCCCATTCGCTCTTCATTCCTTGACACTTGCCCATGTCAGCATGTGGATCGACTTTGGCTCGACCGGTGTTGCTGGACGAATGACCTCATTGAGCTTCAAGTCATTATAAGGTGCGATACAGGCCAGATACAGGCTTGCTTCTTCTTCTTCTTCTTGTTTTGCTATCTGAATCTTCTGAAGCTTCTTCTAGCTCCGAGACGGCCACGACTTCAAGTTCACCGTTCCAGGCCCAAACCAATCATCGTTTCTCCACCAGCCTGGATGTTCACCGCCTGCACCATCTGGGGCTGGCCTGGAGTCAGAGAGTAGTAGTCGTTGCACCTGGTTGAGTGAATAGTGGTTCCCCGGGCCTGTATGTACTGTCACAGTTTCTAGCTTCACGTTTGCCTCTGAGCTCTGGGCCCCTTCCGTGCAGCAGCCTGACAGCGCTTTCTGTCTGCGCATGCCAGCCGAACTTTGGGGCCTCATTTTCGAGCTCGACTTCGACAGCGCACAACATCATCCGGTCGAGATGTGGAGCTCGAACCGTCTCCTTCTCCTCAATATCCAGACGCGAAATGAGATATTACGAAGGAGCATGCGGATGCACTACCGCCTCCGACTCGTTTGTCGGGCATGGAAGACCCTCGTCGACTCCAACAGCGCCCTCTGGACAACCATATTCCTCTATATGAAGCCGCGGCAGACGCCGCAAACGGCCCAACCAGCTATCTTCAAGCATCTCCGACGCTCCAAGCAGCAGCCCCTCCGAATTACCCTCTGGGCTGAACAGCCTGAGGACGCTACTAGTAACCGGTTCACCGAACTGTTCGAAGCACTGTTCCAGCATACGGCGCGCTTTTTTCATCTGGACCTCGTCAACGTTGAAGACACTGCTATCCTAGGCAACATCCACGCTGATGGCCTCGGCTCTTTGAAATCGTTTTCCCGGTGCTCTATGAAACCATTCGTCGACGGGCCACAGTTCCTTGCAGCGCTGAAGACGGCGCCATTGCAGAATACTTATGTGCATCATCAACCCATCCAAGTCGATGTTAGATGAATTGGAGAACAGCATCACTTGGGGTGGTGTCCGCTTCTTCGCAAGCAATACACACAAAACCCTTTCCCGCTGCTTGTCTTTTCCGACCGCTCGCACCATTGAACATGTTGCATTGTTCGACTCGGACTGCCTCACCCACGACCCTCTGAGTTCCAACCTGGACGTTATCAGCCCGCGCGGCATCAAGTCCCTGGCAATCGACGGCCGATACAAGCATTGGGATGTTTTATTCAAGATCGTGGTACCACCTCCTTCACTTCAGCATCTCACGATCTACAACGCTTGTGCACTCATGAAACCAGGCATTGTCAATGCGTACCTTGCAGACAACTACGCAAATGTGACTCAGCCGACTCTCCCTGTACTTCGTCTCAGAGGTCTCTGCCAGTGATGCCGACCTTGTATGCCTACTCAATAATATAATCTGCAACATCCGCGAGTTCGACATTCAGCAGCGATTGATGGACCTAAAGCATCCGAGACGCGATGTAATCGGTCAGCTGACGGACTTAACAGAGCGAAAAGACGGCAGACCCAACATCATCCAGGCGCTGGTGCGGCTTCGAACCATTGCATATGAAATTGTGCCCAATCCGGAGAAATGGCGGAATCTCCGGGCACGCTGTTGGAAAACATAGTGAAATTCAGCAACTGGTGGAACAGCATTGGGGCGAGGCGGCGGGACGTTTATCGTGCACAATCAGTCGTTGGCTTCAGCGTTTGCGTTGCATGTAAGGTTTTTGCTCAGTCAGAAGACGTGGATGGAGGCAGGTCACTTTGTTTTCCGAGTAGGTGCAGAACGGCGAGAAGTTTGGAATGTGGGGAAGTCAACTTGAAGGAAGGGCTTCAATTCCACTTGAAGAGGAAAGTACTAGTACTAGTATCTCTTGTGGGATAGTCAGGAAATGTAAAAAAGCTCGATAGACACGCCTAGTATGGAACAATCGTCTTCTTCTCGATACGATGTAGTTTCGATAAGAGAAGTAAGGCAGCAGTGAATATATTAACAGACGGCCGTTCACGCCGTATTAAACCTGAGAACCAAATCAAACAAATTTCAGCTGGTATGCATATATCGAAGTCTACAGATAAATCTCCCACTAGCCTAGGCACAAGCGCCGAACGTCAGTTCTTTCTACCGGAGGCGCACGCTCGCCCAGTTGAATCTAAAATCATTTCCATCAGCCAACTCTCGCAAGAACCAGAACATAAAACACATACCCAGCCGGCGCGGTCACGCAGCCCGAGTTCTTCTTGCTGCTCGCCTGCGCGCCGTTCGCACAGTTGTCGTGCTTGCCGCCCGACTCGAAGAAGTTGATGCCCTTTGCGCCGTTGAAGAAGATACTGCGCGGGTGCGGCCCTTGGCGAGGAGCACGCACTGGCCCGCTTTCGCCGCGGGTTGTGTTGCGATGACGGCACCGGTTCAGCCGGCGCCGGCGACTAGGAGGGAGGTGAAGAGGGCAGTGAATTGCATCTAAGTATAGTCGCGTCAATGCATTAACCATTCGTAAAGAGAATCACGACTAACCGTGAAGTCGAGCTGAGACGATGTCGTTTCTGCCTGCAGCTATTTATGCAGCAGCAATGTGAGCGAATGAGAATATTTATGGGGAGCGACCGACTGCTGCTGCAGAACTGTCACAGTTTTGCCGAGGGAAACGAAGCCCGCCCAAGATATCGGCGGTCGTTGAATCATGTCAGTGGCAAGCCCTGTCCTCCGCCGCGGCATCACACACCCAGCGATATCACGATTCGCTGACCGTCACGGTGTCGGCTAGTGAATATAATATGAGGACAATACACGGGAAACAATCACCAAGATACCCTACGGGCTGTCACGAAGCCTTTGCTCTATGAGTCTAGCACATGCCAACGATTCCAGAGTCTAGCACATGCCAACAATTCCAGAGGTCGCGGGAGTGGTATTCCGATTGACTTCCTTCACGGACTACCAAAGTAGTGCAGTATCGATAGCGAAACATGGTAACAAGAGCTACTCGTAAAAGTGAGGTCGTGCTCGATGGAATAATTCATCGCGGGATTGCAATGTCGATGAAGGATGGGGTCTGCAAAGCCAGGTCATGCGGGCGCAAGCGTGACCCGCGCCAGAAGGATCTGAAAAGCCTGGGGGCAATTGTCGGCGGGCATGCGAGCGCCGAGCGGCAGCGGTAGGTAGATGAACGCGACTGAAGAACTGGGTCTGAAGGTACCGGGAAACAGATAGAGTGTCGCCAGGGCATTTCGTTGTCGTTTGCGCCATAGTGCAAGCCGTGGTATTGAACGAGAATGTCGGAAGCATTGCCGGGGTGCAAATATCGAGGCAGCGGTAGCGCAAACCGCTTGACGAGCGGGAGTGCATGGTATGTAGTGTCAAAACGCGCAGGGCCTCTGGCTATCCAAAGACCAAGTAAGTACGAAACAGAAGGAATAGCGGTAAGCTTTACTCACCTCCGAGTCTATCTTATGGCTCGCCGACGACAGCAAACTCAGACCTCCGTCCCCGTCCCAAGCCACTGCCGACCTGGTGAGCCATTATAAAGCTTCAGGAGAGAGCGTAGACATACCCTCATGCGCTCAGACTGAAAATCTTTGCGACGAAACGCATCTGGGCCAGTCAAGCGGGGGCAAAACATTGAAAGCACTTGAGAACGCACGCTGCTCTCCCAGTATCCACTTCCCCAGCGGCATTTCGAGCCGCCCAAACGAGTTGGCGTCTCCGCTTGCCAGTGGTAGCACGAATGTCTGCTGTCGTAAATCTCGTTGTCGAAGACGGGGATGTCGCAGCGGTGTGGAAGGGTGAATGCGGGTGGCGATTGTGCCCGCGGGAAGTGAAACAAGCTGGGAGCATATGGGTGAGCAGAGACATTCAATGGGCAGCGCTCAGAATACACACTTCGACACCCAAGATTTCGCCTCTGCACTCTTGCCGTCACCCATGTCTCTTTCTTTCGGTACTCTAGAGTTGGCTTGCAGGCCTGCTTGACAATGCATAAATGGTGAAAGGACGGCTCGTGGGCATTCTGAGCCGCGGCATTGGCTGGGGGTGGTGGAGATGAAGAGAGAGTGATGACGTGTGACACGCGACAATCTTCGCTGACAACAACCTCCACCAGCCCGCAGAAACGACTTGACTCCCTTCCTGTTGTTGTTTTCATCTTGGCCAGCTCTGTACTTGGGTGTCTCGAGTCCTCCATAAGTAATGTTCCAACCTTTGCTTATCTATTCACCGCTCGACCGTCAAGATTGCTTCAGCTTTTTTGTCATGTCTGGCCGCGATCCTGTCCAGGCGCTCTCATTCTTCTGTGCCCTCGCCGACCCGACCCTCCTCTTGACGGCCCTTCTATTTCTCAACTCAGAGACGAGGCAGAGCGGGTCAAAAAGACGATTCATCAACTGAAAACCCAGCTACAAATCCTTGAAGACTGCTCCAAGACGACCTATCCACCGTTGTCTACCCAATCAACACTCTCCCTGCCGAGATACTCTGCCACATCTTCGCGGCAGCAGTGTTCTCCTCTCCCTCCCTCGATGTTAACCGCACGCTACTGCAAATTACCGCTGTCTGTCAACGCTGGCGGCGGATTGCTATCGCGCATCCACACCTCTGGACGCAATAAAGTCCATGCTTAAACAGATGTGTAAACCAGTGGTTTAGGGAATAACATTAGGAAAAACTTAAAACAGCTAACATTGTAAGAATCAGTCAATTAGGTAACATTTTAAGCAGACGCTAAATTTCTATATTTACAGTGTGAATGCTCCCCGTCTCCGAGAGCTTTCCATCAGCATTCCCAGTCTGGTCTTGACACTTTCATTCCCTGCTGCTTGTCATCGAGCTTGCGCCGTATGGTAGAGGAAATCCGCGATTTGCAGCACCTGCAGAGAACATTTGGCGTTGAGGTTCTGATGCCGAATGGCCATCCGATGCGGGAATCATGGGAGTGCAAGAAGCTGAAAGACTGGGGTGTTGACCGATAATTTGTTTGACTTGTTGTACAACATTGGATATATAATAACACTTCAACTCTTGGTCCATAGACAGACAATGCGGCACTAAAAGGAAATAGACTGGCAAAAAAACTTGAGTATCGTTATTCCTCCAACAAACCGGCGACGCCAGACTTGAAGGCAAGCGACAGCAGCACGCACGTCCTCCAGCGGACACTCCCTGTCATCTAATCCTCATGGTGGAGCACCTGCTCGAACGCGAATGCCACTCTGCGGCGCGACGACCCCGCCTACATGCCCACTGTCGCTGCACAGAACACGCGCTGGACGAAGACCTTCCACTGCGGATAGGACGGCCAAAAGAATTGGGTAGAGAAAGGGAGGTGTGGGGCACATGACAATATAGCAGTGGGAGCCACAGCTGCTGTATCAGGAGAGATACATCGAAGTCTTTCGAAAGGCCATGGGTCCACGTGACTTGCCATTTTGGGACACACTTTAGATTGGGTCGTGCGGATAGCGCAGGCGTCGACAGGGAGGTGGCTATGCAAGACGGGAAGGTGATGAAGCAACGGCAGTAGCCATATCAAGTTCGGACAGCATTGTAGGGATGAGGTATGTGTCGAAACAGCGTCAACGTTGGAGAACGATCTTGACAATGGCCATAACCGTCGAAATACGCCAAGGGAAGCATTGAATGTCAGGGTGGTGGTGGCTTGCAGAAGAAGATACGGTTTGTAGGCCTCTACACAATGATTTCGCGACGCTGCACGATTGTCTGCTGGATGTGCTTGGGTCATCTCAGGCCAAAAAGGCGTTAAAAAGACAGCCGCGCGTATGTCTGGCTTTGAGGAAGCATTGATTGAAGTCGGGTTATGGGGTTTCGCATTCGTTGTCGATGAGCAAGAATCCATGGGCCTTGCAGTGGTCATCTTTCGTGAAGAGGTGATGGATGTATTGACGGGTATGTATGTGGATATGCATTCGTAATATGTCTATCTGCCCCTTAGTGGTTAGCTTCGATATTCTCAGAGCACATAATCACCCATACCAGAGTTCTCCATCGCAAGGCTATTCAAATTGGCTGTCCATTTTCGTCACTGTCGATGGTGAAGATGCTTGGTCCCGGGAGAAGGAGGGCGACAGGGCCAAAGTGGGGGGTGAAACGAAGACAGAGGAGGGACAAGAGTGCCGAAGATGTGCTCGAGCCCCGACATCTGGGAGAAACGGTGGAGAATGAGTCTATTGAGCGGAAGGGGACCAGTCTTTGGCAAACGAAGGGCGTTCTCTGGCTCTGAAAGCCCTTGAAAATGGCGTTGGAAGCGATTGTGGATGTGGATACAGCGTCAGCGACAAATAAACGCGGTATGTGTGGATTAGTGAGGACTTCATCGTTGCTCCGAAGTCGCTGCACAGTATGATTTGAGAGTGAAAATTGAGTCCTAAGGTTGCTATGATACACTTGAAAAGCGAGAAAAAAAAACAGGTCAACGCACCAATAAGTACCCGCAATGCACCATGACCCATGTGTCGCCCTCGTCTAGCTTCCCTCTCCCTCTACATCCTCCCCTGCTGCAGCAGCACTTCTTTCGTCTCCATCCACCCCGTGCTTTGAGCTGAAGAAGGCGTTGGGATAGGTGGGCTGGCTTGACGACATGACCGCGCAAAGAGAAGAGGAGAATTTAGAAAGTGTGATGTCACGCCTTCTGGCTTCAAGCTTGCTCTTCCTTTCGGTTCGCGAAGAAACAACACATGCTAGCGTTCCTAGTGCGGCTTCCTCCACTTCTCTTCAAGCCAGCGCTAATACTCAACTTGCTCTCAAGCCCTTAGGCAACAACTCAAACGTGGCTCAGCTTCAAATCCGGGCCATAGACGACGACAACTTCCTGTTCTTGTTATGGAATCTGATATTGAATACAAGAGTACCCCTCGTTTAAGTGTTCTCCTTAATCCAACGCCTGGCGACTGCGATGTTGTCATCACGACAGTAAACGCAGAGGTGTCCTCACTCTGAATCATCGACTCATACTAGGCAACCATTGAACGCCGCTGCTCGTGTGTCATCTACAAAACAACGCGTCAGCACATATACATACACTCCCGCAGTTACAAGCTTGAAGCAACATACTGTTCAGAATCGGGTTTACCAAGCGGGTATCCACCCCACTCTGGGCCAAAAACGACTCCAGAAACAAGAACGTCATTCGTCGTGTTGCCGGTGGGGAAGGACTGAACTCCGCCAAAAAGGACGACGGACGTCGACATGGAACTGGTTGATAGGTCCATTATCCATGATTGAAATGTATGACCCCATGGTGCTTGCTGGTGCGGTGGTGCCAGAGAGCGCTGTTATGTCGACTGCTTTCAAAGTTAAGTCGCAGCCTACTCAGTCTAATTTTGGTCGCCATCATAACAATTAAAGCCAGGCCCAGAATTCGGAAGGGGCCCAAGCCTTCTGGCCACGCAAGAGCAGATGTGTCCCTGGAAAATGATCAGTCCCAGCGGTTTGCTTCTTCTCTTAGCTATTGTGGAGGGCCAGTATAAGTAAAAACAACCATCTTCGCCAGCAAAACGCCGACCATGGGTTCCTACGCCTCCACCCTCAACGACACCAACAACATCCTCTACATCAAATACGCAGCCAACAGCGTCGGGCTCGGGATCGCAGCCGTCGTCAGCGGCCTGCTCGGCGTCGTGGCCCTCGTTGTACTACTAGTAACGGGTGGTCTGATTGCCGTCGCACTCGTGCCTGCGGCTGCGTCGCTCACGTTGGGCACCACGGGAATCACGCTGACGCTAAGCGGTGTTGCGCAAGTCTTCCTCCCCCTTTGTGTGTGGTCCGCTGATCACTTAGGCGCAATGGACCTAGCGACCAGGGATGCAGGCTACCGGGCCGTCGCGCCCGGGAACTCGTACAAGTCAAGCAAGCTCAGCTTGAGCCTCGTGCACCAGGCGGATGTTAAAATGGTCCAGAAGGTCAACGACAACACAATCACTATGTGGTCGGGGAGCTTCACGGTGTTCAGTGGCGCCACGGCGAAGTAAGCACTGACACGAATAGTGGAATCAGCTTACTCACGGTTGCGCCAGCTCGGTGAAGACATACAAGATGTCGCAGCAGCTCGGGAAGCTGGAGATGAAGCAGTTCATGTTCACGGACGCGAGCGACCAGACGCCACTGGCAGGTTTGCCTCGCCGGACAGTTTGCCAACTTTTCGCTGGTGCAGTTTCCCGACCAGAGTTCGGTGCGGTGGACTTGGGATTGCACTCGACATGTACCACATCAAAGCTGGCGGATTTGGATTGACGACACGTTCTCTGTTGGAACCGCAGCCCAGGTATCGTTGACAGTGTAATTCCTGAAAGATTGTCCCAAGGGAGAGATTCGCCCTTATCGTGTCAGCAAATTGGTTTGCCCGAGCTACAGCACTGTTCAAGGCTGCGACATCGATGGAATGTAGGGGGGCGTGTGGCAAGAGGTCGTGAGTGAATAGGGAGAGTTGGTATGCCTTCTCGCACGCCTTCGGATAGCATTGAATGTGGTAAGAACGATAGGAAGATTCGGAAAGACATAGACAAGCAGATAGATGTAGCATGAAATTTGTACCTGTAGCTGTAATATTAAGGCTAATGCCCTGCATACACCTAGGAAATCACTTGCCTAGGAGGGTAGCTGCACCTAGGGCTGTGTGCACCTAGCTCTCAAAGCCCTTTTCTATCTAATAAGCAGATAACTAAAATAGCATCAATGATGTGATAAATGGGTATAGGATACATATAATTTGATAATAATATATATATGATACTTTGAACTCCTTTTCTTCAGGCCGATGACCGGATTATAGTTAGGAAGGCCTGAATTAAGAACAATCCTAATTAGGACAAAATTGATATACTATGATATAGCCATCAAAAATCGTTCCACATTAAAAACATAAGGGCATTGGCACAACCATAAGATACTAGATAAAGAATAATAATGTATTTAAAAAAAAAAAGAATGTCACATATGTCACATATGGATCTGAGATATTGACTTGTATCCTTTAGGAAAAGTTGCCATATATGGAAACATCATCGATCACATCAGATTATGTTGATTCGTCACCACATCTATCCTATATGCAAAAAAAAACTCCAAGTCTCAGAATTATTGGAGAATTAAACAAATTACTTGAAACAACTTGTCTACTTGGGAAGGAGTACATCGAACACAAGCTTTGGGAGGTAGAACACATGACTGGATAGTCCTCAGAAACCAATTGCGGAGGCTCTCAAGTCAGTGTTCATTACGCTCCTGCGGTAGGGTGACTCACACCCAATCCCAGAGTTGTGATGGATGGTATGAGCAGCCGGTTCAATCAATAATGCTCATCGTACACCAGTTTATTATCCAGGGGCGTTCAGTAACATTCCTGGCACACGCAGGGGTAACATGCTCGACTCGACTCCACCGGACCCTCCCGAATTTGGAAGATGGATGATCCTCTACATGGTGAGATAGCTCTTTCTTTGGGAATAGGAATGCTGCTAAGTACTTGGAGCGATGGGACGCTGCTCCTTTTGTTTCCCAAGTCCATGAACTGTCAACAGCCTACAACATCCACCACCCAGAATCCGACAAATCTTCATAGGGGGTAAGTAGGTAACAGCACGGGTGGCCAAACCCACGTTGTCACGCAGGTTTTACCCCCCGCGGTACGGTACGGGTAGCGACAGTGATACCCGTGGAACAGTGACCCAGCTTGTTATACTCTCGGCCCTTGTTGTCAAGGTCTTGGGTTCAGTCTTACTATTGTTGTGCTTTTATCACATATTTGTGCCTGTCGCTGACTCTATTCCCATGACATTTCTTCCTCCGTCACCTGTAACCCATGGGTAAACCCACCCTATACCGCGAGGTATGAGTATTGTGGTTGTGCGGGTACGGGGTGCGTCAGCCCCCACTACTCACGGGTTTACCCGTGCTGTTGCCAGGGTAAGTGGCGTCCGAGGACAACAATGTGAAGCAGCTTACGAAAGCCAGCCCAGTAAGGCTTATCATACTGTGCCACTGAATAATAACACTCACCAGTCCTGATACCCTCCGCTTCTTTCTTGAATATACCATCCACCTCCTACTCCTCCTCCTCGGCCTGCATCTTCTGCAATACTCTTAACCATCGGTCGCCCGCACCCGTTGACAGACGTGGATCTAAATCAGGCACTTGAGAATACCAAAACTCTGGGCAGCAGCCCCAGGTCCACTCCAAAGTACAGTTGTTTATTGATGATGGCTGAAAATCTTGGTGGTGGATGATATGCTTCAAATTGAGGAAGGCAAAGGAGAGCCATTCGTGAATGAGGTGATTGAGAGGTGGGAGATACGGCTGAGAATGGCTTGACACCGAGGCCGTGGTGCATGACGACCGCTCAGATCAGAGGACTGATGTCGTGGACAATTCTCCTGACCCCATGCAGGCAATTGAGAGGTGGAGGGCAAATCGGAGAATGAGATGATACCAATGGAGGTGCTGGCAACAACTCCTCGAATCAAGGGAACAGTGTCAGTCGACAATCCGAGGTGGCACCACCCAGATCGAGGATCAAAATGGGAGGACAGCATCTGACACAACAGGTAGACAGAATCAAGAGGAAAGCAGCGGCTGGTAAGAAGTCATTAGCATAAGCATATATTGCATAGTATCACGGACCTGTCAGGGGAACACCCACTTCGGCCTCATGACCGTCCGAGAAGCATCCGAGGCACATCCGACCAGGCCCCTCGGACGCTCCGACCTACCCGACCCTTGTCCTCGGCCTCCTTCACCCGCACAATCACCGATCACAAGACCCTCCCAACGATCACCTTGTGCTCTACGTGGCAGTTACGGACGACCAGTATATAGTTGGCGCCTAGCAGGTGGACCCTTTAGAGTTTCTTCTCTTTGGATCCTCCCCTGCTAGGTCGGTCCTCTGTGTATTTCCGTAGCTTCTATTCACGCTTTGGATCCTCCTGCTAGGCTTTTGTGAGTCTCCAGGGTTGCCCCTTACAGGACCTGGTTTATAACGCTTTCACGTTATTATTGATGCCTCAAGGGACCATGAAGGCGATGGCTTTATGGTTGGGTCAGGCTGGCCCAATATACTGTCGAAAGCGGAACAAAGGTCAGAATGATCCAGCATAGCAGCCGACCTCCGAGATATGCTGCACATGTCGCTCGTTGTATGTCCTTTCTCCACTGATAACTCATTCTATCTCTACCTCCCGCTCCTTAGTCTCTCCTCAAAGTCAAAGGCCAGCAAAATAATGATGTCAACTCCATGAATGACAATCATAGCAGAAGGCTATTCGGAGGGAGAAAACGTCAAAGAAAAGTCACAAGCAGGATAGAATCCTGTATACACCCTTGAGAAACAGAAGCGAGTGGCAAGCATCAACACACCCATACAGGCCACAAGGAGGGCCCTATAACCGTTCCTCGGGTATATTGAGCACTATCTGTTCTCTGAGGCCTTGAAACAACAACGGTCTCGTTGAATCTCAAGTGTTTTTTTGGGGGGACAAAAGAACTGTAAGGAGACAGCGATCGTGGTCAATGTTCCAAGCGCTCCAGCATTTGATGCAACACACCTTTATCCATTTCGAGCTATATACTCCCTGAACCTGGCTAATGGTTGTCAAGTCCTCTGTGTGCCTTTTCCAAGGCTAGGACAAAACAACAAGCTGAGTTCCGTCCAGGCATTGTTTTCTTGAAAGTGGGTGAAGCCAGAAGAAGAAGAATAGGTTGGCTCCATGGTTAGTCGTTGTGGCAGATAAGAGGTCGTGTTTGGCATCGCTCACTGGCGCGAATACCGGCGACAACAAAACCCGTTCGTTGCTGCTGACAAGCATGAGTTTGGACAGCAAGGTACGGAGTAAAGTACCCCCTCAGGAGTGGCTTGACCTGCAGATGGTTTCACAGGTACCTGGCTGATTATACTATTATACCACTTCTCCGTCGCTATTCTGCTTAAACTTGATGAAACACAATGATGACTTGATATCTGGGTGAGAATGTATGGATAATCTTAATATAAGTCATGTTATAAACTAATAAATGTCTATCATAGCTCTGAGCAACACATCTATTTTTAGACATCCTATATGTTTGTACAAATTCCATGCATCCTATTATACCAATCTCCCAATAACTCACTCAAAGATGAGGGACCCCTCATGGATTAAAGGTAGGAAGTATACATAGGGTCCTCTGATGACATGATGACCCTCACACCATTTCATATACATGTAATATGCTGCTATGCTCTAATATCCCCCTGAACCAACTTCTACATCATATTGGCCATACAGCTATGATCTGGTGAATTGATTATGGATCAAATATGTAAAAGGTTTGGCAAATGAGGTGTATACACCTACCCATACAACTTAGATTAATCTCTGTATGTCCTTGGAGGATGAATTGGGGTGAACATTCCAAGACATGCGATGCAGTACTGGTTTATATGAATAGTGAGGTCTATAGACTGAGTGTTGGACCTTGAGGTGGGTGTATAAGGATATTTGGATGTCTACTAGGACCCTGGAACATAATCAGTCATGGTTCTGCCATGTCACTAAAGGTAGCTGAAGAGAGGGTAGGTACCCATAAGCAAAAAGAGTGTCTTAGCTATTACAACTAGTCAGAAAATAATTTCAAGTATGATCTAAGACTTAAATGTAGGATGGTATATACCTTCAAATGAGCCTGTCTAGCACTTGAATCAACCTCCTAGCTAATCTGGATCTCTCACAGTACCATTATCAGTGTTATCTATCCCAAAGATGATGAGCTCACCATGGCATGACCTTTGTAAGTCTGAGGTATCTGAGTCTATCTCTTAGTAGGGTATAGTATGCCTCCTAGAAACTGGTGCCCCTACCCCTCTAGCATATCTCTATCCTGTGTTATATAGCACCTAAGGTCCCTGGCAATTGAATGACCCTCAAACTTGCTGTGGACTTAGAAATGGGTAGAAGTGTGGGGGGACTATTATATGGCATTATATGAACTTGGATTATAAGATTCCATGCATTTATTCCCAGGATATCAGTGAAATACTGCTCAACTAGTATTCAATCATGCTTGGCAGTCAATAGGTTGATGTGATCAGACTAAATCAGATGGCTAGATGGATAAGACCATGGTAGGATGGTATACCCTTCAAATGAGCACTCTCCCAGCTTTATCTGCCCTGACTAGGCAGAGATCTATGGTTATCTTTCAGGGTTAATGGAGATCAAATACTACTGATGTGTGGATACATTGCATTACTAGTATCATATTCACTCAGGATCTGATACAGAGGCCTGGTATGGAGTATATGGAACATATAAGTCACCTACGACATACTAGTTTAAGTACCAGATATTCCCTTTGTTATTACTGAGAACTAAATACAGTCATCATATAGTATGATAGTGATCAAATAGCATAGTACATTGATTGTACTGCTCAAAGGCTTTCTGGTAGTGCTTGAATCATGTATCTATCTCAAGTAGTTATGAAGATAGAGGCATGACAATGTGTGACATGATCTAATGATTGGACATATAGCTCAGCTACATACTTGAAAGCACCAGTGGAGATTAGAACTTGCCTCACACTTGGTGTAATCTCAACAATAAATATGATCTCTAAATGCAGCTTGACAGCCACATATAGGGGGAGAAGGAAGCCGTTCCACTGTTGCTGACAAATTTACCTTGTCATCAAGAGTCCACCCTTCAACACCCTGTCACAAATTGAGGGGCAGGGTGACTGACATGGGAATGGGAAGCTTGTGGGGGAAAATTTGGGGAAGATTATTCAGCATTTTTTTTTTTTTTTTTTTGTCATTTACACTTGTTTGTTCTGGAATTTATGATATACAGGACCTAGCTGGAAGTAAGGTAATCCCCTTGCTAAGATGTTTCAATAGTATATAAGATATTGATAAGACACTCATG